>NW_027507791.1:183915083-184357583 GCF_037356315.1 Lithobates pipiens
TGCACAGGACAGGCTATATGTGGCTGATATCAGAGAACCCTGCAGAGTATTGCACATGCCAGGCTATGTGGGGCTGATATCAGAGATCCCTGCAGAGTATTGCACAAGACGGGCTGTGTGGGGCTGATATCAGTGATCAGAAATCTCTGCAGAGTATTGCACAAGTCAGGCTATGTGGGGCTGATAGCAGAGATCCCTGCAGAGTATTGCACATGCCAGGCTATGTGGGGCTGTTATCAGTGATTAGAGATCCCTGCAGAGTATTGCACATGAAAGGCTATGTGGGGCTGATAGAGTTCTCTGCAGAGTATTGCACAAGTCAGGCTATGCGGGGCTGATATCGGTGATCCTTGCAGAGTATTGCACAAGTCACACTATGTGGGGCTGATAGCAGAGATCCCTGCAGAGTTTTGCACATGCCAGGCTATGTGGGGCTGATATCAGTAATCAGAGATCTCTGCAGAGTATTGCACAAGTCAGGCTATGTGGGGCTGTTATCAGAGATCCCAGCAGAGTATTGCACAAGACGGGCTATGTGAGGCTGATATCAGAGATCTCTGCAGAGTATTGCACAAGTCAGGCTATGTGGGGCTGATATCAGTGATCAGAAATCCCTGCAGAGTAGGGCTGCAACTAACGATTATTTTCATAATCGATTAATCGACCGATTATTTTTTCGATTAATCGGATAAAATCACAAAAAAAAACGTAATGTTCAATTTTTTCGTTTATTTAAAAGTAATAATGAAAAATCTGGGACACTAATGATGGGGCATTATTCCTCCCACTGACACCAATGATGGGGCATTATTCCCCCCACTGACACCAATGATGGGCCACTATTCGCCCCCACTGACACTAATGATGGGGCACTATTCCCCTCACTAACACCAATGATGGGACATTATTCCTCTCACTGACACCAATGACGAGGCGCTATTCCTCTCACTGACACCAATGATGGGACATTATTCCTCTCACTGACACCAATGACGAGGCGCTATTCCTCTCACTGACGCCAATGATGGGGCACTATCCCCCCCCCCCCACTGACACCAATGATGGGGCACTATCCCCCCCCCCACTGACACCAATGATGGGGCACTATTCCCCCCACTGACACTAATGATGGGGCACTATTCCCCCCACTGACACCAATGATGGGGCACTATTCCCCCCACTGACACCAATGATGGGGTGTTATTCCTCCCGCATTGGTGTTTCGGGGGGGGGGGAATAATAGAGCCACATTGGTGTTTCAGCCGGGGGGGGATAGTGCCCCATCATTGGTGTCCCCGAGAGGCGCTGCTCCTCCCAGGGACACCAATGATGGGGCACTATCTCTCCCCCCCAGAAACACCAATGGGGCACTATTATCCCCCCCCTTGTAGAAACACCAATGTGGCTCTATTTCCCCCCCTCTCCCTCCCAGGAAAGCAAATGATGATGGGGCACTGAATGTTGTGTGTGCTTTTACTGGGTACAACTTGCCGATAGCTGCTACCCTTTTTTTCACTCTGTGTGCAGCTCGGCTCAGTGTCCTTCTCACAGATTCTCGCCCTCGCCTCTCTGTTGCCTCGAGGCAGCAGCGGGCGGGGCTGAGATCTGTGTGAATGATCATCATGTGACATCAGCGAGGAGAGGCGCGCCGCGGACATGCAGCGGCGAGTGCGTGCCTGGTCACAGAGAGCGCCGCCGAGGACACAGGAGGGATGACATAGGAGGGGAGGATTTATTTTTTATTTTTTTTCAATGAACAGACAAGCGGAAGGTGCGGACCAACTAATCAATAATGAAAATCGTTGACAACGATTTTCATTATCGATTATTATCGATTAATCGTTGCAGCCCTACTGCAGAGTATTGCACAAGACAGGCTATGTGGGGTTGATAGCAGAGATCCCTGCAGAGTATTGCACAAGACAGGTTATGTGGGTATGATATCAGTGATCAGAAATATGTGCAGAGCATTGCACAAAACAGGCTATGTGGGGATAATATCAGAGATTCCTGCAGAGTATTGCACAAGACGGGCTATGTGAAGCTGATATCAGAGATCTTTGCAGAGTATTGCACAAGCCAGGCTATGTGGGGCTGATATCAGTGATCCCTGCAGAGTATTGCACAAGACAGGCTATGTGGGTATGATATCAGTGATTAGAGATCCCTGCAGAGCATTGCACAAGTCAGGCTATGTGGGGCTGATATCAGTGATTAGAGATTCCTGCAGAGTATTGCAAAAAAGAAAAGGAGTACGCACCAATCTAGTGCATTACCACTAATAGAGCTTTATTCAGTACAACACAGTAAAATATACACTCACAAACGAGTATTGATAGACGGCATAATCAATAAAGCACAATCCACTTTTCCGAACATCGACAAGCCTGGACTACAACTAGCTATATCTATGTAGACATATAATAAAAAAATGATCATGCATATAAATAGCTCGAGGGGACTTATTTAGAATAACTCCCTACAGAGAAACCAAATACCCGTTACCAATTGCATAGACCAATAGCACAGTAAGCATAGTGTTACAGAAATACAGAAAGGTAAAAGAAGGAGAAATAAGACGAAACAAAAACAGAACCAAAAACAAAACTGGTGTAACTCCCTAACCTGTCTGCACCTAAACCTAACGCAACAACTGCCTACCTATTCAAAGGAATCCCAATAGATCCCAACTAAGAGAGCCTATACTCGACAAAAGTGATACCCTAGTTCTACACAACAATACACTATCAGATATAATGGCTACACAATAAGTTATTTTAAGTGCTGAACCTCGTTGAAAGGATGGGGCCCTCATGTAGCAAATGGATCCAGTAAACAAGCCCAGTGAACATAGCCATACCCCAAGACATCCCACAGACTCACAGAGACAGCAGATCTCATACGAGATTATGCAATTTAATTTCTTTGTTCAAGCCCTTTGGGGCCATAGTCCCTAAGGAGAAAATCCAGTAGGCCTCTCTACTACACAATAGCTGGTGTTTTTTGCCATTGTCCAAATCATTTGGCATGGCCTCAATACTAAACACCCTAAGACCGTCTACATTACTGGCGTGGATCTCCTTAAAATGTCTTGGTATCGAATATTTATCCTTCGTCAGAATGTTGCTTCATTAATTCTGGTTCTCGTTGGCCTTGAAGGACGGCCCACATACAAGAGGCCACATGGGCACAGGAGGCCATAGACTACATATGGGGTACCGCAATTTATGAATTGGTTGATCTTGTGGGTTCTGCCGTCAACACCTACTACATCCTTCTTCCTATGGCACATGTATGTACAATTCCCGCAGTTGGTACTCCCACATTTTTAGCTGCCCTTTTGATTGAATACCGCTGTCCAAAGGCTATTTAGGCCACTATTTCTAATCTTTTTCACCCTACTTGGGGCAGTGATACTCCTCAGGTCCTTAGGTCTCCTAAAGAGCACATTTGGGCGTGGAGCAAGACTGGTCCTCAGGATGGGATCTGATTCTAATATCCTCCAGTTCATTTTGAGGATTTTTTGTATTGCAGGGGCCTTATTGCTGAACCTAGTACAAAAACGTACCTGTAGTTGTTGATCACTATGGGGTTCTATCTTCCCCCCCCCCCCCTTCCTCCCCAGCATTGTGGTACAAAAACAGATATTTCCAACAGGCTTCCTCTATATGCTCATCCTTGTATCCCTTTTCCTTGAATTTACTCTTAAGGACAAGACTTTGTTCTTCATAGTCTCGTTTGAGGGTACAGGTCTGCTCAGTCTACAAAATTGTCCGAAAGGGACTTTTCGAATCCATCTGGGGTGGTGATGACTATGTGCATGAAGATATGAATTGCCAGCACTTGGCTTAAAATGAGTTTTTTAATAAATTCTTCCCTCATCGTCAACACGCAGCTCCAAATCCAGGAAAACCAGAGAAACGTCATCCACCACATGCGTAAATGTAATTCCAAAGGATTTTCTGCATTACGTGTTAGGAATCTGTCAGGGCTGGCTTAGCCCTTCCTTCTCCGGGCTGGCTGCTCAGCTGATGGCTAATTACCAGTTCTCATCTCTCTCCAGTTATCCAGCTGTTCCTGTTCCTGCTGGTCTGACCCGCCTACTTAAAGCTGTGCAGCTCACTTCATCTCTGCCTTCGCCTTGGTCACATCACAAGAAACCATCTCCCGGTCCCCTTCCCCAGCAATTTGGGGGCGATCCAGTTCAATGCAGAGGGTTTCTCAATCAGGTTGAGATATACTTTGAGATGCTGCCCCAGGCGTTTCCCACGGACTGAAGCAAAGTAGGTTTTGTGATATCTTTGCTTTCTGAGAGAGCTTGGGCCTGGGCTAACCCTCTATGGGAGACGCAAAAACCTGTTGTCTTGAGTTACCCCGAGTTTGTGGCCTCCTTTAAAAGGGTATTTGACGTTCCCATATGCTCCGCTTCTGCTGCCAAGTGTCTCATGTCCATCAAACAGAGTACAAGAACTGTTGCCGACTACGCCATTGAATTCCGTACTCTGGCAGCAGAGGTTGCTTGGAACAATGAGGCCCTCGTGTCCGCTTTTTCTCATGGTCTCTCGGATTCCATTAAAGTGGTGTTGCCACCAAAAAATTAAAAGTGCTTAAAATTCCTAAAAAAAAAAAAAAATAAATAATTGGCAAAAAAAAAATTTTTTACTCACCTCTAAATACCGGTTGCTAGGGGGTCCCTCGTAATCTGCCTTCCTCATTGCCCAGGCTGGTGACATCACTTCCCCTCGCGCCGCACATTCACCTGGGACCTGTCATGTGTCCCAGGTGACTGTACGGCGTATCACGGCGCCCTGCGGAGCGGGGAGCGAGGGGGGGCTTCGTTCCCCCGCATCGCTGGACCCTGGGGCAGGTAAGTGTCCGATTATTAAAAGCCAGCAGCTGCAGTATTTGTAGCTGCTGACTTTAAATTTTTTTTTTTTTAGGGGGTACCCCACTTTAAGGATTAGATAGCAGCCCGAGATATACCTACTGAGCTGGAGAGCTTGATCTTGTTTGTCATCCTCATTGACTCCAGACTCAGAGAAAGACTTTCTTTTAAGGAGTGCTTGCCGAAGTCTCCTGTACATTTGCCTCTGAGCTTTGCAGTCCCACCCGTGCTTCCCTCACCTTCCATGCCTCTTGGTACCGAGTCGGTCAGTGAAGAGGAACCCATGCACATGGGCTTCACACGTCTCTCTGTGGATGAGAGAGCCTTTAGGAGGAGGGAGAGATTGTGCCTTTATTGTGGCCAGGCAGGTCACTTTTTGAAGTCTTGTCTTACCCGTCCAGGCAACGCCCGAACCTTGAGGTCCTGTCACGGACAGAACTTAGGTGACGTTGTTTCATCCCCAGTTATCCAGAAGGATAAGCCCCTGGTTTTGGTCACCCTTTCTTGGACTGAGTCGTCCATCGAGATACAGGCTCTAATCGACTCTGGGGCTGCAGGCCTGTTCATTGATGCTGCATTTGTTTTGCAGCATTCGATTCCGCTGCAGTTGCGTGACACTCCACTTGCCATTAAGGCTCTTGACGGGAGACCTTTACAGCCTGCCCATGTGGCTCTTCACCATGAGGTAATCCAGTTCCAAGTTATTTCCTCACCCAGGTTTCTGCTGGTTATTGGTTATCCTTGGTTACAGAGGCATAACCCCTCTTTTGATTGGCTCCGTGCTAAGGTTCTCTCCTGGTCACCACAATGAGATTGGTGACAGAGAGCCATTGGCGATCATTTTGGCCCTGAAAGAATGGAGACATCTCCTTGAAGGTACCACTGTACCGGTTCTTATTCTTACTGATCATAAGAATCTTACATTCTTGTCTGAGGCTAAGCGCCTCTCTCCCAGAAGGGTGCGATGGGCTCTTTTCTTCTCAAATTTTAATTACATTGTCTCATTCTTACCCGGTACTAAGAATGTAAGGGCTGATGCCTTGTTACATCAATTTTCCTCCCCTTCCAACTCGGAGTCTGTACCGGTTCCTGTGTTTCCTCCTGATCGTATCTTGGCTACGGTTCGCACCAGTCTTACTTCTCCTTTGGGTAACAAAAGTTTTGCTGCTCAGGTCCATGCTCCTCCTGATAAACCTTGTGACCGCTGCTTTGTCACAGAGAGTCTCCGTACTGCCATGCTCCAGACTTGCCATTCTCCCAAGGCCGCTGGTCATCCTGGGAGGAATCAACTCATTTGGGCCATTTCCCCAATGATTCTGGTGGCCTAGTCTACAGGCTGATGCCAGTGCCTTCGTAGATGCCTGTTCTGTGTATGCTCAGAGTGAGACTCCACGACACCTTCCAGTGGGCCTCCTACAACCCATACCCAATGGAGAGAGGCCCTGGACCCACCTGTCAATGGATTTCATTGTGGAGTTGCCCAACTCCCAAGGAAACACGGTTATCCTTATGGTGGTTGACCGGTTCTCAAAGATGTGTCATTTTATTCCACTTAAGAAGTTACCTACTTCTAAGGAACTGGCTTCCATTTTTGCTTGGGAGATGTTTCGCTTACATGGGCTGCCCAAGGTGATTGTCTCGGACAGGGGCAGTCAGTTTGTCTCCCAGTTCTGGCAAGCCTTCTGTGCACAGTTGGGAATCCAGCTTGCTTTCTCTTCTGCGTATCACCCGCAGTCTAATGGGGCTGCAGAGCGAGCCAATAAGTCCTTGGAGCAATTCCTAAGTTGCTATATTTCTGACCAACGTTACAACTGGTCAGACCTATTACCATGGGCAGAGTTTTCTCACAACAGTGCCTTGAATTCTGCCTCCCGATTGTCTCCATGTATGGTGAATTTTGGTTTCCAACCTTCCATGTTGCCTGACTCATTTGTTTTGCAGAGTATTCCTGCATTAGAGGAGCATCTTCGTGGTCTTCGTTCCACTTGGGTACAAGTCCAGGAGGCTTTGCGTCATGCTAATGATAGGTGCAGACGCCTGCCTGCACCTTCCTACCAGATTGGGGATAGGGTCTGGCTGTCATCTCGCAACCTCTGAATTTGTGTTTCCTCACTGAAGTTTGCACCTCGGTTTATTGGGCCTTTCCGTATCCTTCGCAGGATTAACCCAGTGCCTTATTTGTTGGACCTTCCTCCTAGTATGCACATCTCCTAATGTGTTTCATATCTCCTTATTGAAACCGTTGGGCTGCAACCGATTTACCACCTCAGTGCCACGTCCTCTCCCTATTCAGGTTGAGAACCATGAGGAGTATGAGGTACAATCCATTGTTGACTCCCGTAGGTTCCGTGGGCGCATATAGTACCTGGTGCATTGGAAGGGGTTTCATCCTCGGACGGTCAATGCCCTGTCCTCCTCCTCAAGTTCCATAGGCTTTTTCCCCTCAAGCTCAGTGGCCCTCCGAGGGAGAGGGGTCATTGAGGAGGGGTACTGTCAGGGCTGGCTTAGCCCTTCCTTCTCTGGGCTGGCTGCTCAGACTAATTGCCAGTTCTCATCTCTCTCCACAGTTACCAGCTGTTCCTGTTCCTGCTCGTCTGACCTGCCTACTTAAAGCTGTGCAGCTCACTTCATCTCTGCCTTCGCCTTGGTCACATCACAAGAAACCATCTCCTGCGTACCTGGTTAAAGACTGGCTTGCTGATATCCCTTCTGGCTCCTTATTCTGCTTGCTATTCCTCCACTTGGATCCCTGACTTCTGGCCTGGCTGATTACCCGATCTGGTTATTGAACTCTGAACTCTGGCTTGGCTAACTACTCGATCCAGTTACTGGACTCTGGCTATGCTTTGACTACGCTTACTCTATTTACCTTTTTTATTTTTATTTAATAAACAAGTGTGATTTAATTGTACTTCTGTCTCTGTCTGATTCATGGTTTCTGACAGAATCCTTCTACAGTATTAAGTTCCTTCCAAAAGGATTGTTGGCCCAAATATAGTTCTGCTCCAGGGGTCAAGTCCTGGGGAAAAAAGTGTGGGAACTCCCACCCAAGATCCACTCCCCCACCAATAATTTTTTTTTTTTTTTTTTTTTAAATGATACGCTCATATGCATATATATTTCACAGAAAATACAGTGCAACATTTATTGTAAAGTGCCAGTTTACGAAAACAAAATAAGTTACCTTGTCAAGCTAACAGAATAATCACCACAAGAACGGAGGGGGACAGCAGAATGGAGGGTGTAATGGAGGGGGAGTGGGACAGTAGCAGAATGGAGGGGGAGTGGGGGAGACAGCAGCAGAACGGAGGGGGAGTGGGAGACAGGAGCAGAATGGAGGGGGAGTGGGGGACAGGAGCAGAATGGAGAGGGAGTGGGGGACAGGAGCAGAATGGAGGGGGAGTGGGGGACAAGAGCAGAACGGAGGGGGAGTGGGGGAGACAGCAGCAGAACGGAGGAGGGGGAGTGGGGGAGACAGCAGCAGAACGGAGGGGGAGTGGGGGAGACAGCAGCAGAACGGAGGGGGAGTGGGGGAGACAGCAGCAGAACGGAGGGGGAGTGGGGGAGACAGCAGCAGAACGGAGGGGGAGTGGGGGAGACAGCAGCAGAATGCTGGGGGAGACAGCAGCAGAATGGTGGGGGAGACAGCAGCAGAATGGTGGGGGAGTGGGGGGGACAGGAGCAGAACGGAGGGGTAGTGGGGGACACAGCAGCAGAACGGAGGGGGACCATGCTCACTGTAACTAACAAAGTGTGTGCAACACACTAACCTGGAAGTTTGTCAATGACTCTGTCGGGTGGCAAACTCACGGCAGACCTTGGGGGCGGGAGGACTCTGAGGCTCAGCTCAGGAGAGGAGACGTTGAACTGGAGAAGTCTGGCAGCTCAGAGTTGGGCTGGCAATGTGCTACAGCGGCTGCAGGAGTAGTTGGCGGTGGCCCCGGGACTGTCTGGCACTGACTGGGCAGTGGGCACAGGCTGGATCCTTACCAGCAGTAAGTGTGGCTCTGTCTGGTGTGGTGTCTGTGGCTGGCTGCTCTGTCAGAGGCGCTGCTCAGCCTAGCAACCAGTTACTCAGGCATATGCAAGACGCGGCTGCTAATGGGAACTGAGTTCCTGTTGAGGAAAAAGTACAGGAACTCCGTTCCCATGCGTTCGCGCAGGACTTGACCCCTGTTCTGCTCCCAGTAGCCCATGAATTGATTAGCGTAACTAGGGGCAAACCTAGCCCCCATAGCTGTGCCTTTTACTTGCCTATAGAAGCCTTCCATAAACGTAAAATAGTTGTGAGTCAAAGTGAACTTGATACATTCATGTATAAATTTAGCCTGCACAGGTTTAAACAGGTATGCTTCTGCCAGATAATTCTCAATTGCTCTCAGGCCAAATTCATGCTGGATAGAAGTGTACAATGACGCTACATCTAGCGACAACCATCTGTAGCCTTTTTCCCATGTGTACGCGCTAAGGATATCCAGGGCATGGCCAGAATCCTTTATAAATGATGGCAAATTAATTACCAGCCTTTGGAGGAAGTGATCAATATAACTGCCAAGATTGCTGGTCAAGCTATCCATTCCGGCAATAACTGGTCTGCCTGGGGGCTTCTCCAGATCCTTATTTACTTTTGGAATATGATAGGATAGGGGACTACTGGGTGCTTGGAGTACAAGAATTGGTATTCATTCAGAGTAATAACCTGGTTGGATAGTGCTCTATCCAAGAGCTCTTTAAGTTCAATACTGTAAATGGCCGTAGGATCCCAAGTGAGCCTCTCATACGTATTCTTATCTCCAATTAGTCTTAATGCTTCCTCCAAGTAATGTTCCCTATCTTGTATCACCAAGCCTCCCTCTTGTCTGCCTTCCTTATTACGATTTCTGAGTTTTTTCTCAGGCTATTTAGAGGGCCATCCAAAAACACTTCATGGCCCTTATTGTATTTACGAGTGTGGCTTCCACACAACCTTCTGAATCCTTCCATCACCTCCTGATAGAAAGTCGGTATAAAGTTACCCTTATTCCAATGGGGGTAAAAGCAGGATCTTGGTCTAAACCCGATGTTAATCATCTTATCTTCAAAGATCAGGGAGGAGATCTCATCCATAGACACTTGACCTTCTTCCACATATAGCTCCTCTAGGGTCTCCAATATTCCTTTGTCACAGGACTCACTGGGAGAAGTAGGAGTAGTTATTGCAGCACTCATATCGGCTACTCCATTAAGTTCTTTCAGCCTGAAGTGGCGTTTCCCAGTGAGATTTCGTACAAACTTATTAAGATCTATGAAGAGTTCAAACAAATTGGAAGGACTCTCTGGAGCATAGTTAGGACCTCTTCTAAGCAACTTGAGCTCTGATTCTATGAATTCACATTTCGACAGATTCAATATTTTAATTGTAGAATATCTACTGCTTTAGATTTCTTTGTATTTTTCTGCCCTCCCCTGCAACCTCTTCTCGTTTGCTTTTGTTGCCTCCTGGTGTTTGGGGGTGGTAGTGATCGGGGTGCACTGTTTTGCTGTGCTGCAGGTTTTGTCCTTCCCGCAGCTCCTTCCACAAAAAAGAAATCTCATCATTTAATTCTAGTCCTTTGGTATTGGTAGTTTTTCCTGTACCCAATATATCATGGGGTCTTGGTCCTTGAACAGGCTCCTGTTTCTTTGATACATCCATATTTAGATGTGTCATCAAAGATAGATCTAGTCCCCCCTCTTGTGGTGTGATCTCTTTCTATGGTGGTAGAATAACTTCACTCGCATTATCCTGTCTAATACAATCTCCAACCACCTGGTCCCCTTGATCCCTTTGGTCCCTAATAACATTGGGACCAGAGGGTACGGGTAAGCCTCCTGGTGCTGGGAGGGGCGGGAAATCATCACTCCCTCTACAGAGTATTGCACAAGACAGGCTATGTGGGGCTGATATTGGTGATCAGAGATCTCCGCAGAGTATTGCACAAGACAGGCTATGTCTTTTTTTTTCTTTAACCCTTTTATGACTAAGCCTATTTCTGACATTTGGTGTTTACAAGTTAAAATCCATATTTGTTTGCCAGAAAACCCCCAAATATATATATATATATATATATAATATAATTTTTTTTTTTTACAGAGAATCTAGAGAATAAAATGGCGATTGTTGCATATTTTATGTCACATGGTATTTGTGCAGTGGTGTTTTAAACGCAACTTTTTGGGAAAAGGGACACTTTCATGAATTAAAAAAAAAAAAGAAACAGTAAAGTTATCCCCGATCCCTCCTTTGCACTTCATAGTATTCAGATCACTGAAAACAGTGCATCTTAATACTGTATATTTAAAATCTGGCGCCATTGGCAGCCGAGTAAACAGGAAGTGACATTGTGACATCGATTCTGTGTTTACATCCAGGAGACTGGCACAAAGCCGTTTCCAGCTTCGTGCCAGTCTGTCAAAATCGTCAGATTGTCAATCGAGCCTCCCGGTGGGTCTGGAGTTAAAAAGGAGTGGTGGGTCTGGCACCCCCCTATCCTAAAACTTCACCAGCCGCCTCTGTGTCCTCATCCCAGGGCAATAGAGAGCTGGACCCGGCTTGTGCTGTCATGACCTGTCCGTGTTTTCTCTTCTCTCCTCCTTTCTGGTTTGAGGGAAGAGAAATCACTTTTCACACTCAGGATCAGAGCTGCCATTAGAGATCACAGGGCCCTCCGAACACCCTACCTGACAGCCCCCCCTCCTCCCAGTTCAAGTGTTTGCTCCCCAATCCCAAATCACATCATCCCCGCCCCCCCAGCAGAAATCTACTCCCCAAAATTCCCCATAACAGCACAAATCTTTCCCAATTACTACTTCTAGCTCAGATCCCATTAATTCGTCCAACCAGCACAAATCCCCCCAATCCCTCCCTCCTTACACAACCCCCAATCCCTCCACCTTACACCACCCCAATCCCTTCTCCTTACACAGCCCCCCCAATCCCTCCTACTTACACAACCGCCCAAATCCCCCCTCCTTACACAACCCCCCAAATCCCTCCTCCTTACACCCCCCAATCCCCCCTCCTTACCCAATCCCTCCCTCCTTACACAATCCCCCAATCCCTCCTCCTTACACAATCCTCCCAATCCCCCCTCCTTACACAATCCCTCCTCCTTACACAACCCCCCCAATCCCTCCTCCTTACACAACCCCCCAATCCCTCCTCCTTACATAACCCCCACAATTCCTCCATTCTAGCACAAATCCCCCTCCCCATCCCTCCTCTTAGCACATCCCCTCCATCCCTCCTCTCAGCACAAATCCCCTCCATCCCTCCTTTCAGCACAAATCCCCCCCATCCCTCCTCTTAGCACAAATCTGGGTGGAAATTAGCATCCACCTGGATCCGCCTTGTCTGTGTCTCTCCATCCAGCAGCTGAAAGATGGCTAGAGGGAGAGAGGAAGAAACCGGATTTAAGATGCTGCAGAGAGCAGTACAGGGCATCATTCTGCAATTGCTCTTACCCACCTCACTGTCTGATCCGCCTGCTGTCCAGGCCCCCTACAGGAGAACCGTGGAACAACCCTGATGGTGGCCCTGCTCAGGATCATTCAGTGACGCAGTATGAAGTCACATACAATAATAAGTTACTAAGAATTACAGCCAGCAAAGGGGACAAGAGAAGTGGTACTGTGCAGGGCCCATACATACAGAATAAGAACTGATACAGAGAATTATACTTGGCATACAGGACAAGAGAAGTGGTACTGTGCAGGGCCTATACATACAGAATAAGAACAGATACTGAGAATTATACCCAGCATAGGGGACAAGAGAAGTGGTACTGTGCAGGGCCCATACATACAGAATAAGAACAGATACTGAGAATTATGCTCAGCCATTAAAATGACCATAGTACAGTTTAACCACTTGCTTACCCACCTGTCAAATGATGGCAGGATGCTGTGGCTCTTGTTCTGGGTAGACCCCATATGATAGCGCACCAGGACGGCCGTTCCTGCGATGTCAAGCTGATGCGGCTCTTTAATCATGTGATCGGCTGTGTCCAATCACAGCCGGTCATATGTAAACAAGGAAGTGCCGGTAATCCGCTCTTCTCGCCTCCCACTGACAGAGAATGTGGTTAGGAGAGCCAATCAGCAGCATTTTATCACAGGGGACAGTGAGAAATGTAATCGGGGCACTGATGATCGGTGTCCTGATTACATTAGAGCACCACCAGTGCCAGCAACCCATGCTAACCAGTGCCAACAAACAGTGCCCACCACAGCCAGAAATAAGTGCCCATTAATGATGCCAGTCAGTGCTGGCTTTCAATGCCGCCTATCAGTGATGTCTATCAGTAAAGCCCATCAGTGCCACCCAATAATGCTCATTAGTGGCCATAAGTGCCGCTTATCCATGATGCCTATAAGTGCCCACCAGTGCCAGCTATCAGTGTCTACCAGTGCCACCTATCAGTGCCCACCGGTGCCACCTATCAATGCCCACCAGTGCCACCTATCAATGCCGCCTATCAGTGCTCATCAGGGCCAGCTATCAGTGCCCATAAGTGCAGAATATTAGTGCCACCTCATCAGTGAAGCCTATTAGTGCCCATCAGTGCCACCTCATCAATGCCCATTTACTAACAGAAAGAAAAACTTTTTTTTTTTTCAACATTTTCGTTTTTATTTATTTAGGAAAAACATAAAAATCCCAGCAGTGATTAAATACCACCAAAAGAAAGCTCTATTTATGTGAAGAAAATTCTAAAAACGTCACATGGTTACAGTGTAGCATGACCGGGCAATTGTCATTCAAAGTGTGACTGCGCTGAAAGCTAAAAAGTGGCCTGGGCAGGAAGGGGGTAAAAGTGGCCAGTAGATAAGTGGTTAATTATATGTAAAATCTAAAAATGGATATAATATTTATTTGGCTACAGTGTTACTTGAGGAGAGAGAGAGAGGGGGCAGGGCTGAACCACGGCTCTGTGTCTGAATGGACACACAAAGCAGCGGCTCGGGGGGACCTCCAGAGCAAGCTGTTTGCTGTGGGGGTCACTCGATAGGAGGGAAGGGCCAGATATCCCAACCATGACACTACCTGCCTGGAGTTTGCATGTTCTCCATGTGCCTGCGTGGGTTTCCTCCGGGTACTCTGGTTTCCTCCCACCCTCCAAAGACATGCAGGTAGGCTAATTGGCTTCTGTCCAAAATTGGCCCTAGTATATGAATGGGGACCTTGGATTGTGGGCTCCTTGAGGGTAGGGACCAATGTGAGTGTGCAATGTACAGGGATAGGGGCAATTGTAGACACTCACTCAGGTTGAACTGGATGGACTGGTGTCTTTATTCAACCTTACTAACTATGAAACTATATGTTGGCTAGGGAACCAATAAGAGAAGGATCTGGGCTGCCTTGTGCAAAATCACTGCACAGAGCAGGTACGTTTAACATGTTTGTTATTTAAAAAACAAAACAAAAAAACAAGACTTTAGTATCACTTTTATATGTTGATTTCCTATAATCATCAGCGCCATCTAATGCTCATAATGTGGTACTTTTCCTGGAATACTTCAATCAGGAAAATACTGCATTATGGCTGCTAGATGGAGCCAATGAGGTCACTGAATTAAGCAAAATACAGTCAGAATCTGTGAAGGATGGGCAAATGCTTGTTATATATATATATATATATATATATATATATATATATATATATATATATATATATATAAATCGGACCCCTTTATGTTTTCCCACTTACTGGGATGGCAGCACAATAATACGTTGCGTTTCATGCATAAAAGATCGCTGGGACTTTTTGCCATGTGTGTGTTTATTTTTATGGTTTATTTTTGAGCACGCATTTGCAGATTTTTTTATATTAAGATCTCTGACATTTCATCCAGAAAATGGGTAGGATATTGATATTTTAAGGCTCTTTTCACACTAGAGGACGGATCTGGTTCACCTGTCAATTTATCAGGAGGACCCAATTGGACCTCCAGTCTGCTCTATGGACATCTGATCGACTAAAAACAAGGGGATCCGTTCCCCATCCATCTGGCGGATCAGATAACAGTCGGGTTAGACAATTGGTCCGTTTACATTCGGCTGCCCATAGAGCGGGCTGTGTCTGCATAAGCGGAGCGGGCATGGACCAGCCATCTGCCTGCTCAGCGGGGATTAGCTGAAGGATTCTCTGCTGTGCAGACAATTTAACCGCTCAGCCACTTGCCTACCAGACTAAATTCTGACATTTCTCTCCTACATCATCATTTCTTCTCATACATTACAGGACACAGAGCCATAGTAGTTTCTATGTGGGTTATAGGCCACCTTCAGGTGATGGACACTGGCACTCCCTAAGACAAGAATTTGCCCCCCTATATAACCCCTCCCACTACGGGGAGTACCTCAGTTTTTTCGCCAGTGTCTAAGGTGTTGGATGGGAGCAAAGATGTGCTGTGCTGAGCTCCACTGGATCAATCTTTGCTGGGGCTAGCCATGCTGACCGGATCCATTCAAAGTGTCCTGTTTTGGGCCAAATTGAATGGTACCCAGTCCTCATATCCGAAGAAATCAGGCTTTTGCTGTGACTGCTTCTCTTTTTAGAGAGCTGGACCCTGGGATCCAGTACTTTTTGGTAGTCCATAACGTTTTTTTTTGGCAGTGTGCTGTTGCAGGTCCAGGATTGTGGGTTTCCTCTAGGATCCCCTGGTCCTGAAGGTTTAACAGAGCCCACCATGAAGGGTGAAGATTGGTTCTGTGCTAAATGCTGGAATGGAATCGTGGGGTAAAAACGCTCAGATTCATTAAAAAAAAAAAAGAAAGAGGGAAAGCGCAGCGGCGGCTTTGTAACCCCCCCACCATGCTCTCTCTGGGTCTGAGAGGACCTGTAGTCTGCCGCTCATGCAGGAAAACCCTTCCTTTTGAAATGGGGGTGGAGCCGTAGGCAACGCGGTGGGGGCGGGGCTAACATCGTTGGTGTTCTCTGATGCCAGGTGCACACAGAGGCAAGTGTTTAAAAGCACACTGTGTGCTGCTGCAGGCTGTGGAGGGACACGAGCAAAGAGGTGGCATTATCAGGTTTGGTGACACAGGCATTTCCTTTTGACACATTGTTACTGCTTCAGGCTGGGCATTAATAGCAGCCATTTTTGCTGGACTATAGCCCTAGCAGTGTATGCATTCCTTCTGGTAGTGCCTCTGCTTTGTGCATCAAGCTATGAGCGGAAGGGGGGAAAGGAACACCTCAAAAGATCAATTGTTATACGACAACCTAAATCTATGTCTGAGAATCATCCTCCTCTGAGAGTGATGCGGCCGGTCAGAGTGAGCTGTCAGGGGGGGACTGGTGTTACAGCAACACTGGACACTTCATGCTTAATGCTATGGTTGCTTCCCAATGGTTCCAAGCATAGCAGATCCCCCATCCAGTGCTCAGGACCCTCATACTGAGGTGCAAGGGGCAGGGGATCAGGAAGTTCTTCCAAAAGATCAGGAAGACACTGATATCTCCTCTTCCGAGGATCCTAATATGGAGGGAGCAGTCTCACAAGAAAGACTGTTGGTACACTCCCTTACTAAGTTGGTTCGCTCAACTTTTTTGCTGCCTGTAGCGCAATCTGTTGATGAGCCCACCTCTGGTTTTGGATCACTGAAGCCTCCCCCTTCTGGGGATGCCTTTCCTATCCATTGGTGGCTAAATAAAAGTTGATGTATTCTGAATGGGAACACCCAGATAAGCATTTATTTCCTCCAAAAAAAGTCTTCTATACTTTATGCTATGGAAGAGGAATTCTATAAGAAATGGGGGGGTTCCAGCAATCGATGCTGCAATCTTCTTGGTAAATAAAAACCTCACTTGTCCTGTAGACAATGCGCAAATGTTGAAGGATCCAACAGATAAAAAGTTGCAATTTATTTTTTAAGAACAACTTTTCTCTGGCAAGTTCAGTGGTGTAGCCGGCTCTTGCGGCAATTGGAGTATCTCAGTCCATAAAGGACCAGTTTGTAGAGATACTTAAAATTATTCCTAATCAGCAAGCCCAGCAATGGGCTGGCATATCAGAAGCATGTTTTACAGTGGATGCTATGAAAGATTCTACTATTCAAGCCTCACAGCTTATGCTAGGACTGGTACATACACGCAGAGTCCTATGGTTGAAAAATTGGTCAGCTGATGCGCCGTGTAAAAAGCTCTTGGCCAGTTTCCTATTTCATGGTGAACAGTTATTTGGAGACGATTTCGATAAATATATCCAAAGGATTTCTAATGGGAAAAAGTTCTCTTTTATCAGTGAAAAAGAAGTTTAGGCATTTCTCCTTTAAACGTGCATCTTGTCCAGTGCCAGGAGCATCTGCCTCTAGACAGTCTTGACGGCCTCCACCATCGAGCTCAAGAGGAAGACCTCAGGGGCAGTCCCAGGGACAAAAGAGGACTTGGGGCAGGAATCCCGCAAAACAAAATACTAAAGCTTCCTTATGAAGGGAGACAGCTGGGTGGCTTCCTCAATTTCTCTAGGTTACAAACTAGAGTTAAGAAAATTCCTGTCTCCTCGTTTTTTAAGATCAAACGTTCCCAGAGATCCAGGGAAAAGGAAGTCTCTCTAGCGCTGGATAATCTCTTGACCCAGAAGGTGATTATCAGAAGTTCCCACGGAAGAGCAGGGTTCAGGGTTTTATTCAAACCTCTTCACGGTTCCAAAACCAAACGGGGAGGTAAGACCCATTCTAGATCTCAAGGGTCTGAACCGGAACTTGAATATTCGGTCCTTTTGCATGGAGTCAATCTGATCCGGTTGTTTCATTCTGCAAGGAGGGGAATTTTTAGCATCAATCGATATCAGATCTCCACATGCCGATATCACAAATTTCTACGCCAGGAATAGAGTTCCCTACAGTTCCAGAGGATGAGTTAGAGAGGTTAGACGCCCCGGTAACGGTAGACGAGGTGGTGCGGGCAATAAGGGGGATGGCAATCGGGAAGAGTCCAGGCCCGGATGGGTTTCCAATCCTTTATTATAAAAAGTTTGAAAAAATATTGGCGCCCAAACTATGCGAGTATATGAACGCAGTCGCAGAAGGGGAAGAACTTAGGGAAGAAGCATTGATGGCTTACATAACTTTGATATTAAAGGAGGGGAAGGACCCAACAACCCCGGGGAGTTATAGACCGATCTCTCTTCTGAATACGGATGTGAAGATATTTTCAAAAGTAATAGCAGAAAGGCTAAAACCATTACTACCCCAATGGGTCCATAGCGATCAAACGGGGTTTGTCATGGGAAGGGAGGGTAGAGATAACTGCCTTAAAACCCTCATGTTGATCCACGGAGTGGAAAGCAGCGGATCCCCAGTCGCCCTGTTATCAGTGGACGCTGAAAAAGCATTTGACAGGGTCGACTGGGGCTTCATGTTCGAGACCTTAGGGCATCTGGGATTAAAAGAAAAAACATTGCGATGGATAAAAGCATTTTACTCCCACCCGACGGCAAAAATAAAAATTAACGGTAACCTTTCCCCAGTAGTAAAGCTATATAATGGAACCAGACAGGGGTGTCCTTTGTCCCCAATGCTGTTTGTTCTGGCCTTGGAACCCTTGTTGGTCTCGATTAGGAAAAATGAAGATATAAGGGGAGTGAGAATTGGTAGAGAAGAGTATAAGGTGTCTGCGTATGCAGATGACATATTATTTTATGCCTCAGAACTCAGGGTGACTCTCCCAAATATAATTAAGGAGATCCATAGATATGGGAGGTTGACAAATTTTAAGATCAACATATCAAAAACCGAAATTCTGAACATAACAGTACCTAAAAAAGAACAAGAGGAACTCCAGAGCTCTTTCCCCTTCATTTGGTGTAGGGAGGAGCTGAGTTATCTGGGGGTAAGAATTACGCCCACATTGTTATCTGTATACGCGGCCAATTATACATATATATTAAATAAGGTTAAAGAATGTTTTAAAAGTATGAGATATAAACCCTTGTCATTAATAGGGAGAGTAAATGCGTTAAAAATGTTCATTTTGCCAAAATTGACATATATGTTCCAAATGATCCCAATAAAAGTTCCGCAGGAGTTCTTCACGAAACTTAAAACTCTAACTTTAAAATACATATGGGGACGTAGGAATCCCAGGATCTCTTATGCGACTCTGGAAAGGGGGAAAGTAGGAGGAGGATTAGCAGCCCCAAACTTTAGAAGATACTATCAGGCAGCAGTAATCTCACGAGTGGTGGATTGGGTGTATGATAAAGGGGATAAAGGGTGGGTAAATATAGAGAAAATACAAAGTGGAGTTAATCTAGGAAAGAGGATCTGGATACCAAGGGATTTTCGCGATTTGGGGAGGAGCACTAATCCACTAACTACTAATTTGTTTAAAACATGGGATAAAGTGGGCGAATCAAATCACTGGCAGTACAACTCACCTTTAATTTCTTTATTAGACACAAGTTTTTTTAAACCAGGGAAGGAGGAATTTGTTTACTTCACTAGATGGGCAAAAAAAGATGATATTTTACTGAAAGATGTGATGAACGGGGACAGATTTTGCACTTTAGGAGAAATAAGACAAAGATGGGGAAGTAGGAATTTAGATAGCTGGAGATATGCACAAATTAAACACTTTGTTCAGACTTTGCCTAAGCCACTCCGAGGGACAGGAGATCTCAGACCAATGGAGAGAATGCTCTCGGACTCGAGCTGCAAGAAAAAAAAGTATGTCCAAAATCTATAAAATCTTACAGGAGGAAGAGGACCCAGGGGAACCACTATACCTGAAAAAATGGGAAGAAGAGTTGGGCACCGTGGGGGATAAGGAACGTAGAAAGAAGATCTTAAGAATAGCAGGTACAATATCTAGGGACAATATGTCATTAGAAATGTCATTTAAATTAATGGCAAGATGGTATGTTGTCCCACAAAGAGCCCATAAGAGGAGAGCAGGTATATCAGCACTATGTTGGCGGGGCTGCGATAAGGTGGGAACCTTTGCACACATATGGTGGGAGTGTGGAAAGATTGGCCCATACTGGGAGAAAATTATAGAAAATATTTTCCGAATAACAGGGGAAGAGGTAAAGAAGGAACCATGGACATGCCTGTTTCACGACACTGACAAAACACTGGGGGAATATAAAAACTCATTGACCCCCCACTTACTGATTGCAGTAAAAAGCCTGATCCCAAAGAGATGGGGCACTCCCGAACCCCCATCTATGAGGGAATGGTTAGGCAAAATAGAGTGGGTAAGATCAATGGAGGAATCAATATCTAGAAGAGGGGACCAAGTGGAATCCTACCTCAGTAAGTGGGAAAAATGGCTGGAGTATAAGAAAACAAGGGAATATCTCAGAATGAGTGGATCCGAGGGGAAATGAGGGGGGGAGCGCGGGGGAGAGTTGGAGAGAGAGAGAGGGGAGGGAGGGAGCGGGTCTGGGAGGGGGGCCGGGGATAGATACGAAAATGGAATGGGTAGTATATTTTTTTTTTTGTAATATACTTCTTCTTTGAAACCTTAATAAAATAAACAAAGAATTAAACAGAGGAAGTGTTAAAAAAAAAAAAAAAAAAGGGGTCTGCATGTGATGTGAAAATAGCACTGCCAATAGGCAAAATGGTGGCGATAAGAAGAAGGAACTAAGGTAACAAGGGCGCAAAGTTGGCCACAATTTGATGAAGAGAGACCATGGCGTGCTGTATACTGATGCAAAAAAAAAAAAAAAAAAAAAAAAAAACAAATTTCTACGCTTCGAGGTAGAAAATCATAATTTTCAGTTTGTGGCTCTGCCGTTTGGTCTAATCACCACACCGTGTGTGTTCACAAAGATCCTGGCACCTCTGTTAGCCAGGTTAAGGGTTCAGGGTATAACTATCCTAGCCTATCTAGACGATCTGCTTTTATTAGAGCAATTAGTCACCGGTCTAAACCAAAGTTTAATCTCAGCTATAAACTACCTGGAATTCCTAGGCTGGATTTTCAACCTAGAAAAATCTTCCTTAAAACTGTCAAGGAGATTACGTTACTTAAGGCTGATCATAGATACTGTTCAAAAGAAGGCATTCTTACCCCAGGCAGGAGTCCGCTCCATAAAGGAACTGATTTGACTATTCAAAACATTCCATTCGGCTGTGCATGAAATTGTTAGGAAAGATGGTGGTCTCTTTCGAGGCTGTTCCTTATGCACAGTTTCATTCAAGACTGCTATAAAAAGCCATTCTGTCGGCCTGGAACAAGAAAGTCCAGGCTTTGGACTTTCCAATGCGTTTATCTCCCGAAGTGCATCAGAGCCTCAATTGGTGGTTGATATCCAGCAACCTCCAACAGGGGAAATCCTTTCTACCAGTATTCTGGAAAGTGGTAACTATGGATGCCAGCCTTCTAGGCTGCGGAGCAGTCCTGGAAGAGGCTTCTGTCCAGGGGAAGTGGTCCAAGTCAGAAAGGACCTTACCCATCACTGTTCTAGAAATTTGAGCGGTATGTCTGGCCCTAGAGGCCTGGACGCTCAGATTATGAAATGTTCCTGTCAGGATTCAATCCTACAATGCCACGGCTGTGGCTTACATCAATCACCAAGGGGACGTGAGAAGTCGTGCAGCCCAAAATGAGGTCAATCATGGGATAGAAAATTGGCAGGCAGACTACTTGAGTCCCTTAACCCCAACATCTTTCTGTCGATATGTCAAAAATGGGGTGTTCCGGACATGGATCTGTTTGCTTCCAGATTCAACAACAAAGTCCACAACTTTTTATCAAGGACAAGGGATTCACTGGGATGCGGAACAGACACTTTGGTCTTTTCATGGGATCAGTTTTCACTGATATATGCCTTCCCTCCAGTTCTGCTGCTTCCGCGCCTTCTTTGCAGGATCAATCAGGAAGGAAAAGAGGTGATTCTGGTGGCCCCAGCCTGGCCCAGATCTTGTTTTGCTGAGATCAGAAAGATGGCAGTAGGGGATCCTTGGACCCTGCCTCTGTGGCCAGACCTTCTCGCACAAGGTCCGGTATTCCATCTGATCTTACAAACACTAAATTTAATGGTTTGGCTATTGAAACCCACATTCTAAAGGACCGTGGGTTATCTCCTTCAGTAGTGTCTACTTTGTTTAATGCTAGGAAGCTGGCCTCCAGAGTCATACTATAGATTCTGGAAGGCATATATCTCCTGGTGTGGATCCAGGGGTTGGCACCCCAGAAAGTACGTCATAGGTAGGATCCTTGAATTCCTGCAAATTGGACTGGAAATGAAGCTGGCCCTGAGTACTATCAAGGGCCAGATCTTGGCCTTATCAGTATTCTTTCAATGGCCTCTTGCTTCTCACTCTCTAGTACGTAGTTTTATTCAGGGGGTAACGAAAATGAATCCTCCCATCAGGGCATCCCTGAATCCTTGGGATTTGAATTTAGTCTTTTCGGCTTTACAAAAACAGCCCTTTGACCCTTTTCGGGAAATTCCCTTGGTTCTTTTGACGAGGAGAATAATCTTTTTGGTTGCTTTATCTTCTGCCAGAAGGGTATCAGAATTGTCGGCTCTGTTTTGTAAAGAGCCATATTTGATTATGCGTAAGGATAAGGTGGTATTGCGACCTCATTCTGAATTCCTACCAAAAGTAGAGACAGATTTTCATTTAAGCCAGGATATTGTTCTGCCTTCTTTTTTTGCAGAGCCTCGATATAGAGAAGTCACTACATTCTCTTGATGTAGTGAGAGCGGTCAAGGTCTATTTAAAGGAGACAGCCCAGATTTGCAAAACAGATGTTTTGTTTGTACTGTCAGGAGGTCCTAAAAGAGGACAGGCAGCATAAAAATCTACTATTTCCAAATGGATTTGTCAAGTGATTGTTCAAGCTTATGGTCTAAAGAAAATTCCTCCTTTTCATGTTAAAGTGCACTCCACCAGGGCTGTTAGTGCCTCTTGGGCGGTACATCACCAGGCCTCCATGGCTCAGATCTGCAAGACCACAACTTGGTCTTCAGGCCATCCATTTACCAGATTCCATCAAATCGATGTAAAAGGTCAGGAGGATATTGCCTTTGGGCGTAGTGTACTGCAGGCTGCAGTATAAGTCCTCTAGCCTCTTAATGCCCTACCCTTTTTGTTGTGTCTCCCTCCCTTCAGTTGCCATTGCTATGGCATGTATGGGAGTAACTACTATGGCTCTGTGTCCCCTGATGTATAAAAACGGCTTACCTGTAAAATCCTTTTCTTTGAAGCCAGCGGTTCCCTTCTCCAACTCACTAATGGCAGTGGCGAGTCGGTAGAAGCAGTGGGAGTGGGGGGAGTTTCCTCTCGCCACCTGTAAGAATGATCAAGCGGCCGCTATGATCATCCTTATGTGTAGAGAATCGCTGGCGCTCAAAGAAGATATGTGAATGATGTCTGTAGCTGCAGGCATCATTCAGATATAAATTAATACACAAAAAATAAATATGTATATAATGTCCAGTGTGTATATAAAAATAACTGTGGAAATAACTGGAACTTGATTATTTAATCAAATTATATTTGACCACGTGGACCCGTCACCTCTAAACACCGCTATTAGATGGAGGCTTACCAGATCCCCAGTGACCCCCTGTTAGGGGAGGTCAAACTGTGCGAATTCAATCACAGGTCACATAGATGTCCAGATATCCAGATCCCGGAGATTATGTGACCTGTGATCGAATTTGCGCAGTTTGACCTCCCCTAACAGGGGGGTCACTGGGAATCTGGTAAGCCTCCATCTAATAGCGGTGTTTAGAGGTGTCGGGTCCACGTGGTCAAATATAATTTGATTGAATAATCAAGTTCCAGTTATTTCCACAGTTATTTTTATATACACACTGGACATTATATACATTTTCTTTTTTGTGTATTAATTTATGTATGGACATTTGATTATTTTTTTTATGGACACTTGAGTTTATTTTTTATTTTTCAATAGCATTTGAGTATTTGGCTTCACAGTTTCTTTTACATATATATTTTTTTGCAACTTTTCTTTGGTCACTTTCATAATTATTGGCCAAGCGCTGCACTTTTTTCTTATATATTTTTTGTGCCTAGTATCTTGGTTATGGTGTTCAGCTGCTGATTTCTTTATTGTTTTTTACTAAGCGCAGATTTTTTCTATCATTCAGATATCACCGCTCAAACCCGATGACGGCATGTGATGTGTGGTGGGCGGGAAGCGGTTAAAGAGGAGTTCCAGCCACCTATGGAAAAAACTAAAAGTCGACCGCTACAAAAACTGCAGCTGCTGACTTTTAAAAAAACAAAACACTCACCCGTCCCAAGATCCAGCGGGGTGCTCACCTCAGCCAGTGTCCCCCGCGGTCCCCATCGCTGGCATCTTCACTAGGGGCACCCGGCTGTGACAGCTTGTGGCTTCAAAGCAGATGAGACACACAGGAGGAGGGGGGCAGAGATGAGACACACACCCAGTGCAATCATCTGAGGCCTGTCACTGTGTATAGTTTATAGATGGATACATGGAAGGGAGAGCAGGTAACAGGGATGCACATCACACATGGTGTGCACAACCCCCCCATCCCTCCTCTTAACTGACGTCCCGCCCCCCCACAAAAAAAACCTTCTCCCAGCACAGATCCCCCAAATCCCTCCTCCCATTACAAATTGCCCCAATCCCTCCTCCCAGAACAAATCCCCCCCCCCCATCCCTCCCCTTAGCACAAATCCCCCCATCCCTCCCCCTAGAACAAATCTCCCCCAATCCCTCCCCCTAGCATAAATTCCCCCCCAATCACTTCCACTAGCACAGCCCCCCCCCCATCACTCCTCCCAGCACAAATTGCCTCAATCCTTCCTCCCAGCACATATCTTCCCATCACTCCTTACAGCACAAATCCTCCTAGTCCCTGCTCACAGCACAAATCCCCCCCAATCCCCCTTCTAGCACAAATTCCCCTCCAATCCCTCCTCACAGCAAAAATACCCCCCAATCCCTCCTCCTAACAAAAATACCCCCAATCTTTTGTCCTAGCCCAAATCCCCCCCCCAATCCCTCCTCAAGCACAAATCCCTCCTCCTAGCAACAACTCCACCCCAATCCCTCCCCGTAGCACAAACCCCCCACCAAAAAAAATCTCCTTGCAGCACAACTCCCCCCAATCCTTTCTCCTAGCACACATCCCCTCCAATTGCTCCTCCTAGCAGAAATCCCCCAATGACTTCTTCTAGCATAGATCCCCCAATCCCCCTAGTACAAATCCCCCCCCCCAATCCATCCTCCTAGCCCAAATCCCCTCAATCACTTCCTCTAGCACAAATCCCCCCAATCACTTCCTCTATTCCTCTAGCACATGGAAGGAAGGGCTGGGGAGGGGCACGACTGAAATCTGGGTGGAAATTAGCACCCCCATGGATCCGCCTTGTCTGTGTCTCTCCATCTAGCAGCTAAAAGCTGGCGAGAGGAAGAAACCAGCTTTAAGATGCTGCAGAGAGCAGCACAGGGCATCGTTCTGCAATTGCTCTTACCCACCCCACCGTCTGATCCACCTGCTGTCCGAGCCCCCTACAGGAGAACCGTGGAACAACCCTGATGATGGCCCCGCTCAGGATCATTCAGTGACACAGTATGAAGTCACATACAATAATAAGTTACTTATTACACCAAAAGAAAGCTCTATTTGTGGAGAAAAAAAGGGCGGTAATTTTGTTTGGGTACAAAGTCGAACGACAGCGCAATTATCAGTTAAAGCGACATAGTGCTGAATCGCAAAAAGTGCTCTGGTCATTAAGGGAGTAAAATCTTCCGGGACTGAAGTGGTAAAATTTCCATATATATATATAAAATCTATAAAATGATATAACATTTATTTGGCTACAGTGTTACATGACCGAGGTATTCCCAGTCAAAGTTTCCAGGCCTGAAAAGTATTAGTTGGTGTGATCAGTTATTAGCACTTTATTAATCGCCCCCCCATCAATGTTACATATTACTCAAGTTTGTCTGAGGGGAGCAGCTCTTATTGATCACTGATTCTTCATTTATCATAGAGCAAGGGTGACACTTCATTTTCACATTGTCAGATTGTTTCCTGCGATTATTAGCATTTTTATTTAAATTTTTTCTATTATTATTGTATATATTAACCACTTGCTTACAGGGCACTTAAACACCTTCCTGCCCAGACCAATTTTCAGCTTTCGGTGCTCTCACAATTTGAATGACAATTACTCAGTCATGCAACACTGTACCCAAATGAATTTTTTGTCCTTTTTTTCCCACAAATAGAGCTTTCTTTTGGTGGTATTTGATCACCTCTGGGGTTTTTATTTTTTGCGCTATAAATGAAAAAAGACCGAAAATTTTGAAAAAAAACGCATATTTCTTTGTTTCTGTGACAGAATTATGCAAATTATTAATTTTTCTTCATAAATTTTGGCCACAATTTATACTGCTACATATCTTTGGTAAAAATAACCCAAATTAGTGGATATTATTTGGTCTTTGTGAAAGTTAGAGAGTCTACAAGCTGTGGTGCGAATCGCACAAAATTGATCACATCTGATGTACTGGTGGCCTATCTCGCTTCTTGTGACCCGAACAAGTCAGGAAAGTACAAATACCCCCCAAATGACCCCTTTTTGGAAAGTAGACATTCCAAGGTATTTAGTAAGAGGCATGGTGAGCTTTTTGATGTTGTCATTTTTTTCCCACAATTCTTTGCAAAATTAAGATTTTTCATTTTTTTTTTTTCTCCACAAAATTGTCATTGTAATAGGTTATTTCTCTCACATGGCATGTGTATACCACAAATGACACCCCCCAAAAAATTCTGCTACTCCTCCTGAGTATTACAATACCACATGTGTGGGACTTTTTCACAGCCTGGCCACATAGAGAGGCCCAACATGCAGGTAGCGCCATCATGTGTTCTAGGAACATAAGTTACACATCTAACTTGTTGACTATTTATTACACTTTTGAAGCACCAGGACAATGACACGTGACACTGATGACAGATGGCACTGATACGTGGCAATGATGACAGGTGGCACTGATGACAGATGGCACTAATATGTGGCACTGATGACAGATGGCACTAATATGTGGCACTGATGACGCGTGGCACTTATACGTGGCACTGATGACACGTGGCACTAATAGGTGGCACTGATGACACGTGGCACTGAAACGTGGCACCGATGACAGATGGCACTAATACGTGGCACTAATATGTGCCACCGATGACAGATGGCACTAATACATGGCACCGATGACGCGTGACACTGATGACAGATGGCACTGATAAGTGGCATTGATGACACGTGACACTGACAACAGATGGCACGTGACACTGACAGGTGGCACTGATGACAAATGGCACTGATACGTGGCACTGATGACAGATGGCACTATGTGGCACTGATGACACGTGGCACTGACGGCAGGTGGCACTGACGGCAGGTGGCACTGACGGCAGGTGGCACTGGGGGCAGGTGGCACTGACGGCAGGTGGCACTGGGGTGGATGGCACTGGGGGCAGGTAGCACTGGGGTGGATGGCACTGGGGGCAGGTAGCACTGGGGTGGATGGCACTGGGGGCAGGTAGCACTGGGGTGGATGGCACTAGGGGCAGGTAGCACTGGGGTGGATGGCACTAGGGGCAGGTAGCACTGGGGTGGATGGCACTGGGGGCAGGTAGCACTGGGGTGGATGGCACTGGGGGCAGGTAGCACTGGGGTGGATGGCACTGGGGCAGATAGCACTGCTGGGGGTGGATGGCACTGCTGGGGGCGGATGGCACTTTTTATTTCATTTTTTTAATTATTTTTTTTTCCAGAATCAGAACGGCTGCCGCTGCAGCCGTTCATCTCTCCCCTCTCGCACTGTCTGTGCGAGGAAGGAGAGCGGCGCTGCGAGATGATCTCATATGTTTACATATGAGATCATCTCCCATTGGACACGCCGATCACGCTGTAAACGGCCGCTGTGATTGGCCGTTTACAGCGATCTGTGTTTGCCTGTCCCCGGGGGACACGGCGAACACAGAACTTCCGCGATGCGCGCCCGCGGCGGCGCGCATTGCGGAAGTAAACATCAGGCCGTCCAGGGACGACCGCCCGAACGAACGCGCCTGCTCTACGGCCGTAATTCGGCTATAGGGCGGGCGCGAGGAGGTTAATATTATTATTCATATTAATATTTTTAGTTTGTTATTTTCTTCAGTTACACCGTCATTAAGATGCCACGACTCTCGCGTCAACGGCCCCGTGGAAGGCGATCCCGCCAGGAGGGAGGAGAGGCACCCATCGCCCACCGCACACGAGCACAGCTTCGGAGGAGACGAGAGGACGAAGCCAACAACGTGCGCCATCCTCCTGGAGACCACATCAGGGATCAGCAACCAGCACCCCAGAGACCGCCGGCACTGGAGCAGCCTCCTCAGAGACCGCCGGCACTGGAGCAGCCTCCTCAGAGACCGCCGGCACTGGAGCAGCCTCCTCAGAGACCACCGGCACTGGAGCAGCCTCCTCAGAGACCACCGGCACTGGAGCAGCCTCCTCAGAGACCACCGTGCACCATCTGCCTCAGTGAGTATAGTGCAGAGGAGTCTATTACCTTATTTTGTGATCACGTATTCCATGCCGATTGTATCAACAGATGGCTCCAACTGAACGTGACTTGTCCTCTGTGCCGAGCGTTTACTCCATATTTTTTGGTTGTTCCACATGAAGACGGCGAGTTCCTGTATCCTGTCATGGGGCATGATGAAAATGGAGACCCCATCCTGGAAATCTAGACGGTATTGTATTCTATTTCTGATCCCCTGGAAACAACATGGGGTAATGTATAACAATATGTATATTTTTTTGCTGTTTCTGCTTATAGTAGATGATGCCTAAAAAAAAAATATACTTCGGACATTCACCACTGAAAAGGAGTCGCTTCACCCTAATTGAGCTACCACCGCTCGGGTGATCACTCCAGACATTCACTGCCGAAAAGGAGTCGCTTCACCCTAATTGAGCTACCACCGCTCGGGTGATCACTCCAGACATTCACTGCCGAAAAGGAGTCGCTTCACCCTAATTGAGCTACCACCGCTCGGGTGATCACTCCAGACATTCACTGCCGAAAAGGAGTCGCTTCACCCTAATTGAGCTACCACCGCTCGGGTGATCACTCCAGACATTCACTGCCGAAAAGGAGTCGCTTCACCCTAATTGAGCTACCACCGCTCGGGTGATCACTCCAGACATTCACTGCCGAAAAGGAGTCGCTTCACCCTAATTGAGCTACCACCTCTCGGGTGATCACTCCAGACATTCAATGCCGAAAAGGAGTCGCTTTACCCTGATTGAGCTACCACCTATTAGGTGAACGCTCCAGACATTCACTTTATTAACATCTCAGAAAAAAGGAGAGGCTAATGCCCCGTACACACGAGAGGACTTATGTCCGACAGACTTCCAAAGGAGTTCCGCCGGAGTTCCGCCGGAGTTCCGCCGGAGTTCCGACGGAGTTCTGACAGACTTTTCGGCCGAACGGACTTGGCCACACACGATCACACTAAACTCCGACAGATTCGAACGTGATGACGTACGACCCGACTCGAATAAGGAAGTTCATAGCCAGTAGCCAATAGCTGCCCTAGCGTCGGTTTTAGTCCGTCGGAGTAGCATACACACGAGCGGAGTTTTCGAAGGGGACCGGGTCCGGCGGAGTTCCTTCGGGAAAATTTGAAGCAGGCTTCATTTCTAAAGTCCGTCAGACTTTGGCGAATCAAAAGTCCGTTGCAGCCCACTCACGATCGGATAGTCTGACGGACTCGGTCCTTCGGACTTTGGATGTTGAAAAGTCCGCTCGTGTGTACCGGGGCATAAGAGGTGGAGGAGACCGGATTTATTTATTTTGTTTTGTAAAATCTTTATTTAGAAACATTTCCGCCACTCCAGCAGGGCATGCCCCATCGGTCTCATGTTTGTGGTAGGGGGAGATACAGATGCCAGTCACAATAAGGGGATTCATTCCCCCTCACAGCTAGCCACTATGACCATAACTCCAGTTATTTTAAAAGGTAAAACATAGAACCACATCCTGGTACCAGGGAGGCATTGGATAGTTAATGAACAGAAGATAAAGAGAGAGAGAAAGGAAGAGATTAGAGGAGGGGAAGGGAAAGCTGAGGGGGGAGGGTGTAGGGAAAAAGGGAGATGGAGCATACCTGTGGTCTGTAGAAGTCTTTCGATCCCGCACCGGGATGTAGAGAAGAAGGGTGTCTTTCACTGGGCAGTATTACCCCTATCTATGCGAGATCTAAGGGATGGTTCAGCCACAGTGGTAGCCCGTCCATAGGGGCCGCCCCCGCCCTCCCCCACCTGTGTAGTAAAAAAAATAAAAAATAAAATAAAAATATATATATATATATTTTAAAATGGCCCCTCTGAAAAAAAAGTCCTTTAAGTAAGTGCAGTGTGTTCAGACACCAGACACAGTGCACTATGGTAAGCGCCACATCTATGCAATCACGAGACGAGATTGCAGATGTTGCGTTTCACTTGCGGGTGTCTAGCCCGCCTTGCGTCGCTTTCTGAAGCACGGAGTAGCTCCCGCCCAGCGCCCATAGTATATATTACTATGGCTGGGCGGTTTGATTGACACCTGTGTTAGATGTCACTTCCTGTTTTCTCTAATTGCGCCCGAGAGAGGAAACGGGAAGTATTAGGAGTGGACTCCTCCATCACCGCTGGAAGGAGACACCGCAGGAGAGGAGAGGACAACACAGTCAGCAAGGTAAGTGCCACTGCCGCTGTGCTCCCGCAGAGAGGGTGGGAAGGTGAAGACTGGCAGCCTAGTCTCAGCAGGGGTGACCCTATGGTGGGAGGTGGACTGATCCCCTGGATTGCTGGTCCCCGAGGAGGATAAACCTTCTAATGGATTGAAGTTGAGCAGACACAGCAGGTGGTAACAGAGTCCGGTCCTTGCTGACAACAGATCCATCATTCTGTAGATGTGTCCTCTATGGATAAGGATCATGCATGCTCCCAGTGCATGACATCTGTATTGCCTGACACCTCCCGTGCTCCAACCTTAACACCCCCGACCCCCCATAAACAATGACCAGACTGCGTTTGGAGTAAATGGCCATCCAGCCTTGATTTATTAATCAAAATATATATATATATATATATATATATATATATATATATATATATATATATATATATATATATATATATATATAACAAAAAATAAACTTTTCATAAATAACTTTATTAAACATGTAAACAACTATTAATTTGTCTTGTATCATGGGTCATAAGTATACCCATCCACCTACTGGTCACTGCACACTACATCAGTCAGTACTTTAACCTCTTGACCTCCAGACGGAATCCCATGTCTCGCAGGCTATACCCAAACCAGTGCAGTGACCTACCCCTTTTACCCTTCACGGTTAACCCCATGTAACCGGGAAGTACAGATCAAACCACCCCCATCACCATGGATGGGTACAAACATATTCTCTACCTGCACTACTTAACCTCCTCAACTGACCCCCAACAACTGCCACAGCTCGAAAGGTGGTAAAACCTTACCCTTTTGAGCAACGCCACACTAACAGCCAACGCTGAATCCCCTCCTGAAGGCCCAAGGCCCACATGTCTGTACCTACATCATTTAAATGTACCCCATCACTCCTCAAATACTTCCAGGTCTTGCATTCTAACTCCCGATGGCGAATGGCCAGCCCCCCCATTCTTGATAAATAATCTACTAACTTCCTTATTGACCTTAATCCTGGCCCTGTCCACCTTTTTGTCCGACAGCCCCCACCTCCACGACGTCCTGCTAACCATATCGGACCACACCAGTACCATTCCCGGGTAGGAATCCCTCAACCTAAGAAAATCGCACTTTATGTCCCGGGTGAGGTCCCTCATAGACCTCACCCCCATTTCGTTGTCCCCCACATGCAGAAGCAAGACATCTGGCAGCCGGCCCAGGCGAGCGAATCTATGCACCTCGCCCAAAACCCTGTTCCACCGCATACCAGGGACCCCGTTCCACACAATCTGCGTCTCATCCTTGGGTATCCGAAGTTGTCTGCCGTTCGGCCGAATGTCAGCTCTCTTTGAACCCCAAAAATCTTAGGAATGGCCCAAAATCCATACCAGGCCAGCTTCATAACCTGCAAACAAAAAGAATTAGATACACGGAAGAAAAACACATTCTTCTGCATAACAACAACAACACCACAACCCCTCCCATCCAAACAAAAACCTCAAGCCATCAGTTGTGGGCGAACATACAGCTTAAACCGCTCTGAATCCCACCTCCCAATCCTCCTAACCGCCTCCGAACTCAGTCCGGCCCTGGACGACTCGGTAGCTGCACCAATGCGGAAGGAATGGGATGAAAAATTCCGCGGGTCGAACCCCACCCCCACCACGCACTTCTTAAAGACCACACTGAACTGAAATTTAGACAGGAAAGAACCATCCGCTTGCACGAAAAATGGGCCCAGGATCCTTGGCCGCAGGAGCAAAAAAGCCTCCACCGCCCTCACCGGGCAGATGCTGCTCTCTAATTTTCCCACCTCTACAAGTACTCCTTTTCCCTCCTGGTCCATCTTGGGCCTTCTCAACCAAATCCTAACCACGGTTCGGCCCAGTTCTACCTCACCCACCTCCAAACCCCCATGTTTTCCGCCTGGCTGGGCAAAACAGTTCACCAATCCAAAAAGCCCCCAAGAAGATCAGGGAAAAAGCCACCCGAAAAAAGGACTTGCTCATATTCGGAACTACAGACCGTCCCCACCACGCGACACAGGCCGCAGAGCACCGCAAAGGAAACTGGGCGCCTCCCATCCCTTTGCCTATGTGGCTTCCGGTAACCCTTCGCCGCCTGCCACAGCCAGAACTCCTTAGTGTAATCCCGTTGTCCTCCCCATTTAAAGAGAAAGGCCAACCCCGCAAGCTTTTTGTCAATAGAGGCTGCCGAAGCCCCCCCCTGGTCCATAGCAGTGCTAAGGAAGTAGAATACCGCCTGAGCCATGCCCGCCTCACCCGGGGCCATGCCGATCGCTGCCAAGCACTCCGACCATTCCTGCCATACCCTCGAATAGGCCTTCCAGGTAGCCTTGCTCACAGAAAATTCGATCAACCTTGCGACGGCTCCAACGCTGTGGCCCAAATCCATGCCGGGCAGCTGATCCCGTGACGCTCTGCCTCCGGTGCCAGACCCCGGAACCTGTCCCACTGAAAACGAGACAGAGCGTCAGCCAATGTGTTGTCAACCCCCAGCAGATGCACAGCATAGATGAAAGCTTTCACCTGCAAGCAACGAAGAACCAAATGGCGTAGAAGCCTGACCACCGGCCCAGAGGCCACCGTCAGCCGATTGACCACTTGAACCACCCCCAAATTGTCACAATTGAAGCGCACTTTCAAGTTCCTAAAAGACTCCCCCCAGATTTCCATGGCCACCACAATGGGGAATAACTCAAAGAGAACCAGGTTCTTCAAGAACCCGGCCTCCGCCCACTCCGGGGGCCAATGCTCCGCACACCATTGCCCTTTAAAGTAAGCCCCGAAGCCCGTGGACCCCGCGGCATCTGTAAACAATTCCAGGTCCCAATTACTAATGGGGCCCGACATCCATATGGCCCGGCCATTAAACAATCTCAGGAATTCCTGCCACACCTTAAGGTCGTCCCTGTGGTCCTGCTTTAGGGTCAAATAATGGGTAGGTGCCCATATCCCCACAGTAGCCGCCGCCAGCCGGTGGCAGAAAATTCGCCCCATTGGAATAATCCAACACCCGAAATTAAGCTTGCCCAACAAAGATTGCAACTTACGCAGTTGCAACTTCCGAACTCCGACAGTCCCTCGAATTTCCTCCTGCAGCAGTTCCAATTTGTCCAAGGGCAGCCTGCATTCCATCCGCTCCGAATCAATGACGATCCCCAAGAAAGTGATGCAGGCTGCAGGACCTTCCGTCTTGCCCGGCGCCAAAGGGACACCAAATCGTTCCGCCAGGTGTTGCAGTGTCCCCAAGAAGACCGCGCAAACATTCATTCCCGCCGGGCCAACACACAGAAAGTCATCCAAGTAGTGAATGACCGAGTTGATGCCCGACACATCCTTAACCGCCCACTCCAAAAAGGAACTGAACTGTTCGAAAAGTGCACAGGAAACCGAACAACCCATGGGCAGGTAACATAAAATTCTCCTTCCCAGGTACACCCCAGTAGCCGAAAGCTCTCCGGGTGCACCGGCAAGAGTCGAAAAGCCGACCCGATGTCCGACTTAGCCATCAGCGCCCCCTGGCCATAACGCCGGACCCACGACACCGCTGCGTCAAAGGAAGTGTACGTAACCGCACATACCTCTGGCGAAATGGCGTCGTTAACCGAACCCCCTTTTGGGAAAAACAGGTGATGGATCAGCCTGAACTTGTTGGGCTCCTTTTTCGGGACCATGCCCAATGGAGAGACCAGCAAGTTGGGGAGAGGCGCCTCCCGAAACGGTGCGCGGTGCTTGACGCCAATCGGCCTATTTAGGCCTGCTGCTGTGATCATTCAGGTGCTGCCTGATCAACAGCTTCTCGGTTCCTGTCCCGTTGTCCGTATCCTGTGTTCCTGTTTGCAGATCTCCTGATGACCCGGCTCTCCTTAGACACCTCTGACCTCTGCCTGCACCTGACCTCGGCCTGTTTGACCTCTTTTGCCTGCTCCTTCTGTGCCTCTGCTGCCCGCCTGTTGCCATACCCTGCCTGCACCCGGACCTGCCTGCTCTGCTCCTGCTCCGTACCCAGTTTGCCTGTGTCCTACCTACGCACCTGCTGCTGGAAGTTTCCTGCAAGTTCCTGCTCCTGGAGCCATACCACAGGCTCTCTTACCACTCCGCACTCTCAGCCACCTGTCTGCTCTATCAGGGGTTGTAAGTCGGACACGTACGGGAGACCACCCTCTGCCCAAGCGGACTCACCGGTTCGGTAAGTGCCAGTCTGACAGTATCAGGCAGCCATGACTGAGTCCGGGCAGGGGGCCTCCCCCATGGATGAGTTATGCAGACATTTGGCTGACCCAAGCCGTGAAGAGTCTCCAGGATGGCTACTCAAGGTTGGAGGAGCAAGTCCAAGCCTTGTCCTCCTCATCTAACCCTCAAGGAACCTCTCCCACCGGTCTTTCATCTGCACCCTCCGTAGTGATGCTTCCTCCAGAGCCAAGGGTACCTACGCCCGAGAGGTTTTCTGGCGATCGCACCAAGTATCGTGCGTTTCGCAACTCTTGCGAACTGTACTTCGCACTGCAGCCCCGGACATTCTCTCTAGAGGCAACCAAGGTGGGCTTTGTAATATCCCTGTTGTCCGGCGAGCCTCAGACCTGAGCCCACCGTTTGCTGGAGCAGAAATCTGGAACCCTGGATAGCCTTGATAACTTCTTCTTGGCCATGTCTCAGCTATATGAGGACCCCCAGTTGACTGCGACTGCAGAAGCCGCACTGCACTCTCTCCAACAAGGTCGCAGAGCGGCCGAGGACTATGCAGTGGAATTTCGCCGTTGCAGCTCCGACACGGATTGGAATGACGCCGCCTTGCGCCACCAATTTCGGATGGGACTTTCTGACCCCCTTAAGGATGAGTTGGCATGGGTAGGAATACCACAAACCCTGGATGAGTTAGTCAACCTCTCCATTCAGATTGATCGCCGTTTAAGGGAACGCCGGTCGGAGAGGTCCTCCAGCCACTTCCGTCCCACCTGGGTGCTCCCCAAGGTTCCCACTTCTGCTGGTCAGTTCTCTTCTACCTCTTCTGCTCCCGCTCTGGAAGCTCCTGAACCAATGCAGCTCGGGTTACTTCGGCCCTCGTTGACCCCTGAAGAAAAGCAGCGCAGAGGTGCCCATAACTTATGTCTCTACTGTGGGGAACCTGGGCACTATGTTAGGGCTTGCCCCAACAAGACACGTAAGTGTGTTTCCTCTTCCTTCATGTGTGCCTCTGTTCTACGAAAAAAACCCAGTTCTCACCTTGCCCTTCTCCTCACTTTGCAGCTTCCAGGAGGGAGTTTCCCAGTGTCAGCCATCATTGATTCCGGAGCATGCAGCTGCTTTATCGATCTGACTTTCGCTGCCAACCATCACATCTCGCTCATACCTAAGGCTCAGGGGCTTGCTGTACATCTAGCCGATGGCTCCGCTCTTAGTTCCGGTCCTGTCACGCAAGAGACTGTCCCTTTGCTGGCTACTATGGGCACCTGTCACCAGGAGCACCTACGTCTGGATGCCATCTCCTCCCCCTTGTTTCCCATTATCCTGGGGATACCCTGGTTGCAGGCCCACAATCCAAGCATTAACTGGGCCACAGGAGAAGTCAAGTTTCTTTCCGAGTACTGTCAACAACACTGCTTGGCCCAACCAACATACAATTCCTCTCAACTTCTCTGTTTGGATGTTGATCCGAAATTGCATCAGTCCATTCCTGAACCCTATAAGGACTTTCTGGATGTATTCAGTAAGAAAGGGGCAGACACTCTTCCCCCCCACAGGCCTTATGACTGCCCTATTGAACTGTTACCAGGTACTGTAGTCCCTTTTGGGAGAATTTTTCCATTAACGGAGCAGGAGTTAGGCACGCTGAAGGAGTATATTGATGAAAACCTGAAAAAAGGGTTTATCCGTCCTTCTACTTCCCCTGCCGGTGCTGGCATTTTTTTTGTCGAAAAAAAGGACCATTCCCTACGCCCCTGCATTGACTATCGGGAATTGAACAAGAAAACTGTCAAAAACCGCTACCCTTTACCCCTAGTACCCGAGTTATTCCAAAGGCTGGGGTCTGCAGTCATTTTTTCGAAATTGGATCTTCGCAGAGCTTACAATTTAATCCGTATCCGAGAAGGAGACGAATGGAAGACAGCGTTCCGTACTCGTTTTGGGAACTTCGAGTACCTTGTCATGTCCTTCGGGTTGTGTAATGCACCCGCGACCTTTCAACATTTTGTCAACGACATCTTTCGCGACTACCTGGATCTATATGTAATTGCATACCTGGACGATATCCTAATCTTTTCCTCATCATTGGAAGACCATCGTAGACCTGTCCGTAGCGTTTTAGCTCGTCTCAGGGTACACGGGCTCTACGCAAAACTCAAAAAGTGTGAGTTTGAACGCCAGTCCATCCAATTCCTGGGCCTGGTTATATCTGTGGAGGGCATCAAGATGGATCCCCAGAAAGTATCTGCCATCCTGGACTGGCCTGCGCCTGTGGACAAGAAGGGTGTACAGCGCTTCATCGGCTTTTCCAACTTCTACCGGAAATTTATCAGGGGTTTCTCTGCAATTATTGCACCCATCACTGAACTGACCAGGCAGGGTACCCGATTCTCTTGGACCCCTGAGGCTCAGCTGGCCTTTGAAAAACTCAAGATGCTATTTACTTCTGCCTCTATTCTGAAACATCCTGACCCAGCCTTACCCTTCGTTCTTGAAGTGGATGCTTCGGAAATCGCTGTGGGGGTGGTGTTATCCCAACGGCAGGGTGCCAAGGCCCTTCTTTTTCCGGTGGCGTTCTTTTCTCACAAACTGTCGTCATCCGAAAGGAACTATGATGTTGGGGACCGAGAACTTCTGCCCATTAAGGCGGCTCTGGAGGAATGGCGTTATCTATTGGAAGGTGCTGCACATCCCATCCTGGTCTACACCGACCATAAAAACCTGGAATATTTGAGAACTGCCAAAAGACTTAGACCACGGCAAGCCAGATGGTCTCTTTTTTTTTTCCCCGGTTTCAATTCCACATCACCTATAGACCTGGTTCTAAGAACGTCAAGCCGGATGCCCTGTCACGTATGTTTTCTAACCCTGAAAAGACTCGGCCTCCTGATACAATTCTCCCTTCTGGGAACTTCCTGCTCCTCCAAGGGGACCTTATCTCCCGGATCAGACAGGCTTCTGTTGGAATGCCCCCGAGCCCTGAGGTCAGCTGTAGTGAGGGGTTGTTCTGGCATAAAGGCAAGATTGTGGTCCCTGAAGCCTTGAAGGTGAACGTGTTGGAACTCTGCCACAACCATAAGATGGCCGGACACTTTGGTACCCTGAAGACTGCCGAACTGGTTCAGCGCACCTTCTGGTGGCCTCAACTTCTCAAGGATTGCAAGGACTATGTGGACTCGTGTAGCACTTGTGCCCGAAGTAAAAACAGCCGGACACGGGCTTGGGGTCTACTGAAACCTTTGCCTGTCCCTGAGAGACCGTGGAAAATGATTTCGATGGACTTTATCGTGGAACTTCCCCTATCCGAGGGGTTCTCTACTATCTTTGTTGTTGTAGATAGGCTGTCCAAAATGGCCCACTTCCTCCCGATGAGGGGCACCCCCTCGGCAATGGAGACGGCCAAGATCTTGATCAAAGAAATTGTAAGGCTGCATGGGATCCCGGCAAGTATTGTTTCCAATCGAGGTGCCCAATTCACTTCAAGGTTTTGGAAAGCGCTCTGCGGGTCTCTTGAAATTGAATTGGCCTTTTCCTCTGCTTATCACCCCCAGACAAATGGACAAACGGAAAGAACCAATCAGTCCCTGGAGCAGTACATCCGCTTTTTTTCTTCTTTCTCGCAAGATGACTGGGTCTCGCTACTACCTATGGCAGAGTTTGCATATAACAACTCCTTGCATTCCGCCATCAACCAAACACCGTTCTTTGCCAATTACGGCTTCCACCCAGCTTTTTTACCCAGCTCAGTCCCAGAATGCCTTGTTCCCGGCAGTTTCCGAGACATTGGACTTCTTTTCTAAAAACAACAAACTCCTAAAGGAGACTATGGCCCGGTTCCAGGAATGCTATAAACGGGCGTTTGACAAGAAGAGACATGGAGAACTCGTTCTGGCGCCCGGCAGCCAAGTATGGTTATCTACAGCCAACCTTAAGATGGCCTGTCCCTCCAGGAAGTTAGGCCCTAAATTCATGGGCCCTTTCTCAGTAAAGAGGAGGATAAATGAAGTTGCCTATGAACTTAACCTGCCTGACTCTTTTTAGAGTGCACCCGGTCTTTCATGTGACCTTACTGAAACCCGTTACCCCAAATCCATTTGCTGACCGCACTACTGGCCCACCCGAACCTGTTATAGTGGACAATGAAGAGGAGTTTGAGGTCGAAGCAATCCTTGATTGTAGGAAGAGGGGTAATGTAACCCAGTACCTTATCAAGTGGAAGGGTTATGGCCCTGAAGACAACTCCTGGGAGCCCGAGGGCAATCTGCATGCTCAAGAACTTTTGCGGGCCTTCAAGAACCGCCAGGTTTCCAGATCGGCTCACCTGGGCAGCCGGAGTCTGCCCTTAAGGAGGGGGCACTGTCAGGGTCCTTACCTGGATGGTCGCGGTGCTGCTCGTGTTGGTGTGCGCCGATGTCCTGCGGTGCGTGCTGGGGTGCGTGTTCCTGTGCGCGCGGTGTTGCGCGCTCCTGTGGGCGCTGGTGCACGTCGGTGTGTGCCCCCCCGGTGCGCGCCCCCCCGGTGCGCGCCCCCCCGGTGCGCGCTGTTGTGGGCACTTCGGGTGCCGCTGGTGTGTCTGCCGGCGTCCGGGTGCGCGGGTGCGTTAACCGAACCCCCTTTTGGGAAAAACAGGTGATGGATCAGCCTGAACTTGTTGGGCTCCTTTTTCGGGACCATGCCCAATGGAGATGTTATACCTGAAGGGTTCCACATGTACTGCCACTTTAAGGCTGGCTCCACCCAGGAGTGATGCCAAGGGTCAAGGGGTATAGTAGCCATCTTGGACACATGTAAGCAGCCTAATAAGATGTACTGTCCTGAGATGCATGTTGCAGTGTACACTGAGTACTGGAAATAAACTTCCATTGTTCCAGACCAGAGTCTTGTGTCCCTCACAACACAGAGGATATAACAATTGGAGTCAGTGGGGGGAACAGTGCTCCATTATTGGAGTCAGTGGGGGAAGAGTGCCCCATTATTGGAGTCAGTGGGAAGAATAGTGCCCCATCATTGGAGTCAATGGGAGGAATAGTGCCCCATCATTGGAGTCGGTGGGGGAATAGTGCCCCATTATTGAAATCAGTGAGGGAATAGTGCCCCATCATTGGAGTCAGTGGGGGAATAATGCCCCATTATTGGAGTCAGTGGGGGAATAGTGCCCCATTATTGGAGTCAGTGGGGGGAATAGTGCCCCATCATTGGAGTCAGTGGGGGGAATAGTGGCCCATCATTGGAGTCAGTGGGAGGAATAGTGCCCCATCATTGGAGTCAGTGGGGGAATAGGACCCCATTATTGGAGTCAGTGGGAGAAAAGTGTCCCATTATTGGAGTCAGTGGGGGGAATTTTGCCCCATTATTGGAGTCAGTGGGGGGAATAGGGCCCCATTATTGGAGTCAGTGGGAGGAATAGTGCCCCGTCATTGGAGTCAGTGGGGGAATAGTGGCCCATTATTGGATTCAGTCGGGGAATAGTGCCCCATCATTGGAGTCAGTGGGGGAATAGTGCCCCATTATTGGAGTCAGTGGGGGGGGGGGATAGTGCTCCATCATTGGATTCAGTGGGAGGAATAATGCCCCATCATTGGTGTCAGTGGGAGGAATAATGCTTCAAGGGCAGGATAAAAGCAAGCAAAGGGCCACATCTGGCCCCAGGGCTGCAGTTTGGTGACAACTGTATGGCCCCTTTTACACGACTGACCCTCTCGGATCCATTTTCAGTCAGATCTGAGCCGGCCACTCATTGACTCATATGGGCAGGCGGATGTCAGTGAAGATGTGTCCGCTGACACCCGCCTGCCATCCGATCCGACAAGATCTGCTCAAAACAGACAGATGGCAATACGTTTGCCATCCGTCCAGCGGATCAGATGGGATCGGATGAGAACGGTCATGCAGTCCATTTTCATCTGATCTACCCATAGAGAACAGCGGGGCTCTGATAGGTCCATCCCTGCACAGGGAGCGGAGACAGACCTGTCATCTGCCGGCTCAGCGAGGATCAACGGAGCGATCCCCCACTGAGCTAGCGGAGCCCATCCATCCGATTCGTCCCGTGTGAAGGGGGCCTAATAGTTAAGGGTTTGAAAAAAATGTATAGAAAATGTATACATGTAAATGTATAAATATTTAACATCTTTCCTCTATACAGCATACTTCTAGCAGTTTTATAGTAATTGATGTTTTGAGAAAAAAAACAAAAAAAAAAACAAAAAAAAGAATTGTATGAATGTATAAGTATAGTAATAACAGATATTTTCTTTTTAGACTGGGTATTTTTATTAAAAAAAAAAAAAAAAATACAAAACATGCCTATACTTACCTGCTGTATGTAATGGTTTTGCACAGAGCAGTCCCTCTGGGTACCCCCCACTGGCACTCCCGGACCCTCCTCTTCATCGGGTGCCCCCACGGAAAGCCGCTTTCCCTGGGGGCACCTGTGCATGCTCACTCCCGAGACTCGCTGCTGCATCTATTGACACAGAATGCGGGACTCGGGCCACCGCGCACCCCCATGTCATCGGATTTAATTGAGAGCAGCTGTAGCCAATCGCTCCCACTACTATCAGTCTGTCCAATGAGGAGAGAGACAGCGGTGGAAGCTGGATCGGATGGGCTCAGGTAAGGAAAGGGGGGGTTGGGTGGGCAGCTTCAGCAGAGAAGGTCCTTCTCCTTAGTACATAGAATGCATTAAGGTGATAAAACTTAGGGCTTTAGAAGCACATTCAGATAGCCATACACTGTAAGATTTGGAGGGGTTGAAGGAAAGAAAACGACTGATTAGGAGAGAGCAGATCGCACACACAGATTATAGGACGAGGCCTACTACAAACATACATCCAACATTAGAAAAACGATGACTAGCATCCAGTAGGGTAGCTTAGTGTAGTTTAGTGTAGGTCCTGCCCTAGAAGAGTCTACCTTGTCGTGGTGGGCAGGCTTGGAATCTATTGGTCAAAAGTATGTTAGCGATTGGGAGAGAGGATCACTAGATCGTCACTTCTGACCAATCGATTTCACCAAAGGACTCTTGGTTTAATCAGAGCACATGAAAAAAGTTCATGAATCAGGTTTACATCCACTTTACGATGAAAGGAGGCTCCAGGCCTCAAGACAACCTTGTCCATACAAGTTTTATACAAGACAATATTGCTAGCACTCACCTCGCAGACATGATGGCAATAAGGAAGGCCACCTTGTGAAAGTTGGCTGGGGATACACTTTAAAGTGGAGCCTACAATCCTAAAATGACCCACCCTACATGCACTCACAGCCCCCACCCCCCTCTGTATAGTAAAATGCTATTCTTCAGTTAACTTTTTTCATACCACTCTCCTGGGATACCACATCATGTATCCTAGGAGGCTACAGGAGAAGGGATCCGCAGCATCTGATAGGCAGACGTGGCGTGCTGGTGTGGATCATCTGGAGGGGTGGGGGCGGGGCTTGTGCCTGAACCCAGAAGAGGCAGCCAACTCTCAATGACCAGGATGGCAGCATGGGACCCAGGATGTGACAACTGAGTAGCGGATCGCAGCAAGACAACACTGGATTGTCTTGGCAGAGACAAGGCAGCATAAGAGGGACTTAAAACAATGTTATATATATAACCATATTATCTATACCAGCTTTTATCAGCCAGGATGTCCAGGCACTCTGGGGCACCGTGAGGTTTCTGCAGAGGTGCCTTGGCAAAATGCCTGAAAATTGCCCCAAAATTGCATACAAGCCAGCATGTGGATAAAGCTGCCTTTTAGCCACAGGTTTCCATTGTGCACCATTACAACCTTCTTGAGGGCACTTTAGCTGAGTGATGGAGAAAATTTGAGGGAAAAGAGAAACATTGGAATCCTAGTCAATACCAGTTTATAAAAGATGATTTGCTTTGGAAGAATAAATCCCCCCTAATGTTGGGGGTCCTACATGTGTGGAGGCTGCTGTGTTATGCAAAACTATTAGAATAGTTTTTACCTTTTGAAATGGGGAGCCCCCAGACTGTCCATATTTTTTAAAGGGTGCCTTGACTGATAAAAGTTTGAAAAATAATGATCTATACAATTAAAAGACTGAAAAGATTGTTCAATGTGCCATATATTTAATTGCCATTAACAATCAGGTCGCCTTCACACCTGGCCGACACATTGCTTTTTTTTTGGTGCATTTGTTGTGTGACAGCACAGGGCAGCCAGCGCCAAAGTAGCTCCTGTACTTTTTTTTTCAGCAGAGAGCCAAGCATATTTTGTCACAAGACTGCTACCCGGGTTTGGGGTGACATTGAGGGTCTGTTCACACAGGAAAGGGGCGTTCTGTGTACATTTAGGGGAAGGGGAACACGTTTCACCTGCGGTCTGTTTTTATTTGTTAGATTTTTAGTTGATGATATTGATTAGCCACTTGTTTACTGGGCACTTAAACACCCCTCCTGCCCAGACCAATTTTTGGCTTTCTGTGCTCTCACACTTTCAATGACAATTACTCAGTCATGCAACACTGTACCCAAATGAATTTTTTGTCCTTTTTTCCCCACAAATAGACCTTTCTTTTGGTGGTATTTGATCACCTCTGGGATTTTAATTTTTTGCGCTATAAATGAAAAATTTTGAAAAAAACACACATTTTTCTTTGTTTCTGTGATAAAATTATGCAAATTATTAATTTTTCTTCATAAATTTTGGCCACAATTTATACTGCTACATATCTTTGGTAAAAATAACCCAAAATAGTGGATATTATTTGGTCTTTCTGAAAGTTAGGGAGTCTACAAGCTGTGGTGCGAATCATAAAAAATTGATCACACCTGATGTACTGGTGGCCTATCTCATTTCTTGTGACCCGAACAAGCCAGGAAAGTATAAATACCCCCCAAATGACCCCTTTTTGGAAAGTAGACATTCCAAGGTATTAGGTAAGAGGAATGGTGAGGTTTTTGGTGTTGTAATTTTTTCCCACAATTCTTTGCAAATGAAGATTTTTTTCTTTTTTTCCCCCCCCCCCCACAAAATTGTCATTGTAATAGGTTATTTCTCTCCCATGACATGTGTATACCACAAATAATGCCCCAAAATACATTCTGCTACTCCTCCTGAGTATTACGATACCACATGTGTGGGACTTTTTCACAGCCTGGCCACTTAGAGAGGCCCAACATGCAGGGAGCGCCATCACGTGTTCTAGGAGCATAAATTACACATCTAACTTGTTGACTACCTATTACACTTTTGAAGGCCCTGTAGCACCAGGACAATGACACGTGACACTGACGTGGCACTGATGGCAGATGGCACTGATACATGACACAGATGGCACGTGACACTGATGACAGATGGCACTAATACGTGGCACTGATGACACTTGACTCCGATGACAGATGGAACTAATGTGTGGCACTGATGACACGTGACACTGATGTGGCACAGATGGCACTAATACGTGGCACTGATGACACCTGACACTGATGGCACCAATATGTGGCACTGATGACAGATGGCACCAATACGTGGCACTGATGACACGTGACACTGACAGGTGGCACTGATGACACGTGACACTGGCAAGTGGCACTGGGGACACATGGCACTAGGGACAGGTGGCACTGGGGACACATAGCACTGGGGACAGATGACACTGTTAGATGGTACTGGGGACAGGTGGCATTGATAGGTGGCACTGGGGACACATGGCATGGACAGGTGGCACTGGGGACACATGGCACTGATAGGAGGCACTGGGGACAGATCGCACTGGGGACAGATGGCACAGGGAACAGATGGCACTGATAGGTGGCACTGGGGACAGGTGGGCATGTGTGTGTGTTTCACTGTGTGTCTGTTTTACTGTGTGTGTTTTACTGTGTGTGTACACTCACTGTCACTGATGCTGCAGCACGGAAGCTCTCCCTCCTCACACTCTGTCTCTGTGTGAGGAGGGGAGCCGGCGATGAGAGATGATCTCATATGTTTACATATGAGATCACCACTCATTGGACAGGCCGATCAAGTACTAAATGGCCGCTGTGATTGGCCATTTAGCACGATCTGTGATTGGCTGTGTCTGAGGGACATGGCCAACACAGAACTTCCCAGATGCGCGTCTGCGGCGGCGCGCATTGGGGAAGTAAACAGGAGGACATCCAGGGATGCCCTCCCGGCACTTAGCGTCCGCTCTGTAGCCATCTTTTGGCTATAGAGTGGGCACGAAGTGGTTAGGAGGTGATCATGGATTTTGTAAAGGGTGCTGCCTTTCAAGACGAATACGAATTGTATAGATTGACGTGTCATTATAAAATTTGACCACTAGATGGAGATGGATTATCCACTCTGAATTAAAGCGATAGTAAAGTCTTTTATGACATTTTTACCTATAGGTAAGTTTATAATAAAGCTTACCTGTAGGTAATAGGAATATTTAATAAACATGCACTGTTTAGGAGATATTCCAGTGAGCAGCAGCCAGTGACGTCACCAGCGCATGTACTTTGAAGAAACTGAACATTGGTGCCATTCCTTCAGAGCTCTGTGCTGAGGCTCCCGCACGAATGCGCTGGACTGACATTTTTGCAGCTACTGCATCCAAATTGCAATAGTGTGAACCGTAGCCTCCCTGGCGGTATGATTATGTCAGATCTTTGCGTCTGAAAGCAGTACAATTATTTTGCATAGAAATTTGGCGATTTCTGTTAGGAATAACACACTTAAATCTGTCCAAACAAGAGTCTAGTAGACATCCCATCCTACCCCACCCCCGCCATCTTCATCCCCCATCCTACTTCACCCCCGCCATCTTCATCCCCCATGCTACCCCACCCCCGCCATCTTTATCCCCCGCTACACCCCACCCCCGCCATCTTTATCCCCCGCTACACCCCACCCCCGCCATCTTCATCCCCCATCCTACCCCACCCCTGTCATCTTCATCCCCCATCCTACCCCACCCCTGTCATCTTCATCCCCCATCCTACCCCACCCCGTCATCTTCATCCCCCATCCTACCCCACCCTGTCATCTTCATCCCCCATCCTACCCCACCCCCGTCATCTTCATCCCCCATCCTACCCCACCCCTGTCATCTTCATCCCCCATCCTACCCCACCCCTGTCATCTTCATCCCCCATCCTACCCCACCCCGTCATCTTCATCCCCCATCCTACCCCACCCTGTCATCTTCATCCCCCATCCTACCCCACCCCCGTCATCTTCATCCCCCATCCTACCCCACCCTCGCCATCTTCATACCCCACCCCCGCCATCTTCATCCCCCATCCTACCCCACCCTGTCATCTTCATCCCCCATCCTACCCCACCCCCGTCATCTTCATCCCCCATCCTACCCCACCCTCGCCATCTTCATCCCCCATCCTACCCCACCCTCGCCATCTTCATCCCCCATCCTACCCCACCCTCGCCATCTTCATCCCCCATCCTACCCCACCCCCATCATCTTCATCCCCCATGCTACCCCACCCCCGGTATCTTCATTCCCCGCTACACCCCACCCCGCCATCTTCATCCCCCCATCTTACCCCACCCCCGTCATCTTCATCTCCCATCCTACCCCACCCCCGTCATCTTCATCCCCCATGCTACCCCACCCCCGGCATCTTCATTCCCCGCTACACCCCACCCTCGCCATCTTCATCCCCCCATCTTACCCCACCCCCGTCATCTTCATCTCCCATCCTACCCCACCCCCGTCATCTTCATCCCCCATGCTACCCCAGCCCCAGCATCGTTATCCCCCGCTACACCCCACCCCCGGCATCGTTATCGCCCGCTACACCCCACCCGTGGCATCGTTATCGCCCGCTACACCCCACCCGTGGCATCTTTATCCCCCGCTACACCCCACCCGTGGCATCTTTATCCCCCGCTACACCCCACCCGTGGCATCTTTATCCCCCGCTACACCCCACCCGTGGCATCTTTATCCCCCGCTACACCCCACCCGTGGCATCTTTATCCCCCGCTACACCCCACCCTGGCATCTTTATCCCCCGCTACACCCCACCCTGGCATCTTTATCCCCCACTACACCCCACCCATGGCATCTTTATCCCCCGCTACACCCCACCTCCGGCATCTTCACCCCCCTGTACTCCACTGTCATCTTCATCCCCCATCCTACCCCAACCCCATCATCTTCATCCCCCATGCTACCCCACCCCGGCATCTTTATCCCCTGCTACACCCCACCCCTGGCATCTTTATCGCCCGCTACACCTCACTCGCTGCGTCTTTATCCCCCGCTACACACCACGGATGGCATCTTTATCTCCCGCTACACCCCACCCCCGGCATCTTTGTACCCCGCTACACCCCACCCATGGCATCTTTGTACCCCGTTACACCCCACCCCCAGCATCTTTATCCCCCGCTACACCCCACCCCCGGCATCTTTATCCCCTGCTACACCCCACCTCCGGCATCTTCATCCCCCTGTATTCCACTGCCAGGTTTCTACCACCCCACCCACTATCATCATCCCCATCCTCCCCCTGTTCCCCACCACTAGCATCCAACCACCCTACCCCATCATCATCCTTCTCTCCATTCCCCCTATACCCCACTGCCAGCTTCCTACCACCCCGCCCATTGTCATCAGCAATCACATCGTCCCTCTCTACCCCACCTCTGGCATCCTACCATTATAGGGGAGATATCATCTCCTCTCACCCCCCATGCTGTTATCCAGTCAAGTGCACCCCAACAGTTGCATCACACACCACAATACTGCCCTGCCACCCAGTGAGAGGTAATGATTTGCAGTAATCTCTAGCAACCAATCGTTGAGTGGTAATATTGTACAGTAACCTATAGCAACCAATCGGTGAGTGTGAACCAAATCTTTATGTTTACATTATTAAAGTTTTTTTTTGTATAAGTCTATGTGTGTGTTTGATTTTTGGGATGTTGGGGTGGAGAGCGAAATTGCTAGGAGTGGGGGAGCCAGGAAGATGTTTGTCCAGCCAGTATTAAAGGCGGCTCGGGGTGTCCCCAGGTGTGCAGGGTGAGGAGGTTGGCACACACTGGGGTAAAGTCATGAAGGTTCCAGCCAGCTGAACCCCCCTCCCCCACACAGAACATCTCATCAACTGTAGCCAATGTCGAGCTCTAATGCCATCCTAGCCTTCTCCCAAAGCATTGTTGTGCATGGCAGGAGTTGTCATGTCCGCACAGCCTCAGACCATCCCTTGTATCATGTCCGCACAGCCTCTACGAGGGCACAGGCCCTCAATGTGGGGGCGATTCTATGGAGCGCCCCCCAAAACACCTTGTCCACATGTTGATTGGTACAAGGACCCTAAAACCCTGGGCAGTGGTTGTGGGGTCTTCGGGCAGGGGGCTTATCCGAGTCTGGGCTGGGTCACCCGCTGACATCATCGGATGACTCCACCGCTCAGTTATTTGTCTGGCGGTGGAGCAGGCAGTTGGCGGGGAGCCTTCAATGACACTGAAGGGTTTTTTTTTGGATCGGACGGGCATCCTGATTAATGATGGATCTACATCTGGGGGACATTGTTTTTTATTTTCTTTTATAAAGGAATTGTCAAAAACTCGTGTTGTGTCTTTATTCACTTTTTGGGTTAATAGGTAGGCCTTATTCATTCATATGGAGGGCCCATGACTTAGGGGGACCACTTGTTAAAGGAGGCTTCCATAGACCGATAACCACCTGCCCGCAGACCGCCCCAACCACTGCCCTGGTTGTGGGCAAAAGGCATGTGGCCTGGTATGGTTCAGGAGGGGGCGATGCTCGCTTGTCTCGTCCCCCCCCCTTTCTTTGCTTGCTAGGCTACATGCTCTGATAAGGGTCTGGTATGGATTTTTTTTTCATTCTGGCGTGGGGTTCCACTTAAAATCCATACCAGACCTTAAGGGCCTATATATATATAAATATATATATATATATATATATATGTATGTGTATATTTTTTTCACAATTTTTTTTTTAATATATATTTATATTATTTTTTTATTTTATTTTTATTTACATTCAGCTGTCAGCGGGTGACTCATCGCATCAGTTAAGTAATGGTGGCAGACTTCAGGGCCCGATCCTTAGCAACCAGCTTGTCTTACATTCAGTTGTGAAAGAAAGGGCCTGGTATAAATTAGGGGGGGAGGGAACACGCTGTTTTTTTTCACAATGATTTTATTGCCGGCAATGCGTTTTTTTTTTTTTTTTTACATTAAGCTGTCAGCGGGGATCAGTTGATAAGGATGTGGCGGCCGGATTGTCAGCCTGCTTCTTAGCAGCCAGCTATTCTTTAACCACTTGCCGCCTGCCCTATAACAAAAGCACGGCGGCATAGTGGTTTCAAAATCCTGACCAGACGTCATATGACGTGATCAGGATTTTGAGCCGCTGGGCGCACATCGCGGCGATCGTTGTTGCGGGGTGTCAGTCTGATGGAGACTCTTTACCACGTGATCAGCCGTGTCCAATCACGGCTGATCACAGTGTAAATAGGAAGAGCCGGTGATCAGCTTTTCCTCACTCGCGTCTGTCAGACGCGAGTAGAGGAGAGCCGATCGGCTGCTCCTCCTGACAGGGGGGATCGACTATCAGCGCAGTCCCCCCGAGGATGCCCACACTGGACCACCAGGGACGCCACCAGACAACCAGGGATGCCCAGCACAAGGTATGCCACCCTAGACCACCAGGGATGCCAATCAGTGCCCACAATGGATGCCAATCAGTGCCCACAATGGGCATCACTGATTGGCATGCATTATTGTTTGGCACCCATTAGTACAGTATAAAACAATACAATGCCACCTATCGGTGCCCATCTGTGCCGCCTATTAGTGCCCATCCGTTCCCATCTGTGCCGCCTATCCATGCCCATCTGTACCGCCTATCCATGCCAATCCGTGCCAGCTATCAGTGCCAATTTGTGCTACCTATCAGTGCCCATCCGTGTCCCCCATCAGTGCCGCCTATAAGTGCCACATATCAGTGTCCATCAATGCCATCTCATCAGTGCCACTTCATTGGTGCCACCTCATCAGTGCCCATCAGTGAAGGAGAAAACTTACTTATTTACAAAGTTTTGAAACTGAAACAAAAAAAATTTTATTTTTTTCAAAATTTTCGTTTTTTTTTATTTGTTTAGCAAAAAATAAAAACCATAGAAGTTATCAAATACCACCAAAAGAAAGCTCTATTTGTGGGAAAAGATACAAATTTCATTTGGGTACAGTGTAGCATGACCGCGCAATTGTTATTCAAAGTGCGACAGCGCTGAAAGCTCAGAATTGGTCTGGGCAGGAGGGTGTTTAAGTGGCCGGTATTGAAGTGGTTAAATAAAATTTGGATCAATCGATCAATTTTTTGACCGATTCAAATTCTAATCGTTCCAAAAATGTGAAATTTGTTAGAAAACAGATTTATACAACGGATGTAAAAACGAAAGTCTGCATCCGCTTTTCATCAGATTTTCGTCCCAAAAAAATAAAAAACGTGACGAACGAATGAAGAAAATGGATTGGCCGTGTGAAAGGACCCTTAAGCTGCTTTTCCACCAGAATTAAAGAGGGATTTCACTGTGGAAAAAAATATTAAAAGCCAACAGCTACAAATACTGCAGCTGCTGACTTTTAATAAATGGACACTCACCTGTCCCTGGGTCCAGCGATGTCGGCAGCCAAGGCCGATCGATCGCTCGGCTCTCGGCTGCTGCCACCACCATTTTAGGTGAGGGAATCAGGAAGTGAAGCTTCACTTCCCGGTTTGTTACTGCGCATGTGCGAGTCGCGCAGCGCAATAGGAATTGTCCGCGCTGTCTCTGGGACAGCAGACAGCGCGCAGGGACAGGAAGAGGCATAGACTCCCGTGGGAGTCTGCCCGGAAGTGGGTGTAAATACCTGTCTTTGACAGGTATCTGCACCCCCCTCCCCCCTGAAAGGTGCCAATTGTGACACCGGAGGGGAGGAGGGTTCCAATCAGCGGAAGTTCCACTTTAGGGTGGAATAGCCTATCAAGACACTATGCTAAGTTCCATAAAAAAGACCCCTCATCCTTACAAATCTGAGGGATTCAAAAATATAAGCCCCACTGGAGAGGTGATAACAAAGTAATTAGGATAAGCCAAGCTGAATCCCGATGGATCCATGGGTTATGCACTTTGAAACCTTTCGGACACAACGTTGACTTTGATCTTAATTGTTTTATTTCTAATTATTGATATATTAAATTTTATATCTATTAAAGACTTTTATATATTATTATTTATTACCATTGGGGTTCGATGTCCCCATTTTTTCGGTTTTCCCGGGATACATTATTTTATTAATTTGCTCAATCAAATTCAACGTTGAGATCAGCTAGCTACCCCTTTTATTTATAATATGGTACTGTCATATTTGATTTTACTATGGATCTATATATGTATAGCCAAGCATTGCCTTTATAAAATGATGCAATATGCCTTTTCACCACAAGATGGCAGTGGTATTGAAATGGTATATTTATAATGGGATTTTATATTCATTTAAGCAGAGTGATTTTTAATTATTATGTGGCGTTTTGGGGATTCTTATAAATAAATATGTAAGTAGTTGATATAGGTTTTTACTTTGAGCTGTATTAGGAACTGATTTTTTATTCATGTATGCAGCGGTAGTTGTCTGCAGTTGCTATGGCAGCACCGCTTGCTCTATTTAAACTCCTTCGGCACCTGACTCCTTGACCCTTTGAAAAAGTCACGTGTCTGTGACGCAACGCGTCAGGGAGGAGCCAGGTGTCACGATCGTCACTTCCGATCGCGGCTGAGAGCGGAAGTTCCTGTGTTTACTATTTCGCAAGTGTTTCTACCTAACTGTAAGTGTGGATATTATTTTAATAAAGTGCTTTACAATACGTTCTACACATGGGAGCCCCCCTCTTGTGTTCTTTATTATCCGGTGCATGACTGGTGGACCTAATACATTGATGGGCTGACATTACGAGGAGAGGAGAAAGTAGCCAGTGGGACACACACATTACGCTGGATTTGGCCATTAATGGTCTTCATTGGAGGTGAGAGGCTGGGGGAAATAAGTGGTGCACAAGCCTAAGCACTGAATTATTGGTGGACTGTCACAGTTCTTTGGAGCAGCTTTTTTGGAGCAGCTTTATTTTCCACTGCATGGATTTATTATAGGATCACAGCATCTTGGAATTTATACTGCACTGATTGTTTGTGTGATTTATGAATCATCTGCACTTTTTGCACTTTTATGAATACTGCTGCTATTTGGATACTGCACTGCACTGATTATTTGTGTGGATATTATGGACTACACTGCACTTTGATTTTGTATTATAGTTTATAGTATTTTTTATTATATTGTATTTTGAATTTTATTGATTGCATCATATTGCACTTATCACTTTTTGTTGCCATTTTAAATTTGCTGATTTGCACATTTTCTTTGCATCAGGGTTATCGTTATTTCTTTATTTTTCATGTTATTTCAGTTTTTTGAGGAAGTTGGGTAGCGCTGCATATTTCTTTATATATATTTTATTTTGGTGTTGAGATCACTTTCTATGCTGGCTGCTTCACCTTATTGATTTTTCATATTAGCACAAGTGGAGCGCATTAGTATTATTATTTTTTTCTTTATACGAGTTTTAGATTTAATCTTTAGGGTTGTGCGCACTAGCACTTTATTTTGTTGTAGAGTGGGAGAATTATCATTTTATCTCTGGAGTTGATCCCCTTTTTTAAGCATGCCAATATCCTCTGGGACTGTGACATGATAATGGGCGGGGACATCATTCGGTGATGTCCCTATATAAGTCGCCGCACGCCGCGTGTCCTGTCATAGTGACCGGAGACAGCGACGAGGCAACATCTCCAGAAGAGAAGAACAGAAGACGGCGACAGCGGCGACAGAAGACCAGGCCACCCCTTGTAAAAGAGCTAGAAGAAGGCGCGGTGGCCCGGCAAGAAGAACCGAAGAGGGGGACAGGACCCCCGAAGGGGGGGACAAGACCCCCGAAATCGGAAGAAGAGGGCAGCGAAGAAGAAGAAAGCCGGGCTCCTCCACTCGTGAAAGATCTAGCAGAAGAAAGACTCCTGGAGCTGTGCAATAAACTATTTTAACCCTTGTGTGTTGTGTTTTTTTTTTTTTTTTTACTTTTTTTCACAGGTGAATGGGTAGGGGTACGTTGTACCCCATACTCATTCACATAGGGTGGGGGGCCGGGATCCGGGGACCCCTTATTCCGATAAGCCCCCTGCCCACAGACCCCGACAACCAATGGACAGGGTTGTCGGGAAGAGGCCCTTGTCCTCATCAACACGGGGACAAGGTGCTTTGGGGTGGGGGGCCGCGCGGCCCCTCCTTCCCCAAGGCACTCCCCATGTTGAGGGCATGCGGCCTGGTACGGCTCAGGAGGGGGGGGAGGCGCTCGCTCGTCCCCACCCCCTTTCCTGGCCGGCCGGGTAGTGTGTTCGGATAAACGTCTGATATGGACCTAGTGGGGGACCCATACCGATTTTTCGGCGTAGGGATTCCCCTTTAAGTCCATACCAGGTGACGGGGCCAGTGATACCTCCTTCGCTGGCCCCGGCTACCTGGAGCCGCGCTCAAAATGAGCAGACTTTTCTCCGGGCGGGAAAAGTCCATTAATTTCTAAAGTACGGCGGACTGGCACACACATGGCCGTACTGTCTGCCGAAATGCGAGTCCGGCTTTTGGTTAAAAAAAGTCAGCCGGAGCCTACACACGGGGGGATTGTCTGGCGGACTTGAGTCTGCCGGAATTTTCCACCGGATTGTTTGATCGTGTGTACGCGACATTAGAAGCCATAGACGTTCAATTTTCACCTGATTGCCACCCAGTAGACTGTCTCTACAGACAAGAGCTATTCATTAGAGTCAAAAGACAATTACCGTACATTAGACTGTTGCTACAGACAGTAGCAAGATAGTAGGGTTAGGGGCCTTAGACATGAGAATGTCACCTGATTCCTATCAGATACGATGGTCTTTCATATGAACGCTGGCCAGTAGGGTCAGGAGCCTCTCGTAGATGTGAGATTGTCACCAGCTTCCCACCCAGTACTAATACTGCAGGCAGCTGCTGGCCAGAAGGGTTGAGGCCTCTCATAGACCTGACATTTTTACCCAGTTCTCACCTGATAGACTTTTTCCATAGGCAGTGGTCAGTCAGAAGGGTCAGTGACAATAGACATAACAGGTCCGGATATAGGGGGTTGGTCAGTGGGCTGTGCCTCCCCTAGATTTTAGCTGTGCCCCCCTAGGGCTCTAAGTGTGCATTCATGAAGCACTCTGATGAGGACAACTGATGTAAGGGGGCATGTTGGGGAAAGTTGATGTAAGGGGGCACTCTGATGGGGACAGTTGATGTAAGGGGGCATATTGGGGACAGTTGATGTAAGGGGCACTCTGATGGGGACAGTTGATGTAAGAGGGCACTCTGATGGGGACAGTTTATGTAAGGGGTACTCTGATGGGGACAGTTTATGTAAGGGGGCACTCTGTTGGGGACATTTGATGTAAGGGGGCACTCTGTTGGGGACAGTGAATTCCAAGTGCTTCAATAATATAACAATAGGTGTTACCAAAGAATTTCGTTAACACATTAAGGTGAGTGAGGGTGGGGAAGAGGAGGCTGAGCAGGGTTTTACAGGACAGTACATAAGCCTCTTTTAAAGAGGAAGTAAACCCTAAGAGTGGCAATGAAGTGGAATTCCCTTCCACAGACGGTGGACTCAGTGAGGGGCATCGATAGTTTCAAGAAACTATTAAATAAGCACCTGAACGACCACAACACACAGGGATATACAATGTAGTACTGACATATAATCACACACATAGATTGGATTTGATGTCTTTTTTCAACCTCACCTACTATGTAACTACTATGTAACTATGGACCTCTGGTTTAAATTCAAGTCCAGCTCCTTCTATAAAGATATTATGTGTGCAATCCCTTAAGTTGTACAGCCAGATATTGTCTCTTATTTTCCGATGTGGAATATTACGATTTTTACTCATACAGATTTGTTCACCCCATCAATTACCAGCACCCCATTACCTTCTCCCTACCCTTACCCACCCTCTCCTCTTCCTTTGCTCTTTCTCCTTCTCCCCCTCTCCATTTTATTTTCTCTTTCCCCTCAAATTCTCACTTTACCTACCATAATATTAGATTGCTAATAAGTTTCCACATGCCCACCCAGACCCAGGTTATTATTTGAGGCTTTGCCTTTTATCTCCTATTTTTAGGTCTTCCGTTCCTGACGGTCTTTGGATGATATTTGCTTACTTATGCATGTATTTACACAATATGCTTGTATTACCGTTGCTTACTCTGTTCGCTAGTCTCTTCAATAAACAGATATTAAACGAAAAAAATGTGGTAAGGTATGAAAGTGAAATAAGATGATGATTCCTACTTATACTGCATACACACAATCGGACTATCCGGCGGACTTTGCAGCTGAGGTCTGCCGAACTTTCAAGTGAACCGACTTGGCCAGACACGATCACTCCAAAAGTCCGACGGATTCGAACGTGATGAGGTAGAATAAGGAAGTTCATAGCCAGTAGCCAATAGCTGCCCTAGCGTCGGTTTTAGTCCGTGGACTAGCACACAGACGAACGGATTGTCCGCTAAAAGCCGAGTCCACCGGACAATTTTGAAGTAAGTCTTATTTCTAAGTCTGCCGGACTTTTGGGAAGAAAAAGTCTGCTGGAGCCCACACACGATCGAATTGTCCGGCGGACTCCGGTCTAAGTCCGCCAGATAGTCCGATTATCTGTACGCGGCATTAGGCTGCTTTGCCACTTCATGCAAAATCACATACTTGTACGTCATTTTGCTGAAGTAGTTGTATTGAAATGATGCCTGCAGCTGCAGGCTTTCTTGTAATAACAGATGCAGTTATGTAGCCGCACGGCTGTTATTACAGTTCTCTGATGTAGAAACCTGGAAGCAACGCCACAACGTCACTTCCAGTTTACTTGGCAGCCAACAGATCCAGTTTTTAAAAAAAGTCTGTATTAAAAAACGCTGATCTTGGCGTTTTGAAAAGTTTCTAATGCAGAGAAGGGGCTTGGGGTCCCAGATACCTCCATAAAGAGTACCTGTCACTGCCTATTACTGTCACAATGTGTACATTCCTTGTGACAGCAATAATAGTGATCAGAAATTTTTGTTTTAGGTGGACAGTGTAAAACTAAAAGTAAAAATTTAGAGTGTCCCATCCCTCCGTGATCTCGTGCCAAAAAAAGAGCATATGTAAGTCGCGGCTGCAAATTTAAAAAGCTCCTCTGTAACGCTAAACAGGTATCCGTTAAAATGTTTTTAAAACATCGTCTATGGAGATTTTTAGGTACTGTAGTTTGAGGACATTTCACGAGTGTGCGCAATTTTAAAGCATGACATGTTCAGTATCCATTTACTGGGTGTAACATCATCTTTCACATTATACATTCTATGCATTATACAAAAGAATTGGGCTAACTTTACTGTTTAGTATTTTTTTATTCATTAACCACTTTCAGATCGGACCATTTTGCTGGCTTAAAACCAGACCACTTTTTTGCAATTCGGCACAGCGTCCCTTTAACTAAAAATTGCCCGGTCGTGCGACGTGGCTCCCACACAAAATTGAAGTCCTTCTTTTCCCACAAATAGAACTTTCTTTTAGTGGTATTTGATCACCCCGGCGGTTTTTATTTTTTGCACTATAAACAAAAAAAGAGCGAACAATTTAGAAAAAAACACATTATTTTTTTACATTTTGCTATAATAAATATCCCCCAAAAATATATTTAAAATTTTTTTTCCCTCAGTTTAGGCCGATCCGTATTCTTCTACATATTTTTGGTAAAAAAAAAAAAAAAATCGCAATAAGTGATTATTGATTGGTTTGCGCAAAAGTTATAGCGTTTACAAAATAGGGGATAGTTTTATGGCGTTTCTAATTTTTTTTTTACTAGTAATGGCGGTGATCAGCGATTTTTTTATTGTGACGGCGACATTATGGCGGACACATCGGACATTTTTGACACATTTTTTGGACCATTGTCATTTATACAGCAATCAGTGCTATACAAATGCACTGATTCCTGTGTAAATGACACTGGCAGTGAAGGGGTTAACCAGGAGGTGGCAGTGTAGGGGTTAAGTGTGTCCTAGGGGCGTGTTGCTAACTGTGGTGGCGTGGCTGTGTTTTACACATCACTGATCTCTGCTCCAATCAAAGGGACAGAGATCAGTGTCACTGTTGCTAGGCAGAACGGAGAGATGCTTGTTTACTTTAGCATCTCTCCGTTCTTCCTCCCTGTGACACAATCGCAGGTATCCCCGCGGTGATCGAGTCCGCGGGACCCGCGATTGGACTCACGGAAGTTCCCAACTGGCGCGCGCACGTGATGGCACGGCAGCACATTTAAAGGGACGTACCTGTACGCCCATGTGCCTGTCTGTGCCATTCTGCCGACGTACATCGCTGTGAGCCAGTCGGGAAGCAGTTAAAGTGCATTCTTTTAAAAAAATGCATTTGAAAAACCACTGCGCAAATGCAATATTTTATGTCACGCTGTAACGACTGCCATTTTATTCTCTAGGGTTTTTGCTAAAATATATATATATAAAATGTTTGGGGGTTCTAAGTAATTTTTTAGCAAGAAATACTGATTTTAACTTGTAAACAACAAATGTCAGAAATAGGCCTGGTCTTGAAGTGGTTAAAAGAATAGAATAAAACAAACTATAAAATAAAGGAATAGAAAAGAATTGAATGGATGGTTGCAGCTGTCCCCCGTGCACCCGAGCAGATTTCCACTCCACTCCACAGGTCTCTGTGTGATCCTGTGTCTTTATGTGCGGTTGCTGAGCTCAGCTGAGTGGCCACACATACAAATAATGGAATTTCACTTTGAGGTTTCATTAAAGTTTTGAAAAATGGTAAACAGTGCCTCGCTATGTAAAAACACCAAGTGACATCACCCCCTAGTGACACCACTGCCTTAGACGGTCATCACTGCAGCTGTTGCCTCAGTCTGAAAATTTTCCCCTCACCTCCTTTTCTGGAGACAAATCTCCCCAGCAGAAGCACACCAACAATACCAATTGGAAGGGGATGCCTGCTTCACCCCAAACTAAAATATGTTTTTCCTACACATACACTTCAATTGCTTACAATTTTCATAGCATTAATAAGTTTACAAAAATATTCTCATATGCCGGTGAGCTAGTCAGGGCCATCTTTAATATTGATTGGACCCTGGGCAAAACTTTTCTTGGGGGCCCCCCACCCCCCATGCAATTCCACCCTCCACCTGCTCTGAAACATACAATAATTAACAGCTAGACCCAAAATCCGTTTACTGAATCAGATCAGGCAGCTATTGCGATTGGTTGCCAGAGGTTACAGTGCATCATTACCACACACTGACTGGTTGCTAGAGGTTACATCACACATTACGGCTCATTGATTAGTTGCTAAAGGTTACAGCACATGTGTCAGAAACCATGAAACAGACTGAGACAGAAGTACAATCAAATCACACTTGTTTATTAATAAAAATATAAAGGTAAATAGAAAAAAGCGTAGTCAAGCATAGCCAGAGTCCTGTAGCCAGATCGGGTAGTCAGCCAGTCCAAAGTTCATTAACCAGATCGGGTAATCAGCCAGGCCGGAAGTCAGAGATCCAAGGAGAGCAACCACAAGCAGCATAAGAAGCCAGGAGGGATGTCAGCAAGCCAGTCTTGAAACAAACAGCAGGAGATGGTTCCTGGGCAGGAAGTCTTTAAATAGGCAGGTCAGACGAGCATCATCAGGAACAGCTGGTAACTGTGGAAAGAGAAGAGAGCTGGCAATTAGCCGACAGCTGAGCGGCCAGCCCAGAGGAGGAAGGGCTAAGCCAGCCCTGACAACATGATTTCTGCTTGTTGATTGGTTGCTAGAGATTACTGTGGATATGACCTCAGGGGGGCATGATATACATATCAATGCCGCCGGCCACCCCTATTTACATATGAATGCCGGTAATTTACATGTAAACACAGGGTCTACAGGTGAGTCATCTTTACACAACAATAGGGCAGAGCTGGGCAGCATTAGTAGCATCACTTCACATTGAGATATTGGGACATAGCACAGGACTAAAACCTCAATGGTCGAGGGAATTTAAACTAGGGTAGTTGTCAAGTATGAGGCAGCTGCTTTGGGCCCCACAACAATGGCAGGGCCCAGGGCGGCTGCCCCTTTTGTCCTGCCTTAAGAATGGCCCTAGAGCTAGTGAAGTCTTCTGTCTTTGGTTAGGCCCCTTTCACACTACCACGACTTGAAAGTCACGCGATTTCAGGGAATGTCTGTGTAAAGTTGAGGTCTATGGACCAAAGCAGTACAGGGACTACTTTGAAGTCACGCAGATATGAATAGTATTCATTTGAAATCATGGACTACGACTTTTCATGTGACTTTGCAGTCCCAAGTCGCAGGACAAGTCACAAAAGTGTGAAAGGGGCCTGAATAGTCATTCACAGATCTCAATTGTTCCTCATGTGAACAAAATCCCTCTGGCCCACTTTCCTCCTCAGTTGTATCTCTTTTTGGTCTGATGTATAAATCTCTATTAAAAAAATAATAATCCATCAGAGTGATTTATGGCATCTAACCTCTTATCACATTTGTTATTTTGAAATGTTATTGGTAAAGGAAAGCACTTATGGGTTTAACCAACAAATATTGGTAATGAAAGTGGTTGTAAACCTCAGACATGAAATATGAACAAAGTATAACCCTCTATAGTGTGTATTTGTCTTGACAAAGGGCAATTTCTCTGCTTGGTCGTAGATGAACCACCAAAACAAACAGCTCCAAGCTCTGCAGAGTGCAACTGCAGCTCACTGACCCCTACTTTCTGGAAGTTCAGAGAAGCTGTATAAATTCAGCACTTTGAATGGCTGTAGGGAAAAACAGACTGCGGATAAACAGGTACAACTTATGTAGGAGGATTTGTTTCCTCTCTCTATCACCTGAGGTCAGTTACTTCACTGGGTACATGTAAGGGTTTACAAGCACTTTAATTCTTTACGGTATGGGTGACTTGGCACGTGACAGAGGCGTCTCCTTTGCTTAAATAATATGTGCTGAAAGGTGTTGCTTTTCCAGACAGTTGAAGGGTGTTGTGAGTACTAGCTTCAAGAATAGAGCTCACAAGGAGGCAGACATCCGATGCTTCTTGCCCCCTTTTAATTTCTCCGCAGAGCAAACTCAGCAAAGAAAGTTCACCCTTGTAGGAGTTACCAGAACATAAAACTGGAACATTCGGGTTCTTTCAAGCAGGCTTTCCCAATAGGCCTGTCGGGCAGTTTTTCAGGTGGATCTGATTGGAAGGTCCATGTAGTTCTATGGGCAGGAGGCAGATCTAAACAGACATGTGTCCTTTTAAATCAACCTACCTCCAAGTCCACCCAGCTTGTGTGTGAGGTGCATTGGTGCAGTCCAGGTGCAATTAGTAGAACTTGTGTTGTAGTAAAGGCAGAATAATTCACAACAAACCCGGTGGGAGAAGGCCCAACCGAGAACACTCACTGATGCAAATAGTGTGTCAGTTCGGCTGGTACCTGCTCTGCTACAATGTCTGCTTGGAGGGGCAGAATGCGGCCTGGCCATCTTGTGCCCAAACTGGAAGATGTCCAAAGAGATTGTGAGCCCTAAGCTTTCCCTTCTCATCTGGAACCTTTTCCCTGCTGCTAATACTGTTCATGACAGATGGGTAACCTGTCCCAAATACTACCCACATGCGAATGTGCTCCAAACCGAGAAAAAAGGGTCCAAAAAGGCTCTGCCACACCCAAAATGGCAGCCAGAGTCACATGGGCAGCCATCATTCAATAGGATCACTCCCCCCCAGTGACTCAGGAAACCATGTTCCTCATGACTTCCTCTCTCTGCATTGGCACTGCAGTTGATGGATTGGAGGCAGCCTCATGTAGAAAGACACAAGTCCATTTACATTCGGGAGTCCATAGATCGAACACAGGTCCACAAACGTCTGCAGTCAAATTACAGGAAGAAAAAACTGAATGGCATAGATGTCACAAAAGGGACATCCATTCCGTTCTGCTCTGAATCAGCAGAGGATCTTTTCATGGATCCCCTGCTGAATGGATCTGAGCACACCCATGGGTCCTCTAGATACAGCAACATCATGTGCTAAAGCCGCATACAAATTGACTGATTTAGCTCTGGATAGGATGCTACAGAAGTGTAGGCTCTATTACCTGTATAAGCGGTTACATCTGAACAGCAGCAATGCTGACCATTGATTGGTACAGAATACTAATCTGACAGCCATTGTTGACAGTCACTGCTGGTGGTACACAGTGTGTGCAGGCAGCATTTAGAACCACCAGCAAGAATCTACTGGCCATGTGAATGTAGGCAAAGTCTTGTAGCGTGCTAGCTGTTTGCTAATCTACACTATATTACCAAAAGTATTGGGTCTTTACACGCACATGAACTTTAATGGCATCCCAGTCTTAGTTTGTAGGGCTCAATATTGAGTTGGCTCACCCTTTGCAGCTATAACAGCTTCAACTGTTCTGGGAAGGCTTTCCACAAGGTGTAGGAGTGTGTCTATGGGAATGTTTGACCATTCTTCCAGAAGCACATTTGTGAGGTCAGACACTGATGGGAATGAGAAGGCCTGGCTCGCAGTCTCCACTCTAATTCATACCAAAGGTATTCTATTGGGTTGAGGCCAGGCCAGTCAAGTTACTCCACCCCAAACATGCTAATTCCAGGCTTTATGGATTGTGCTTTGTGCACTGATCCGAATCATTTGGTGGCCCCTTTTCACAGGAACTAAGGTGTCAGCATACCAAGACATCGCAGTCTCCGCTCTAATTCATACCAAAAGTATTCTATCGGGTTGAGGTCAGGACTCTTTGGGATGGGGAAACTTGACTGGCCTGCACACTCGCTCATCCATGTAAAGGGCCATTCCCAAACTGTTCCCACAAAGTTGGTAGAATGAAATTGTCAGAAATGTCTTGGTATGCTGACACCTTAGTTCCTGTGAAAAGGGGCCACCAAATGATTCGGATCAGTGCACAAAGCACAATCCATAAAGCCTGGAATTAGCATGTTTGGGGTGGAGTAACTTGACTGGCCTGGCCTCAACCCAATAGAATACCTTTGGTATGAATTAGAGCGGAGACTGCGAGCCAGGCGTTCTCTTTCACATCAGTGCCTGACCTCACAAATGCGCTTCTGGAAGAATGGTCAAACATTCCCATAGACACATTCCTAGACCTTGTGGACAGCCTTCCCAGAACAGTTGAAGCTGCTATAGCTGCAAAGGGTGAGCCAACTCAATATTGAGCCCTACAAACTAAGACTGGGATGCCATTAAAGTTTATCCTGTGTGTGATCAAATACCACCAAAAGAAAGCTCTATTTATGGGGAAAAAAAAGGACGTCAATTTTGCTTTGGTGTAACGTCGCACTCACCGTGCAATTGTCATTTAAAGGGATGCAATGCCGAATCGCAAAAAGTGCTCTGGTCAGGAAGGGGGTAAAATCTTCCGGGGTTGAAGTGGTTAATACGTGCCTTCATGTGATGCCAAGATGAGTCAGTATTGCATTGGAATTCAGTGAATATGCAGTAGATATTGCGAAATCTGGCATACCCTTGGGCATGACCTTGTGATAGTGACATGCTGGTAATGAGCCATCAAGGATATTTCTAATGATCCTGATGACTCTTTGTGCTTTCAGAGCTGAACTCAAAGCAGGGCTCCACCCTAAAGTGGAGCTTCCGCTCATTGGAACCCTCCCCCCCTCCGGCGCCACAATTGGCACCTTTCAGGGGGGAGGGAGGTGCAGATACCTGTACAGTACAGGTATTTGCACCCAGTTCTGGTATAGATATCCGCAGAATCTGCGGATATTTACGCCACTTCCTGCGGGTCCCCCGCTGTCCGCTGGGAAACACACGGATCCCAGAGACAGCGGGGACCATCCTTATTGCGCAGCGCGACTCGCGCATGCGCAGTAGGGAACCGGGTAGTGAAGCCGCAAGGCTCCACTTCCTGATTCCCATACCCAAGATGGCGGCGGCAGCACCCGAGAGACGATCGAGAGATCGGCTTCGGGTGCCGACATTACGGGCGCGCTGGGCGGGTAAGTGTCCTTATTTTAAAAGTCAGCAGCTGCAGTATTTGTAGCTGCTGACTTTGTCACTGAACTGTATTTGTAGCTGCTGACTTAAAAAAAAAAAAAAAATCGGCGGAACTCGATTTCCCGATGAAACTACACAAGTCCCTCCAGGAACAACACATTCAACTTTCCCATTCACTTTACTGTTTCTTTTCATCCTTCGTTAGCACCAAATAGGTTTTCCATCCATTACACAGGGGTTTGGGATCAGCAAATCTGCCGGGGTTTAGTCTGCAGACAGTTGTGGGAATCGTCCTCAGAGTCGGCCAATAGAAGTCTATAGCCTGCTACACACCATGAGATTATCCGACAAATAATCGTTTCTGTTTTTTATGCTAATCTCATATGGAAAATGAAGAGGGTCCTAAACTTCCACACAACAGAATACAACCTCGGGAGATGTAATGTGCTGAATTGTTCTGTAATGTATTCTTTCTCTTCCGAGCATGCGCAGTCTTGCTCTTACGTCTTTTTTCGGAGGAAAGCAGTACGGATTAAACGAATATCAGACGTTATGTTCACTTCCGATAAACATTGTCTAGCGCACCTTCAGGTTTTGTTGTCTGAAAAGTCGGAATCGGCTGTCATAAGCACTATGTTAACGATCAGATAATCGGCCGATTGTTCGCCCTCCAACATTTTTCTTCCGATCTTCTAATGCCGCGTACACACGACCGGACTTTCCAGCAGACCAGGTCCCACGGAATCAGTTTGTCGGACAATCCGATCGTGTGTGGGCTAATCTGATCGTTTTTCATTTAAAAAATCTGATGGACCTCGAAATAGAACGTTTCAAATCTGTCCGATGGACTCAATTCCTATCGGAAAACCGTTCGCCTGTGTGCTGGCCGATGGACCAAATACGACGCAAGGGAAGCTATTGGCTACTGAACTTCCTTTTCTAGTCCCGTCTTACGTCATCACGTTCAAAATGAACGGACTTAGTCATTTGTGTGTGGCCACGTCCGCTCGTTCGGAAGTCCGCCGGAACTCCTCTGAAAGTCCATCGGGAAGACCGTCGGACCTGGTCTGCTGGAAAGTCCAGCCATGTGTACGCGCCATGACATCTGTAGGACTCTAAGCCCAGTGTATTATAAACCTTTTACTCCTCCAATTACCCTTAACCACTTCCCGTAACCCACCTTAAACAAACGACTGGACTACATATGGATTAAATGGCCATCCGGCCGTAATTTATTTAACAAATCTGTTTCATAAATAACATAAATAACTTTAAAATAACCGTAAACCTTCCCAGCCTTTAAATGGGTCATGGGTACTAGCATAATAACATACTGGTCACTGCGAATGACTTTTGAACTTTGACCTCTTGACCTCCAGACGGAAACCCCTGTCTCGGAGGCTATACCTAAATCGTCGCAGTGACCTACCCCTTTTAACCCTTCCAGGTTAACCCCTCGTAACCTGGAAGTACCAATAAACCACCCCCATCCATGGATGGGTACAACAGTTTACTACCCGTACCTCCCATTATTACCTTAAAACTGCCAAAGAACCGCCTGGCTCCCCTTGGAGCACTAAAAAACCTCCCAACAAACGACCCTCACTCTACAACTAGGGAGGGTGGGTGGGGATCACTTCCTCCTCCGCTCTGTGACTGAGCGCAGCACGCACTGTAATCACGGAGCTACGCGCTAGGCTCCGCCCCTGGCTCCGCCCACCTGGCCTCCTTAAAGCGGCCCTGATCTTCCCTAAAGACGGCGACTGTGCAGTCCAGCACATGTCATGCCGTCCCTGCGCCCACCCCCTACGGCTGCTAGCTCCGGGACTCTCTTTATTATGTGTATGGGCCTTATAGATGGCAAATCCTATTATTACAATTCTGCCCACTTGTAGGAGCAGAAAGCCAATGTCATACAAAAGACATGGGGAGCTGGGAATGGCATGGAGGGCATGCCAAAACAAAACAAAAATGAAAATAAACAAACGTTTATTCATTGATAAACGATCTGGAGGATGGGATATACGGCCCAATCTCAGTATTCGCAGACAATACAAAGTTCAGCAGAGGAATAACATCTACGTAGGATGTGGAAAGCTTGTAAGACGATCTAAACAAATGAATGGGGTGGGCGACTACATGGCAAATGAGGTTTAATGAGGAAGTAAACCCTCTCTAAAAATAAAAACACCCTGCAGGACAAAGGCATAATGAGCTAGTATGCATAGCATACTATCTCATTATGAATTACTTACCTGAGATCGAAGCCCCCAAAGCAACCCTCGTCCACGTTCTCCATCACCGCCATGAAACCCGGCGTGACTTCCGGGTATCGCTGCTCCGGCACTGTGACTGGCCGGAGCAGCGATGGCGTCACTCCGGCGCATGGGCGCGGGAGCCGCCACTAACGGCACGCTCAGTGCGCCTGCGCCATAGACCTCAGTGCCAGTTTTTGGGGAAATATCTCCTTAACCGTGTAGGTTAAGGAGATATTTCTTACACCTACAGGTAAGCCGTTATCTAGGCTTACCTGTAGGTTAAAGTGCTCTGTAAGAGTTTACAACCACTTTAACTGCTTCCGCCCCGGAAGATTTACCCCCTTCCTGACCAAAGCACTTTTTGTGATTCGGCACTGTGTCGCTTTAACTGACAATTGCGCGGTCGTGTGGCATTGCTCCCAAACAAAATTGACGTCCTTTTTTTCCCCACAAATAGAGCTTTCTGTTGGTCGTATTTGATCACCTCTGCGGTTTTTATTTTGTGAGCTATAAACAAAATAAGAGCGACAATTTTGAAAAAAAAACATTTTTTTACATTTTGCTATAATAAATATCCCCCAAAAATATAAAAAAAAACAATTTTTTCCCTCAGTTTAGGCCGATACGTATTCTTCTACATATTTTTGGTAAAAAAAGAATCAATAAGCATTTATTGATTGGTTTGCGCAAAAGTTATAGCATTTACAAAATGGGGGCCATTTTTATTAATAATTTTTTTTTTTACTAGTAATGACGGCGATCAGCGATTTTTATCGTGACTGCGACATTATGGCGGACACATCGGACATTTTTGGGACCATTGTCATTTATACAGCAATCAGAGCTATACAAATGCACTGATTCCTATGTAAATGACACAGGCAGTGAAGGGGTTAACCACTAGGGGGCAGGGTAAGGGTTAAATTTGTCCTGGGGCATGTTTCTAACTGTGGGGGGAGGGGCGTGGCTACGTGTGACACATCACTGATCTCTGCTCCTGATGACAGGAAGCTATGATTAGTGACACTGTCACTAGGCAGAACAGGGAGATGCTTGTTTACATTAGCATCTCCTCGTTCTTCCTCCCTGTGAGACGGTCGCGGTTTTCCCCACGGTGATTGAGTCTGCGGGACCGACAACCCGACTCACGGAGGTCCCGGCCAGTGGCGCGCACGCGATGGCATGGCGACATATTTTAAGGGACGTACAGGTACACACATTTGCCCAGCCATGCCATTCTGCCGACGTACATCGCTGTGCGCTGGTCGAGAACCGGTTAAAGTTGAATTATGTAAAATGATGCATTTGGATGCCAAAAATATGAATGCAATTTTCTCGCTAGGGGAAGAAGCTCTGGGGGAATCTAGGATGGAAAAGGACCTGGGGGTCCTAGTAGATGATAGGCTGAGCAATGGCATGCAATGCCAAGCTGCTGCAAGCAAAGCCAACAGAATATTGGCATTAAAAAGGGGATCAACTCGAGAGATAAAATTATAATTCTCCCGCTCTACAAGACTCTGGTCCGGCCGCACCTGGAGTATACTGTCCAGTCCTGGGCACCAGTCCTCAGGAAGGATGTACTGGAAATGGAGCGAGTACAAAGAAGGGCAGCAAAGCTAATTAAGGGACTGGAGGCTCTCATCTATGGGGAAAGACTGCGAGCACTGAACTTATTCTCTCTGGAGAAGACGCTTGAGAGGGGATATGATATCAATGTACAAATACCGTACTGGTGACCCCACAATAGGGATAAAACTTCTCAGTGAAAAGAAATGTAAAAAGACTTTCACTAAAATTAGAAGAGAAGCAGTTTAACCTTAAACTGTGTAGAGGGTTCTTTACTGTCAGAGCGGTGAGGATGTGGAATTCTCCTCCACAAGCGGTGTTATCAGCAGGGACCATCAATAAGATATTCATCTTATAGTTTTTTTAAATTAAAGACCAAAACATACAGAGATATACAATGTAATACTGACATATAAACACACACACAAGTTGCACTGGATAGACTTGTGTCTTTTTTCAACCTCAACCTTCTATGTAACTATATAATATAAAAAAAATAAAAATAAAAAAAAAAAAGTTTCTCTCTCTGCAGAATTTTTAGCTTTACCTAAAAGCTCAACACACTGACAATATGGCTACTGTGAGGCACTTTCTATAGAAATGAGTCGGGTTATCCTGTACCCTCAGAGGACCGGGGTGAAGGCTTTGCTCTTCATTATAGGTTGTTCCTTAATTCTGGTGGCAAAGCAGCCTAAGGGTCCTTTCACACGGCCAATCCATTTTCTCCATTCGTTCGTCACGTTTTTGTCTTTGGTAGAAAATCTGATGAAAAGCGGATGCAGACCTTCGTTTTTACATCCGTTGTATAAATCTGTTTTCTAACAAATTTCACATTTTTGGAACGATTAGAATTTGAATCGATCAAAAAAATTGATCGATTGATCTAAATACTATTTAGACCAGGGCTTGACAAATTTGCTTAGAATCTAGGAGCCAGCTGAAAAAGTTAGGAGACAGTTATTTAAATCCTCTGCCCAGCGCTGCATGTCTGGGGCATCGGACAATAAGAATTTCTCATGCCTGATGCCAAGAGAAAAAGACAATATTTAAAAATGAAAAAAAATCAACTTTTGTTTTGTTATAAGATTTTGCAAATACGTTTTTTTTCTCCTTCAATGATGTGCTTTGATAGGCTGCACTAATGGGCACAGATGGGGCAGCATTGAGGTTGGAACTGATGGGCACTGACAAGTGGCACTGATGGGCACCAATAGGCAGCACTAAGGTGCCACTAATGGGAACTGGCAGGTGGCACTGATGGGCAGCATTGGCAGGCGGCACTAACTGGCATTGGCAGGTGGCACTGGCACTAACTGGCATTGGCAGGTGGCACTGCCAGATGGCACTAACTGGCTTTGGCAGGTGGCACTGGATTGCACTGGCAGGTGGCACTGGTGGGTGACACAGATTGGCAAGTGGCACTGGATTGCACTGGCAGGTGGCACTGGCAGGTTTCACAGCCGATCATGTAACTGTGAAACTGAATGCTCCCTGCAGTATTGCACTGTGTGAAACTGTATGGAGAGAGAGGAGCTCACAAACTCAGCGTGATGTCAGAGGTGGGCGGGATCCGGCAGCTATCCAGCCAATGATTGGGCTGCTTAAAGAGGAGGGCCGGTTAAAAAAAAATTAAAGTCAGCAGCTGCAAACACTGCAGCTGCTGACTTAACCACTTTCAGACCGGACCATTTTGCTGGTCAATGACCAGAGGTCTTTTTACAATTTGGCACTGCGCTGCTTTAACTGGTAATTGCGCGGTCATGCAATGTTGTACCCAAACAAAATTTGCGTCCTTTTTTTCCCACAAATAGAGCTTTCTTTTAAAGGTATTTGACTGACTCTGCGATTTTTATTTTTTGCGATATAAACGTAAAAAGACCGCAAATTTTGAAAAAAAATGATATTTTCTACTTTTTGTTATTAGAAAAATCCAATAAACTCAATTTTAGTCATACATTTAGGCCAAAATGTATTCAGCCAATTGTCTTTGGTAAAAAAAAAGTCAATAACTGTATATTTATTGGTTTGCGCAAAAGTTGTCACATCTACAAACTAAAGCTGGCCATACACCTATAGATTATCTGCAGATTTTCTATGGTTAGATGGAAAAAGTGCAACGGATTTCTCCATGTTCGCTAAAAGGTGTGGATGGATTAATCTCCCACTTTTTCCATCTAACCATAGAAAATCTGCAGATAATCTATAGGTGTATGGCCAGCTTTAGGTACGTTTTCTGGAATTTACGCAGCTTTTAGTTTATGACTGCCTATCTCATTTCTTGAGGTGCTAAAATGGCAGGGCAGTACAAAACCCCCCCAAATGACCCCATTTTGGAAAGTAGACACCCTAAGGAAATTGATAAGAGGCATGTTGAGCCCATTGAATATTTTATTTTTTTGCCTCAAGCGATTTTTTTTTTTTTTACACAAAGTTGTCACTAAACGATATATTGCTCACACATGCCATGGTTATATGTGGAATTGTACCTCAAAATACACTCTGCTGCTTCTCCTGAGTACGGGGATACCACATGTGGTCGACTTTTTGGGAGCCTAGCCGCGTACGGGGCCCCGAAAACCAAGCACCGCCTTCAGGCTTTCTAAGGGCGTAAATTTTTGATTTCACTCCTCACTACCTATTACAGTTTTGAAGGCCATAAAATGCCAAGATGGCACAAAAACCCCCAAATGACCCCATTTTAGAAAGTAGACACCCCAAGCTATTTGCTGAGAGGCATGTTGAGTCCATGGAATATTTTATATTTTGCCACAAGTTGCGGGAATATTACAAACTTTTTTTTTTTTTTTTTTACAAAGTTGTCACTAAATGATATATTGCTCACACATGCTATGGGCATATGTGAAATGACACCCCAAAATAAATTCTGCTGCTTCTCCTGAGTACGGGGAGCCTAGCCGCGTACGGGGCCCCGACAACCAAGCACCGCCTTCAGAATTTCTAAGGGTGTACGTTTTTTAATTCACTCCTCACTACCTATCGCAGTTTTGAAGGCCATAAAATGCCAAGATGGCACAAACCCCCCCCCCCCCCCCCAAAATGACCCCATTTTGGAAAGTAGACACCCCTAAATTTAGGGGTACACTAGTGAGACTCACAGGTAAAAAAGCACCTAGGCTGTCAGCGACTGTATCAAAACGCTACAAAAAAAACTGTTAGCGATCGCAGGGATCAGGCCTGACTCTGCGAACGCTGCAGTTATGTGTGTTGTGTTTTGTAAGTGACAGTGATCGATCGATACTGCACTTGGGTGGGCTGGGCTGGGCTTGGTGGAGGGGCTAAACGCAGGTGCTAGCAGGTATCTGGGCTGATCCCACTAAAAATGCGTTTTGGGAAACCTAAACTGCTGGCGACACTAATATAGATCTGATCAGATACTATATTACTAAGGGAGGTGTATGCTTTGCGCGTGGGTGTTAGCGGTACTGGCACTAACCTGACGCTGCCTGGGGCGACGCAGACCCTATCTGACCCTCAAACTTATATCACCCGCCGGGTGATCAGGGGGTTAAACCTTTATTAGGTAATAAATGGCGGGTGCCCTGAAACTATAAAAAAATAACTAACCAACCAGCGTCACCTGTAACAGTTATATGGTGATCACTGGTGAAAGGGTTAACTAGGGGGCAATCAGGGGGCTTTATGCGGTAGTATATGGGGGTCCCTGGCGCTATAAAAAGCTGCGGCGAACCTAAATACCTACCTGCCTAACTAGCGTCACCTGTGACACTAATACAGCGATCAGAAAAACGATCGCTTATTAGGCTGGGTTCACACTGGAGCGATGCGGGAACGCCACGAATCCGCGGCGGGTTCCCGCATCACACTGCCCTATGCGAACTGCTGGGAGTGTCAGTGAAATGTTAATGACACCCCCAGATCAGTTCGCATATTGCAGTGCGATCTGCAAACTCGGACAGGAATCGGATCACATGGTGTGAACACCCATGCGATCCGATTCTGCTGCGGACCAAAAAAAGGGTCCCGTGCGAGTTTGCGGCGGGTGCGATGCGAATTCAGCCATACTATCTGTATGGCTGAACTCGCATCGCACAGAGATCGGATGTGATTTGCACTGCAGTGCGGTGCGAATCACATCCGTTCTCATAAACCGCTGCAATGTGAACCCAGCCTTAGTGACACTGGCGATGGGGGGTGATCACGGGGTTAAACCTTTATTGGGGGGGTTAGGGGGGTACCCTAGAACTAAAGGGGGCTAACCCTAACTGCCCTAACAGTTATTACAGTCACAAATGACACCAATGCAATAAAAAAAAAAAATGCAATTGGTGTCACTGTGACTGGGGGTGCAGGGGTGATTGGGGGGGTGATCGGGGGGGGGGGGGTGAGAGTGTGCCTGGCATGTTCTACTGTGTAGTGTAGTGTTGGTGCAACTCACCGATCCTCTCTCCTCGGTGCCGGAACGAAAAATACCGACACGGAGGAGAGATTACATCACTTCCTCTGCCTGTGTTTACATTACAGGAGAGGAAGTGATGTCATGCTGCACTTCCATTCGTCAGGAGCGATCGCGAGGGGGTGGCCATGAATGAATGGCCGCCCCCTCATCCCGGATCGCTCCTGAACGGATTCCGACCGTCGCTGGCACCGGGGGGGGGAAGGTACGTCGACAGAATGGCCTGCCCGTGCCATTCTGTCGACGTACATCGTCGTGCGGCGGTCGGCAACTGGTTAATAAGCCGACTTACCTTCCTTTGTTTTTCAGGGTGGCCCTCCACTTTAAGAAAGGGGAGGGGCCACATACACATATTGGTCCGCCCAGATCCCATCCCATTGGCTGGTGTTGGAAAGCTGGGTCCCGCCCACCCCGACATTCAGCCTCCATTGTGACAGCTCCTCTCTACACACAGTTCCACACACTGCGGCGCTGCTCTGCCAACAGTGTGTGGAGAAGGGAGGAGGATGTCAGAGGCTGCTGAGCCGCTCTCTTCCTGCTCCATCCCAACTACCAGACACAGAGCAACAGAGGCTCCTGTCAGTGACAAAAACCCAGGCGCCAGGGCACAATTTCTAGTCGCAACGGCGACCTGGCGCCTGGGATTTGTCGAGCCCTGATTTAAAGAATAGCTGGCTACTAAGGAGCGGGCTGACAAGCCGGCTGCCACGTCCTTATCAACTGATGAGTCATCGGCTGTCATCAGCAGGGTCTGGTATGGAGTTTAAGTAGAACCCCACGCCAGAATGAAAAAAAAATTCATACCAGACCCTTATCAGACCATGTAGCCTGGCAGGCAAAGAAAGGGGGGGAGGGGGGGGGAGACAAGCGAGCATCGCCCCCTCCTGAACCATACCAGGCCACATGCCCTCAACATGGCTCTACCCCCCCCCCCCCCCCCCCAAAGCACCTTGTTCCCATGGGGACAAGGGCCTTTTGCCCCCAACCAGGGCAGTGGTTGGAGCGGTCTGCGGGCAGGTGGTTATCGGTCTATGGAAGCCTCCTTTAACAAGGGGTCCCCCCCGAGTCATGGGCCCTCCATATGAATGAATAAGGCCTAACTATTAACCCAAAAAGTGAATAAAGACACAACATGAGTTTTTGACAATTACTTTATTAAAAAAATCAAAAACAATGTCCCCCAGATGTGGATCCATCATTAATCAGGATGCCCGTCCAATCCAAAAAAAAATAAAAAATCTTCAGTGTCATTGAAGGCTCCCCGCCAACTGCCTGCTCCACCGCCAAATAACTACACGGTGGAGTAATGCGATGATGTCAGCGGGTGACCCAGCCCAGACTCAGATAAGCCCCCTGCCCGAAGACCCCCACAACCACTGCCCAGGGTTTTGGGGGGAAGAGGTCCTTGTCCCAATCAACATGTGGACAAGGTGCTTTAGGGGGGTGCTCCATAGAATCGCCCCCACATTGAAGGCATGTGGCCTCGTATTCTTCAGGGGCCCCTAGTCATTTCCCCCACTTTACTGACCTGCCGGGCTGTATGCCCGGATAAGGGTCTGATGTAGTTTGGGGGGGGGGTTATGTCTTTTTACCTTTTGTCATGAAGTTCCCCTTAAAATTAACCCTTTCATGACTAAGCCTATTTTTGACATTTGGTGTTTACAAGTTCATCCATATTTTTTGCTAGAAAATTACTTGGAACCCCCAAACATTATATATATTTTTTTTTTAGCAGAGACTCTAGAGAATAAAACGGCGATTGTTGCAATATTTATGTCACATGTTATTTGCGCAGCGGTGTTTTAAATGCAACTTTTTGGGAAAAATTGACACTTTTTCATGAGTTTTAAAAAAACGAAACAGTAAAATTAGCCCAATTTTTTTTCATAATGTGAAAGATGATGTTATGCCGAGTAAATAAATACCAAACATGTCACACTTTATAATCACACGCACTCGTGGAATGACGACAAACTACGGTACCTAAAAATCTCAATAGGCGATGCTTTAAAAAAATAAATCCAGTTACCAGGTTAGAGTTACAGAGGAGGTCTAGTGCTAGAATTATTGCTCTCACTCTCACGATCACGGCGATACCTCACATGTGTAATTTGAACACCGTTTACATATGTGGGCACGACGGTTTCTTTGCTGCGCGAGCTCACGGAGATGAGGGGCCCCTTTAAAAAAAAATTTTTTTCTTATTTTAAAATTAATAAATTGTTTTTTTTTTTTAAATATATTTTTTATCACTTTTATTGCTGTCACAAGTAATGTAAACATCCCTTGTGACAGTAATAGGTGGTGACAGGTACTCATTATGGAGGGATCAGGGGTCTAAAAGACCCCCCACCCCTCCTTTACACTTCAAAGTATTCACATCGCCTTTTTCGGCGACTATGAATACTGTATATAATTTTAAATCCGGCACCATTGGCAGCAGAGTAAACGGGAAGTGACGTTATGACGTCACTTCCGTGTTTACAATGAGACTGGAATAAAGCCGCATCGGTGCTCCTGATTGAGCGGGAGCACCAGTAAGAGCGGCTCCCAAAATCGGTAGCGGGATGATGCCTACAGGTGCGGGCATCATCCCGGTATAACCCCCGGAAGCCGAGTACACACATCTGCGTACGCTCGGCGGCAAGGGGTTAATATCAGACCCCAATATTAGGGGGACCCCCACGCTGTTTAAAAAAAAAAAAACACACACAATTTGTGACCAGAGATCACCTTATATCAGATTGCACAACATTCCCTTTACATCAGGGTCTGAATACTTCCAACTTGCATTTAAAACGAGAACTCTAATGTGTGTGTGTGGGGGGGACGACTCTTGTCAGAGATGGTCAGAGGCTGTGCGGACATGATACAAGGGATGGTCAGAGGCTGTGCGGACATGATACAAGGGATGGTCAGAGGCTGTGCGGACATGATACAAGGGATGGTCAGAGGCTGTGCGGACATGATACAAGGGATGGTCAGAGGCTGTGCGGACATGATACAAGAGATGGTCAGAGGCTGTGCGGACATGATACAAGAGATGGTCAGAGGCTGTGCGGACATGATACAAGGGATGGTCAGAGGCTGTGCGGACATGATACAAGGGATGGTCAGAGGCTGTGCGGACATGATACAAGGGATGGTCAGAGGCTGTGCGGACATGATACAAGGGATGGTCAGAGGCTGTGCGGACATGATACAAGGGATGGTCAGAGGCTGTGCGGACATGACAACTCCTGCCATGCACAACAATGCCGGCTTTGGGAGAAGGGTAGGACGGCATTAGAGCCTGATATTGACTACAGTTGATGAGATGTTCTCAGTGTGGGGGAGGGGGGTTCAGCTGGAGCCTCCATGGCTTTACCCCAGTGTGTGCCAACCTCCTCACCCTGCACACCTGGGGATACCCAGAGCCGTCTTTAATACTGACTGGACAAACATTTTCCTGGCTCCCCCACTCCTAGCAATGTCGCTCTCCACCCCAACATCCCAAAAATCAAACACACACATAGACTTATACCAAAAAACTTTAATAATGTAAACAAAGATCTGGTTCACACTCACTGATTGGTTGCTATAGGTTACTGTACAATATTACCACTCAACGATTGGTTGCTAGAGATTACTGCAAATCATTACCTCTCACTGGGTGGCAGGGCAGTATTGTGGTGTGTGATGCAACTGTTGGGGTGCACTTGGCTGGATGACAGCATGGGGGGTGAGAGGAGATGATATCTCCCCTATAATGGTAGGATGCCAGAGGTGGGGTAGAGAGGGATGACGTGATTGCTGATGACAATGGGCGGGGTGGCAGTGGGGTATAGGGGGAATGGAGAGAAGGATGATGATGGGGTAGGGTGGTTGGATGCTAGTGGTGGGGAACAGGGGGAGGATGGGGATGTTGATGACAGGGGTCAGGGTGGTAGGATATCAGAGGTGGGGTATGGGGATGATGATAGCAGGTGGGGTGGTAGGAACCTGGCAGAGAAGTACAGGGGGATGAAGATGCCTGGGGTGGGGTATGAAGATGACACAGGGCACACAGTAGGTCAGATCAGGTGGTATACAGCAGGGCATGGGGCACATTACATGCCACGGGGTAAGCAGTAGGGAAAATAGCAGGGCACAAACCAACACACAGGGCACACAGCAGAGCACTGGGATCCTCTAGACACAGCGTCTCTCAGGGCAGCCGTGGGGGAGAAGGCACAAGGGGACACCGTGGGTGGAGGACACCGGGATACGGGGGCACACTGTGGGTGGAGAGGATACAGCAGGACACGGGGGGTCACTGTGGGGGGGACAGGAGGACAATTTGGTTGGAGGGGGGTGGACGACGCAGGGGGACACCGTGGGCGGGCGAGTGGAGAGGACGACAAAGGGGGAGGGGCACCGTGGGCGGGCGGGTGGAGAGGACAACAAAAAGGGGGGGCACCGTGGAGAGGACAACAAAGAGGTGGGGCACCGTGGGCGGGCGACAAAGGGGGGGGGGGCACCGTGGACGGGCGAGTGGAGAGGACGACAAAGGGGGGGGGGCACCGTGGGCGGGCGAGTGGAAAGGATGACACCATGGGCGAGCGAGCGGGGGACGACACAGGGGGACACCGTGGGCGAGCGAAGGACGACACAGGGGGACACTGTGGGCGAGCAAGTGGAGGATACAGCAGGACACAGGGGGTGACTGTGGGGGGTGGAGGATACTGTGGGTGGGTGGAGGACACTGTGGGACAATTTGGGTGGGTGGAGGATACAGGGGCACACCATTGGGGGGGGGTGGACACTGTGTGTAAGGACACAGGAAGACACAGGGGGACGTGGAGGACGACACTGTGGGACAATTTAGGTGGGTGGAGGATACAGGGGGGCAATTGGGTGGGTGAGTGAAGGATACAGGAGGACACCGTGGGGGTTGGAGGACGCAGGGGGACACCATGGGTGAGTGGAGAGCAGGATGTGGGGGGACACCGTAGGGGGGTGGAGGATACTGTAGGACAATTTGGGTGGGTGGAGGGCACTGTGGGGGGGGGGGGGGGGTGTGGAGGACACTGTGGGGTGGGTGGAGGATAGAGGGGGACACAGTTGGCGAGTGGGTGGAGAGGACGACAAAATGGGACACCGTGGGGGGGATAGAGAATACAGCAGGACACAGGGGGGTCACTGTGGGGGGTGGAAGATACTGTGGGACAATTTGGGTGGGTGGAGGATACAGGGGGACAACATGGGGGGGGGGGGTGGTGGACACTGTGTGTGAGGACACAGGAGGACTCGGTGGGTGGAAGATAGAGGGGGACACCGTGGGGGGGATAGAGAATACAGCAGGACACAGGGGGCCACTGAGGGGGAGGGGGGGGGTGGAGGACACTGTGGGACAATTTGGGTGGTTGGAGGATACAGGGGGGGGCAATTGGGTGGGTGAGCGGAGAGCAGGACGTGGGGGGACACCATGGGGGGGGGGGGAGAGTGGAGAATACTGTAGGACAATTTAAGTGGAGGACACTGGGGGGGGGGGGGGGAAGGACACAGGGGGACACTGTGGAGGGGGGCAACCTGTAGACTATCACATACATCTGGACTGTCTGCTATGGGCTCCTGGAGAGCGGATTGAACAGATCTCCGCACACATTATCCGACCTCCCAGCTCTGCACATGACAGGAAATGAGAGCAGAGGCCGGCAGAGGGGGAGGAGCTGAGGGAGGGGAGTGCTCGGAGTCAGACAGTCTCATACCTTCATGAGAATAAGTTGTGGCCATAAACACATCTATGCGAAAGGTCCCCCCTATGTCCCGCGCGCGCTCTCTCTCTCTCTCAACCAATGGCTCGCGCTGCCTCTGATTGGCGGAGGGCTGTGACGCAGCCGCATTATCAGGCAACCGAAGGCTGAGCGGGCGCCATTATCTTCCTTGGCAACCAGAAAGGAGGTGTGTCTTCAGAGAGCTCCGGTGACAGATCAGGACAGCGCCCTATAGCGGCATCCTCTGACACTACGCCCTCCGCTCCTCCATCGGAGATATAGTAAGTAATTTCTGTCCATGTAATCTTTGCCGGTGCTCAGGGGGGACATCCAATACAGATGTGGGGGGCCAAGAACATTGTCCTGTCCGGGTGATCACCTGCAGAGCATCGCACAGGACTGCCGTCACTGATCAGGGAACTCTGTAGGGGTTTCTATCCGTGAAATCTGCAGAGTATTGCACTGAAAACGTCCCATATGGGCCGCTATGAGTGATCAGAGAACTCTGCAGAGCATCGCACATGATTGATCCTAGGGAGCTGGTATGAGGGATCCCTGCAGAGTATTGCATAGTGATCAGAGAAACCTGGAGATTTTACAGGACTGGGTTATAGGTGTTGGTACCACTGATTGGAGAACCTGCAGAGTATTGCACAGGACTGATTGGGGAGGGGGGGGGGGCTGGTAATGGGGAACTCTGCAGAGTATTACACAGATAACTTTCTTAAGAGGCTGGTATCCTTGATCAATAAACTTTGCAGAGTATTGCACACGACAGGCTATGTGGGGCTGATATCAGAGATCCCTGCAGAGTATTGCACATGACAGGCTATGTGGTGCTGATATCGGTGATCAGAAGTCCCTGCAGAGTATTTCACATGACAGTCTTTGTGGGGATGATATCAGAAATCTCTGCAGAGTATTGCACAAGTCAGGCTATGTGGGGCTGATCTCAGATCTGTGCAGAGTATTGCACAAGACAGGCTATGTGGGGCTGACATCAGAGATCTCTGCAGAGTATTGCACACGACAGGCTTTGTGGGGCTGATATCAGAGATCCCTGCAGAGTATTGCACATGACAGGCTATGTGGGGCAGATATCAGAGATCTCTGCAGAGTATTGCACAGGACAGGCTATGTGGGGCTGATATCAGAGATCTCTGCAGAGTATTGCACATGTCAGGCTATGTGGGGCTGATATCAGAGATCCCTGCAGAGTTTTGCACAAGTCAGGGTATGTGAGTCTGATATCAACGATCAGAGATCCCTGCAGAGTATTGCACATGACAGGCTATGTGGGGCTGATATCAGAGATCCCTGCAGAGTATTGCACAGGACAGGCTATGTGGGGCTGATATCAGAGATCTCTGCAGAGTATTGCACATGTCAGGCTATGTGGGGCTGATATCAGAGATCCCTGCAGAGTTTTGCACAAGTCAGGGTATGTGAGTCTGATATCAACGATCAGAGATCCCTGCAGAGTATTGCACATGACAGGCTATGTGGGGCTGATATCGGAGATCCCTGCAGAGTATTGCACAAGTCAGGCTATGCAGGGCTGATATCAGAGATCCCTGCAGAGTATTGCACAAGACAGGCTATGTGGGGCTGATATCAGTGATCTTTGCAGAGTATTGCACAAGACAGGCTATGTGGGGCTGATATCAGTGATCAGAGATCTCTGCAGAGTATTTCACAAGACAGGTTATGTGGGGCTGATATCGGTGACCAGAGATCTCTGCAGAGTATTGCACAAGACAGGCTATGTGGGGCTGATATCAGAGATCTCTGCAGAGTATTGCACATGACAGGCTATGCGGGGCTGATATCAGAGATCCCTGTAGAGTATTGCACAAGACAGGCTATGATTAGAGATCCCTGCAGAGTATTGCACAAGACAGGCTATGTGGGGCTGATATCAGAGATTTCTGCAGAGTATTGCACAAGACAGGCTATGTGGGGCTGATATTGGTGATTAGAGATCTCTGCAGAGTATTGCACATGACAGGCTATGTGGGGCTGATATTGGTGATTAGAGATCTCTGCAGAGTATTGCACAAGACAGGCTATGTGGGGCTATCAGTGATTAGAGATCCCTGCAGAGTATTGCACAAGACAGGTTATGTGGGGCTGATATCAGAGATCTCTGCAGAGTATTGCACAAGACAGGCTATGTGAGTCTGATATCAACGATCAGAGATCTCTGCAGATTATTGCACAAGACAGGCTATGTGGGGCTGATATCAGTGATCAGAGATCTCTGCAGAGTATTGCACAGGACAGGCTACGTGGGGCTGATATCAGAGATCCCTGCAGAGTATTGCACAAGACAGGCTATGTGGGGCTGATATCAGTGATCAGATATCTCTGCAGAGTATTGCACAAGACAGGCTATGTGGGTATGATAGCAGTGATTAGAGATCCCTGCAGAGTATTGCACATGACAGGCTATGTGTGGCTGATATCAGTGATCCCTCCAGATTATTGCACAAGTCAGGCTATGTAGGGCTGATATCAGAGATCTGTGCAGAGTATTGCACAAGACAGGCTATGTGGAGCTGATAACAGAGATCCCTGCAGAGTATTGCACATGCCAGGCTATGTGGGGCTGATATCAGTGATCCCTGCAGAGTATTGCACAAGACAGGCTATGTGGGTATGATAGCAGTGATTAGAGATCCCTGCAGAGTATTGCACATGACAGGCTATGTGGGGCTGATATCAGAGTTCTCTGCAGAGTATTGCACAAGTCAGGCTATGCGGGGCTGATATCGGTGATCCTTGCAGAGTATTGCACAAGTCACGCTATGTGGGGCTGATAGCAGAGATCCCTACAGAGTATTGCACGGGACAGGCTATGTGTGGCTGATATCAGTGATCAGAGATTCCTGCAGAGTATTGCACAAGTCTGGCTATGTGGGGCTGATATCAGTGATCAGAGATTCCTGCAGAGTATTGCACAAGTCAGGCTATGTGGGGCTGATATCAGTGATCAGAGATTCCTGCAGAGTATTGCACAAGTCAGGCTATGTGGGGCTGATATCAGTGACCAGAGATCTCTGCAGAGTATTGCACATGACAGGCTATGTGGGGCTGAAATCAGAGATCTCTGCAGAGTATTGCACAATTCAGGCTATGTGGGGCTGATAGCAGAGATCCCTGCAGAGTATTGCACAAGACAGGCTTTGTGGGGCTGATTTTAGTGATTAGAGATCTCTGCAGAGTATTGCACAAGTCTGGCTATGTGGGGCTGATATCAGTGATCAGAGATCCCTGCAGAGTAGGGCTGCAACTAACGATTATTTTCATAATCGATTAATCGACCGATTATTTTTTCGATTAATCGGATACAATCACAAAAAAAAACGTAATGTTCAATTTTTTCGTTTATTTAAAAGTAATAATGAAAAATCTGGGCCACTAATGATGGGGCATTATTCCTCCCACTGACACCAATGATGGGGCATTATTCCCCCCACTGACACCAATGATGGGCCACTATTCCCCCCCACTGATGATGGGGCACTATTCCCCTCACTGACACCAATGACGAGGCACTATTCCTCTCACTGACACCAATGACGAGGCGCTATTCCTCCCACTGATGCCAATGATGGGGCACTATTCCCCCCCACTGACACTAATGATGGGGCACTATTCCCCCCCCACTGACACCAATGGTGGGGCACTATTCCCCCCCACTGACACTAATGATGGGGCACTATTCCCCCCACTGACACCAATGATGGGGTGTTATTCCTCCCGCATTGGTGTTTCGGGGGGGGGGGAATAATAGAGCCACATTGGTGTTTCAGCCGGGGGGGGGGGATAGTGCCCCATCATTGGTGTCCCCGAGAGGCGCTGCTCCTCCCAGGGACACCAATGATGGGGCACTATCCCCCCCCCCCAGAAACACCAATGGGGCACTATTATCCCCCCCCTTGTAGAAACACCAATGTGGCTCTATTTCCCTCCCTCTCCCTCCCAGGAAAGCAAATGATGATGGGGCACTGAATGTTGTGTGTGCTTTTACTGGGTACAACTTGCCGATAGCTGCTACCCTTTTTTTCACTCTGTGTGCAGCTCGGCTCAGTGTCCTCCTCACAGATTCTCGCCCTCGCCTCTCTGTTCCCTCGAGGCAGCAGCGGGCGGGGCTGAGATCTGTGTGAATGATCATCATGTGACATCAGCGAGGAGAGGCGCGCCGCGGACGTGCAGCGGCGAGTGCGTGCCTGGTCACAGAGAGCACCGCCGAGGACACAGGAGGGATGACATAGGAGGGGAGGATTTTTTTTTTCAATGAACAGACAAGCGGAAGGTGCGGACCAACTAATCAATAATGAAAATCGTTGACAACGATTTTCATTATCGATTATTATCGATTAATCGTTGCAGCCCTACTGCAGAGTATTGCACAAGACAGGCTATGTGGGGTTGATAGCAGAGATCCCTGCAGAGTATTGCACAAGACAGGTTATGTGGGTATGATATCAGTGATCAGAAATATGTGCAGAGCATTGCACAAAACAGGCTATGTGGGGATAATATCAGAGATTCCTGCAGAGTATTGCACAAGACAGGCTATGTGAAGCTGATATCAGAGATCTTTGCAGAGTATTGCACAAGCCAGGCTATGTGGGGCTGATATCAGTGATCCCTGCAGAGTATTGCACAAGACAGGCTATGTGGGTATGATATCAGTGATTAGAGATCCCTGCAGAGCATTGCACAAGTCAGGCTATGTGGGGCTGATATCAGTGATTAGAGATCCCTGCAGAGCATTGCACAAGTCAGGCTATGTGGGGCTGATATCAGTGATTAGAGATTCCTGCAGAGTATTGCAAAAAAGAAAAGGAGTACGCACCAATCTAGTGCATTACCACTAATAGAGCTTTATTCAGTACAACACAGTAAAATATACACTCACAAACGAGTATTGATAGACGGCATAATCAATAAAGCAGAATCCACTATTCCGAACATCGACAAGCCTGGACTACAACTAGCTATATCTATGTAGACATATAATAAAAAAATGATCATGCATATAAATAGCTCGAGGGGACTTATTTAGAATAACTCCCTACAGAGAAACCAAATACCCGTTACCAATTGCATAGACCAATAGCACAGTAAGCATAGTGTTACAGAAATACAGAAAGGTAAAAGAAGGAGAAATAAGACGAAACAAAAACAGAACCAAAAACAAAACTGGTGTAACTCCCTAACCTGTCTGCACCTAAACCTAACGCAACAACTGCCTACCTATTCAAAGGAATCCCAATAGATCCCAACTAAGAGAGCCTATACTCGACAAAAGTGATACCCTAGTTCTACACAACAATACACTATCAGATATAATGGCTACACAATAAGTTGTTTTAAGTGCTGAACCTCGTTGAAAGGATGGGGCCCTCATGTAGCAAATGGATCCAGTAAACAAGCCCAGTGAACATAGCCATACCCCAAGACATCCCACAGACTCACAGAGACAGCAGATCTCATACGAGATTATGCAATTTAATTTCTTTGTTCAAGCCCTTTGGGGCCATAGTCCCTAAGGAGAAAATCCAGTAGGTCTCTCTACTACACAATAGCTGGTGTTTTTTGCCATTGTCCAAATCATTTGGCATGGCGTCAATACTAAACACCCTAAGACCGTCTACATTACTGGCGTGGATCTCCTTAAAATGTCTTGGTATCGAATATTTATCCTTCGTCAGAATGTTGCTTCATTAATTCTGGTTCTCGTTGGCCTTGAAGGACGGCCCACATACAAGAGGCCACATGGGCACAGGAGGCCATAGACTACATATGGGGTACCGCAATTTATGAATTGGTTGATCTTGTGGGTTCTGCCGTCAACACCTACTACATCCTTCTTCCTATGGCACATGTATGTACAATTCCCGCAGTTGGTACTCCCACATTTGTAGCTGCCCTTTTGATTGAATACCGCTGTCCAAAGGCTATTTAGGCCACTATTTCTAATCTTTTTCACCCTACTTGGGGCAATGATACTCCTCAGGTCCTTAGGTCTCCTAAAGAGCACATTTGGGCGTGGAGCAAGACTGGTCCTCAGGATGGGATCTGATTCTAATATCCTCCAGTTCATTTTGAGGATTTTTTGTATTGCAGGGGCCTTATTGCTGAACCTAGTACAAAAACGTAACTGTAGTTGTTGATCACTATGGGGTTCTATCTTCCCCCCCCCCCCCCCCCTTCCTCCCCAGCATTGTGGTACAAAAACAGATATTTCCAACAGGCTTCCTCTATATGCTCATCCTTGTATCCCTTTTCCTTGAATTTACTCTTAAGGACAAGACTTTGTTCTTCATAGTCTCGTTTGAGGGTACAGGTCTGCTCAGTCTACAAAATTGTCCGAAAGGGACTTTTCGAATCCATCTGGGGTGGTGATGACTATGTGCATGAAGATATGAATTGCCAGCACTTGGCTTAAAATGAGTTTTTTAATAAATTCTTCCCTCATCGTCAACACGCAGCTCCAAATCCAGGAAAACCAGAGAAACGTCATCCACCACATGCGTAAATGTAATTCCAAAGGATTTTCTGCATTACGTGTTAGGAATCTGTCAGGGCTGGCTTAGCCCTTCCTTCTCCGGGCTGGCTGCTCAGCTGATGGCTAATTACCAGTTCTCATCTCTCTCCAGTTACCAGCTGTTCCTGTTCCTGCTGGTCTGACACGCCTACTTAAAGCTGTGCAGCTCACTTCATCTCTGCCTTTGCCTTGGTCACATCACAAGAAACCATCTCCCGGTCCCCTTCCCCAGCAATTTGGGGGCGATCCAGTTCAATGCAGAGGGTTTCTCAATCAGGTTGAGATATACTTTGAGATGCTGCCCCAGGCGTTTCCCACGGACTGAAGCAAAGTAGGTTTTGTGATATCTTTGCTTTCTGAGAGAGCTTGGGCCTGGGCTAACCCTCTATGGGAGACGCAAAAACCTGTTGTCTTGAGTTACCCCGAGTTTGTGGCCTCCTTTAAAAGGGTATTTGACGTTCCCATATGCTCCGCTTCTGCTGCCAAGTGTCTCATGTCCATCAAACAGAGTACAAGAACTGTTGCCGACTACGCCATTGAATTCCGTACTCTGGCAGCAGAGGTTGCTTGGAACAATGAGGCCCTCGTGTCCGCTTTTTCTCATGGTCTCTCGGATTCCATTAAAGTGGTGTTGCCACCAAAAAATTAAAAGTGCTTAAAATAAAAAAAATAAATAAAAAAAAAATAATTGGCAAAAAAAAATTTTTTTACTCACCTCTAAATACCGGTTGCTAGGGGGTCCCTCGTAATCTGCCTTCCTCATTGCCCAGGCTGGTGACATCACTTCCCCTCGCGCCGCACATTCACCTGGGACCTGTCATGTGTCCCAGGTGACTGTACGGCGTATCACGGCGCCCTGCGCCGCTCGCGCATGCGCAGTGGGTGCCCGGCATTGAAGCCACAGCCAGGTGCCCACAGTATGCATGACGGCGCCGCGAGCGGAGCGGGGAGCGAGGGGGGGCTTCGTTCCCCCGCATCGCTGGACCCTGGGGCAGGTAAGTGTCCGATTATTAAAAGCCAGCAGCTGCAGTATTTGTAGCTGCTGACTTTTAATTTTTTTTTTTTTAGGGGGTACCCCACTTTAAGGATTAGATAGCAGCCCGAGATATACCTACTGAGCTGGAGAGCTTGATCTTGTTTGTCATCCTCATTGACTCCAGACTCAGAGAAAGACTTTCTTTTAAGGAGCGCTTGCCGAAGTCTCCTGTACATTTGCCTCTGAGCTTTGCAGTCCCACCCGTGCTTCCCTCACCTCCCATGCCTCTTGGTACCGAGTCGGTCAGTGAAGAGGAACCCATGCACATGGGCTTCACACGTCTCTCTGTGGATGAGAGAGCCTTTAGGAGGAGGGAGAGATTGTGCCTTTATTGTGGCCAGGCAGGTCACTTTTTGAAGTCTTGTCTTACCCGTCCAGGCAACGCCCGAACCTTGAGGTCCTGTCACGGACAGAACTTAGGTGACGTTGTTTCATCCCCAGTTATCCAGAAGGATAAGCCCCTGGTTTTGGTCACCCTTTCTTGGGCTGAGTCGTCCATCGAGATACAGGCTCTAATCGACTCTGGGGCTGCAGGCCTGTTCATTGATGCTGCATTTGTTTTGCAGCATTCGATTCCGCTGCAGTTGCGTGACACTCCACTTGCCATTGAGGCTCTTGACGGGAGACCTTTACAGCCTGCCCATGTGGCTCTTCACCATGAGGTAATCCAGTTCCAAGTTATTTCCTCACCCAGGTTTCTGCTGGTTATTGGTTATCCTTGGTTACAGAGGCATAACCCCTCTTTTGATTGGCTCCGTGCTAAGGTTCTCTCCTGGTCACCACAATGAGATTGGTGACAGAGAGCCATTGGCGATCATTTTGGCCCTGAAAGAATGGAGACATCTCCTTGAAGGTACCACTGTACCGGTTCTTATTCTTACTGATCATAAGAATCTTACATTCTTGTCTGAGGCTAAGCGCCTCTCTCCCAGAATGGTGCGATGGGCTCTTTTCTTCTCGAATTTTAATTACATTGTCTCATTCTTACCCGGTACTAAGAATGTAAGGGCTGATGCCTTGTTACATCAATTTTCCTCCCCTTCCAACTCGGAGTCTGTACCGGTTCCTGTGTTTCCTCCTGATCGTATCTTGGCTACGGTTCGCACCAGTCTTACTTCTCCTTTGGGTAACAAAAGTTTTGCTGCTCAGGTCCATGCTCCTCCTGATAAACCTTGTGACCGCTGCTTTGTCACAGAGAGTCTCCGTACTGCCATGCTCCAGACTTGCCATTCTCCCAAGGCCGCTGGTCATCCTGGGAGGAATCAACTCATTTGGGCCATTTCCCCAACGATTCTGGTGGCCTAGTCTACAGGCTGATGCCAGTGCCTTCGTAGATGCCTGTTCTGTGTATGCTCAGAGTGAGACTCCACGACACCTTCCAGTGGGCCTCCTACAACCCATACCCAATGGAGAGAGGCCCTGGACCCACCTGTCAATGGATTTCATTGTGGAGTTGCCCAACTCCCAAGGAAACACGGTTATCCTTATGGTGGTTGACCGGTTCTCAAAGATGTGTCATTTTATTCCACTTAAGAAGTTACCTACTTCTAAGGAACTGGCTTCCATTTTTGCTTGGGAGATGTTTCGCTTACATGGGCTGCCCAAGGTGATTGTCTCGGACAGGGGCAGTCAGTTTGTCTCCCAGTTCTGGCAAGCCTTCTGTGCACAGTTGGGAATCCAGCTTGCTTTCTCTTCTGCGTATCACCCGCAGTCTAATGGGGCTGCAGAGCGAGCCAATAAGTCCTTGGAGCAATTCCTAAGTTGCTATATTTCTGACCAACGTTACAACTGGTCAGACCTATTACCATGGGCAGAGTTTTCTCACAACAGTGCCTTGAATTCTGCCTCCCGATTGTCTCCATGTATGGTGAATTTTGGTTTCCAACCCTCCATGTTGCCTGACTCATTTGTTTTGCAGAGTATTCCTGCATTAGAGGAGCATCTTCGTGGTCTTCGTTCCACTTGGGTACAAGTCCAGGAGGCTTTGCGTCATGCTAATGATAGGTACAGACTCCATGCTGACCGCAGACGCCTGCCTGCACCTTCCTACCAGATTGGGGATAGGGTCTGGCTGTCATCTCGCAACCTCTGAATTTGTGTTTCCTCACTGAAGTTTGCACCTCGGTTTATTGGGCCTTTCCGTATCCTTCGCAGGATTAACCCAGTGCCTTATTTGTTGGACCTTCCTCCTAGTATGCACATCTCCTAATGTGTTTCATATCTCCTTATTGAAACCGTTGGGCTGCAACCGATTTACCACCTCAGTGCCACGTCCTCTCCCTATTCAGGTTGAGAACCATGAGGAGTATGAGGTACAATCCATTGTTGACTCCCGTAGGTTCCGTGGGCGCATATAGTACCTGGTGCATTGGAAGGGGTTTCATCCTCGGACGGTCAATGCCCTGCCCTCCTCCTCAAGTTCCATAGGCTTTTTCCCCTCAAGCTCAGTGGCCCTCCGAGGGAGAGGGGTCATTGAGGAGGGGTACTGTCAGGGCTGGCTTAGCCCTTCCTTCTCTGGGCTGGCTGCTCAGACTAATTGCCAGTTCTCATCTCCCTCCACAGTTACCAGCTGTTCCTGTTCCTGCTCGTCTGACCTGCCTACTTAAAGCTGTGCAGCTCACTTCATCTCTGCCTTCGCCTTGGTCACATCACAAGAAACCATCTCCTGCGTACCTGGTTAAAGACTGGCTTGCTGATATCCCTTCTGGCTCCTTATTCTGCTTGCTATTCCTCCACTTGGATCCCTGACTTCTGGCCTGGCTGATTACCCGATCTGGTTATTGAACTCTGAACTCTGGCTTGGCTAACTACTCGATCCAGTTACTGGACTCTGGCTATGCTTTGACTACGCTTACTCTATTTACCTTTTTTATTTTTATTTAATAAACAAGTGTGATTTAATTGTACTTCTGTCTCTGTCTGATTCATGGTTTCTGACAGAATCCTTCTACAGTATTAAGTTCCTTCCAAAAGGATTGTTGGCCCAAATATAGTTCTGCTCCAGGGCTCAAGTCCTGGGGAAAAAAGTGTGGGAACTCCCACCCAAGATCCACTCCCCCACCAATAATTTTTTTTTTTTTTTTTTTAAATGATACGCTCATATGCATATATATTTCACAGAAAATACAGTGCAACATTTATTGTAAAGTGCCAGTTTACAAAAACAAAATAAGTTACCTTGTCAAGCTAACAGAATAATCACCACAAGAACGGAGGGGGACAGCAGAATGGAGGGTGTAATGGAGGGGGAGTGGGACAGTAGCAGAATGGAGGGGGAGTGGGGGAGACAGCAGCAGAATGGAGGGGGAGTGGGAGACAGGAGCAGAATGGAGGGGGAGTGGGGGACAGGAGCAGAATGGAGAGGGAGTGGGGGACAGGAGCAGAATGGAGGGGGAGTGGGGGACAAGAGCAGAACGGAGGGGGAGTGGGGGAGACAGCAGCAGAACGGAGGAGGGGGAGTGGGGGAGACAGCAGCAGAACGGAGGGGGAGTGGGGGAGACAGCAGCAGAACGGAGGGGGAGTGGGGGAGACAGCAGCAGAACGGAGGGGGAGTGGGGGAGACAGCAGCAGAATGGTGGGGGAGACAGCAGCAGAATGGTGGGGGAGACAGCAGCAGAATGGTGGGGGAGACAGCAGCAGAATGGTGGGGGAGACAGCAGCAGAATGGTGGGGGAGTGGGGGGGACAGGAGCAGAACGGAGGGGTAGTGGGGGACACAGCAGCAGAACGGAGGGGGACCATGCTCACTGTAACTAACAAAGTGTGTGCAACACACTAACCTGGAAGTTTGTCAATGACTCTGGCGGGTGGCAAACTCACGGCAGACCTTGGGGGCGGGAGGACTCTGAGGCTCAGCTCAGGAGAGGAGACGTTGAACTGGAGAAGTCTGGCAGCTCAGAGTTGGGCTGGCAATGTGCTACAGCGGCTGCAGGAGTAGTTGGCGGTGGCCCCGGGACTGTCTGGCACTGACTGGGCAGTGGGCACAGGCTGGATCCTTACCAGCAGTAAGTGTGGCTCTGTCTGGTGTGGTGTCTGTGGCTGGCTGCTCTGTCAGAGGCGCTGCTCAGCCTAGCAACCAGTTACTCAGGCATATGCAAGACGCGGCTGCTAATGGGAACTGAGTTCCTGTTGAGGAAAAAGTACAGGAACTCCGTTCCCATGCGTTCGCGCAGGACTTGACCCCTGTTCTGCTCCCAGTAGCCCATGAATTGATTAGCGTAACTAGGGGCAAACCTAGCCCCCATAGCTGTGCCTTTTACTTGCCTATAGAAGCCTTCCATAAACGTAAAATAGTTGTGAGTCAAAGTGAACTTGATACATTCATGTATAAATTTAGCCTGCACAGGTTTAAACAGGTATGCTTCTGCCAGATAATTCTCAATTGCTCTCAGGCCAAATTCATGCTGGATAGAAGTGTACAATGACGCTACATCTAGCGACAACCATCTGTAGCCTTTTTCCCATGTGTACGCACTAAGGATATCCAGGGCATGGCCAGAATCCTTTATAAATGATGGCAAATTAATTACCAGCCTTTGGAGGAAGTGATCAATATAACTGCCAAGATTGCTGGTCAAGCTATCCATTCCGGCAATAACTGGTCTGCCTGGGGGCTTCTCCAGATCCTTATTTACTTTTGGAATATGATAGGATAGGGGACTACTGGGTGCTTGGAGTACAAGAATTGGTATTCATTCAGAGTAATAACCTGGTTGGATAGTGCTCTATCCAAGAGCTCTTTAAGTTCAATACTGTAAATGGCCGTAGGATCCCAAGTGAGCCTCTCATACGTATTCTTATCCCCAATTAGTCTTAATGCTTCCTCCAAGTAATGTTCCCTATCTTGTATCACCAAGCCTCCCTCTTGTCTGCCTTCCTTATTACGATTTCTGAGTTTTTTCTCAGGCTATTTAGAGGGCCATCCAAAAACACTTCATGGCCCTTATTGTATTTACGAGTGTGGCTTCCACACAACCTTCTGAATCCTTCCATCACCTCCTGATAGAAAGTCGGTATAAAGTTACCCTTATTCCAATGGGGGTAAAAGCAGGATCTTGGTCTAAACCCGGTGTTAATCATCTTATCTTCAAAGATCAGGGAGGAGATCTCATCCATAGACACTTGACCTTCTTCCACATATAGCTCCTCTAGGGTCTCCAATATTCCTTTGTCACAGGACTCACTGGGAGAAGTAGGAGTAGTCATTGCAGCACTCATATCGGCTACTCCATTAAGTTCTTTCAGCCTGAAGTGGCGTTTCCCAGTGAGATTTCGTACAAACTTATTAAGATCTATGAAGAGTTCAAACAAATTGGAAGGACTCTCTGGAGCATAGTTAGGACCTCTTCTAAGCAACTTGAGCTCTGATTCTATGAATTCACATTTCGACAGATTCAATATTTTAATTGTAGAATATCTACTGCTTTAGATTTCTTTGTATTTTTCTGCCCTCCCCTGCAACCTCTTCTCGTTTGCTTTTGTTGCCTCCTGGTGTTTGGGGGTGGTAGTGATCGGGGTGCACTGTTTTGCTGTGCTGCAGGTTTTGTCCTTCCCGCAGCTCCTTCCACAAAAAAGAAATCTCATCATTTAATTCTAGTCCTTTGGTATTGGTAGTTTTTCCTGTACCCAATATATCATGGGGTCTTGGTCCTTAAACAGGCTCCTGTTTCTTTGATACATCCATATTTAGATGTGTCATCAAAGATAGATCTAGTCCCCCCTCTTGTGGTGTGATCTCTTTCTATGGTGGTAGAATAACTTCACTCGCATTATCCTGTCTAATACAATCTCCAACCACCTGGTCCCCTTGATCCCTTTGGTCCCTAATAACATTGGGACCAGAGGGTACGGGTAAGCCTCCTGGTGCTGGGAGGGGCGGGAAATCATCACTCCCTCTACAGAGTATTGCACAAGACAGGCTATGTGGGGCTGATATTGGTGATCAGAGATCTCCGCAGAGTATTGCACAAGACAGGCTATGTCTTTTTTTTTTTCTTTAACCCTTTTATGACTAAGGCCGCGTACACACGGGCGGACTGTTCGCCCAACCTTGTCCGCTGAACAGTGTTTGGGCGGACAGTCCGCTCGTGTGTGGGCTTTCAGCGGACAGTTTCAGCGGACAGTTGGACGGACAAAGTCTTTCGGAAATTCCGAAAAACTGTCCGCTGAAACTGTGTTTGAGCGAACAGTCCGCCCGTGTGTGGGCTTGTCCGCTGTACTTTCGAAATGAGCGGACTGTTCCCGCTCGGAAAGTCCGCCCATTTCGAGCGCGTGTACAGGTAGGCGGGGCCCGCGAAGGAGACGTCGCGGGCTCCGCCGCCTGGAATGGGCTTAAAGGGGAACCCCAACGCCGAAAAAAATCGGCGTGGGGGTTCCCCCCAAGTCCACACCAGACCCTTGTCCGAGCACGCTACCCGGCCGGCCAGGAAAGGGGGGCGAGCGAGCGCGCCCCCCCTCCTGAGCCGTACCAGGCCGCGTGCCCTCAACATGGGGGGTGCCTTGGGGAAGGGGGGGCCGCGCGGCCCCCCCACCCCAAAGCACCTTGTCCCCATGTTGATGAGGACAAGGGCCTCTTCCCGACAACCCTGGCCGTTGGTTGTCGGGGTCTGCGGGCGGGGGGCTTATCGGAATCCGGGAGCCCCCTTTAAGAAGGGGGCCCCCGGATACCGGCCCCCCACCCTATGTGAATGAGTATGGGGTACAATGTACCCCTACCCATTCACCTGTGAAATAAAGTACAAATAAAAACACAACACAGGGGGAAAAAATATTTTATTGCACAGCCGGGGGTCTTCCGTCTTCGGGGGTCTTCTCGCCGGACTCCTCCGCTATGTGTGTGTAGCTCTTTTGCCAGCGGAGGAGTCCGGCTTTCTTCCTCCCCGCCGCCGGCCTCTTCTCCCGACTTCGGGGGTCTTGTCCCCCTCTTCGGTTCTTCTGCCGGGCCACCGCGCCTGGTCCGGTGGCCCGGTCTTCTGTCGCCGTCTTCCGTTCTTCTGTCGCCGCCTTCGGTTCTTCTGCCGGGCCACCGCGCCTTCTTGTAGCTCTTTTACAGGCGGTGGCCCGGTCTTCTGTCGCCGCCGCCGCCTTCCGTTCGTGTTCTTCTTCTTGTTCTTCTTGTTCTTCTCCAGGCGATGTTGACACGTCGCTCTCTCCGGCCGGAATGCCAGAGCCGCCCTGCGCTGTGACTTATATAGTGACAATGGGGCGGGGTCACATGGTATATGTCACATGGGTTGATGTCACATGGTGACCCCGCCCCCTTACGATGTCATAGTCCCCATGTGACATCAACCCATGTGACCAACCCATGTGACATATACCATGTGACCCCGCCCCATTGTCACTATATAAGTGACCGCACAGCGCGTCCCCGGCATTCCGGCCGGAGAGCTCGTCGAGTCAACATCTCCAGGAGAAGAACAAGAAGAACAAGAAGAAGAACACGAACGGAAGGCGGCGACGGCGACAGAAGACCGGGCCACCGCCTGTAAAAGAGCTACAAGAAGGCGCGGTGGCCCGGCAGAAGAACCGAAGGCGGCGACAGAAGAACGGAAGACGGCGACAGAAGACCGGGCCACCGGACCAGGCGCGGTGGCCCGGCAGAAGAACCGAAGAGGGGGACAAGACCCCCGAAGTCGGGAGAAGAGGCCGGCGGCGGGGAGGAAGAAAGCCGGACTCCTCCGCTGGCAAAAGAGCTACACACACATAGCGGAGGAGTCCGGCGAGAAGACCCCCGAAGACGGAAGACCCCCGGCTGTGCAATAAAATATTTTTTCCCCCTGTGTTGTGTTTTTATTTGTACTTTATTTCACAGGTGAATGGGTAGGGGTACATTGTACCCCATACTCATTCACATAGGGTGGGGGGCCGGTATCCGGGGGCCCCCTTCTTAAAGGGGGCTCCCGGATTCCGATAAGCCCCCCGCCCGCAGACCCCGACAACCAACGGCCAGGGTTGTCGGGAAGAGGCCCTTGTCCTCATCAACATGGGGACAAGGTGCTTTGGGGTGGGGGGGCCGCGCGGCCCCCCCTTCCCCAAGGCACCCCCCATGTTGAGGGCACGCGGCCTGGTACGGCTCAGGAGGGGGGCGCGCTCGCTCGCCCCCCTTTCCTGGCCGGCCGGGTAGCGTGCTCGGACAAGGGTCTGGTGTGGACTTGGGGGGAACCCCCACGCCGATTTTTTTCGGCGTTGGGGTTCCCCTTTAAGCCCATTCCAGGCGGCGGAGCCCGCGACGTCTCCTTCGCGGGCCCCGCCTACCTGTACACGCGCTCGAAATGGGCGGATTTGCCTCCGCCTTACGTGGGCGAGTCCGTTCATTTCAAAAGTTGAGCGAACTGTTTGCCCAACCTTGTTCGTCAAACAGTCCGCTCGTGTGTGGGCAAGTCCGCTCATGCAAATTTTGAGCGGACTGTTTGACAAACTGTTTGCCGAACAAGGTTGGGCGAACAGTCCGCGCGTGTGTACGCGGCCTAAGCCTATTTCTGACATTTGGTGTTTACAAGTTAAAATCCATATTTGTTTGCCAGAAAACCCCCAAATATATATATATATATATATATATATATATATATATATATATATATATATATATATATAATTTTTTTTTTTACAGAGAATCTAGAGAATAAAATGGCGATTGTTGCATATTTTATGTCACATGGTATTTGTGCAGTGGTGTTTTAAACGCAACTTTTTGGGAAAAGGGACACTTTCATGAATTTAAAAAAAAAAAAAAAAAACAGTAAAGTTATCCCCGATCCCTCCTTTGCACTTCATAGTATTCAGATCACTGAAAACAGTGCATCTTAATACTGTATATTTAAAATCTGGCGCCATTGGCAGCCGAGTAAACAGGAAGTGACATTGTGACATCGATTCTGTGTTTACATCCAGGAGACTGGCACAAAGCCGTTTCCAGCTTCGTGCCAGTCTGTCAAAATCGTCAGATTGTCAATCGAGCCTCCCGGTGGGTCTGGAGTTAAAAAGGAGTGGTGGGTCTGGCACCCCCCTATCCTAAAACTTCACCAGCCGCCTCTGTGTCCTCATCCCAGGGCAATAGAGAGCTGGACCCGGCTTGTGCTGTCATGACCTGTCCGTGTTTTCTCTTCTCTCCTCCTTTCTGGTTTGAGGGAAGAGAAATCACTTTTCACACTCAGGATCAGAGCTGCCATTAGAGATCACAGGGCCCTCCGAACACCCTACCTGACAGCCCCCCCTCCTCCCAGTTCAAGTGTTTGCTCCCCAATCCGAAATCACATCATCCCCGCCCCCCCAGCAGAAATCTACTCCCCAAAATTCCCCATAACAGCACAAATCCTTCCCAATTACTACTTCTAGCTCAGATCCCATTAATTCGTCCAACCAGCACAAATCCCCCCAATCCCTCCCTCCTTACACAACCCCCAATCCCTCCACCTTACACCACCCCAATCCCTTCTCCTTACACAGCCCCCCCAATCCCTCCTACTTACACAACTGCCCAAATCCCCCCTCCTTACACAACCCCCCAAATCCCTCCTCCTTACACCCCCCAATCCCCCCCCCTCCTTACACAATCCTCCCAATCCCCCCTCCTTACACAATCCCTCCTCCTTACACAACCCCCCCAATCCCTCCTCCTTACACAACCCCCCAATCCCTCCTCCTTACATAACCCCCACAATTCCTCCATTCTAGCACAAATCCCCCTCCCCATCCCTCCTCTTAGCACATCCCCTCCATCCCTCCTCTCAGCACAAATCCCCTCCATCCCTCCTTTCAGCACAAATCCCCCCCATCCCTCCTCTTAGCACAAATCTGGGTGGAAATTAGCATCCACCTGGATCCGCCTTGTCTGTGTCTCTCCATCCAGCAGCTGAAAGATGGCTAGAGGGAGAGAGGAAGAAACCGGATTTAAGATGCTGCAGAGAGCAGTACAGGGCATCGTTCTGCAATTGCTCTTACCCACCTCACTGTCTGATCCGCCTGCTGTCCAGGCCCCCTACAGGAGAACCGTGGAACAACCCTGATGGTGGCCCTGCTCAGGATCATTCAGTGACGCAGTATGAAGTCACATACAATAATAAGTTACTAAGAATTACAGCCAGCAAAGGGGACAAGAGAAGTGGTACTGTGCAGGGCCCATACATACAGAATAAGAACTGATACAGAGAATTATACTTGGCATACAGGACAAGAGAAGTGGTACTGTGCAGGGCCTATACATACAGAATAAGAACAGATACTGAGAATTATACCCAGCATAGGGGACAAGAGAAGTGGTACTGTGCAGGGCCCATACATACAGAATAAGAACAGATACTGAGAATTATGCTCAGCCATTAAAATGACCATAGTACAGTTTAACCACTTGCTTACCCACCTGTCAAATGATGACAGGATGCTGTGGCTCTTGTTCTGGATAGACCCCATATGATAGCGCACCAGGACGGCCGTTCCTGCGATGTCAAGCTGATGCGGCTCTTTAATCATGTGATCGGCTGTGTCCAATCACAGCCGGTCATATGTAAACAAGGAAGTGCCGGTAATCCGCTCTTCTCGCCTCCCACTGACAGAGAATGTGGTTAGGAGAGCCAATCAGCAGCATTTTATCACAGGGGACAGTGAGAAATGTAATCGGGGCACTGATGATCGGTGTCCTGATTACATTAGAGCACCACCAGTGCCAGCAACCCATGCTAACCAGTGCCAACAAACAGTGCCCACCACAGCCAGAAATAAGTGCCCATTAATGATGCCAGTCAGTGCTGGCTTTCAATGCCGCCTATCAGTGATGTCTATCAGTAAAGCCCATCAGGGCCACCCAATAATGCTCATTAGTGGCCATAAGTGCCGCTTATCCATGATGCCTATAAGTGCCCACCAGTGCCAGCTATCAGTGTCTACGAGTGCCACCTATCAGTGCCCACCGGTGCCACCTATCAATGCCCACCAGTGCCACCTATCAATGCCGCCTATCAGTGCTCATCAGGGCCAGCTATCAGTGCCCATAAGTGCAGAATATTAGTGCCACCTCATCAGTGAAGCCTATTAGTGCCCATCAGTGCCACCTCATCAATGCCCATTTACTAACAGAAAGAAAAACTTTTTTTTTTTTCAACATTTTCGTTTTTATTTATTTAGGAAAAACATAAAAATCCCAGCAGTGATTAAATACCACCAAAAGAAAGCTCTATTTATGTGAAGAAAATTCTAAAAACGTCACATGGTTACAGTGTAGCATGACCGGGCAATTGTCATTCAAAGTGTGACTGCGCTGAAAGCTAAAAAGTGGCCTGGGCAGGAAGGGGGTAAAAGTGGCCAGTAGATAAGTGGTTAATTATATGTAAAATCTAAAAATGGATATAATATTTATTTGGCTACAGTGTTACTTGAGGAGAGAGAGAGAGGGGGCAGGGCTGAACCACGGCTCCGTGTCTGAATGGACACACAAAGCAGCGGCTCGGGGGGACCTCCAGAGCAAGCTGTTTGCTGTGGGGGTCACTCGATAGGAGGGAAGGGCCAGATATGTTGGCTAGGGAACCAATAAGAGAAGGATCTGGGCTGCCTTGTGCAAAATCACTGCACAGAGCAGGTACGTTTAACATGTTTGTTATTTAAAAAACAAAACAAAAAAAACAAGACTTTAGTATCACTTTTATATGTTGATTTCCTATAATCATCAGCGCCATCTAATGCTCATAATGTGGTACTTTTCCTGGAATACTTCAATCAGGAAAATACTGCTTTATGGCTGCTAGATGGAGCCAATGAGGTCACTGAATTAAGCAAAATACAGTCAGAATCTGTGAAGGATGGGCAAATGCTTGTTTATATATATATATATATATATATATATATATATATATAAATCGGACCCCTTTATGTTTTCCCACTTACTGGGATGGCAGCACAATAATACGTTGCGTTTCATGCATAAAAGATCGCTGGGACTTTTTGCCATGTGTGTGTTTATTTTTATGGTTTATTTTTGAGCACGCATTTGCAGATTTTTTTATATTAAGATCTCTGACATTTCATCCAGAAAATGGGTAGGATATTGATATTTTAAGGCTCTTTTCACACTAGAGGACGGATCTGGTTCACCTGTCAATTTATCAGGAGGACCCAATTGGACCTCCAGTCTGCTCTATGGACATCTGATCGACTAAAAACAAGGGGATCCGTTCCCCATCCATCTGGCGGATCAGATAACAGTCGGGTTAGACAATTGGTCCGTTTACATTCGGCTGCCCATAGAGCGGGCTGTGTCTGCATAAGCGGAGCGGGCATGGACCAGCCATCTGCCTGCTCAGCGGGGATTAGCTGAAGGATTCTCTGCTGTGCAGACAATTTAACCGCTCAGCCACTTGCCTACCAGACTAAATTCTGACATTTCTCTCCTACATCATCATTTCTTCTCATACATTACAGGACACAGAGCCATAGTAGTTTCTATGTGGGTTATAGGCCACCTTCAGGTGATGGACACTGGCACTCCCTAAGACAAGAATTTGCCCCCCTATATAACCCCTCCCACTACGGGGAGTACCTCAGTTTTTTCGCCAGTGTCTAAGGTGTTGGATGGGAGCAAAGATGTGCTGTGCTGAGCTCCACTGGATCAATCTTTGCTGGGGCTAGCCATGCTGACCGGATCCATTCAAAGTGTCCTGTTTTGGGCCAAATTGAATGGTACCCAGTCCTCATATCCGAAGAAATCAGGCTTTTGCTGTGACTGCTTCTCTTTTTAGAGAGCTGGACCCTGGGATCCAGTACTTTTTGGTAGTCCATAACGTTTTTTACTGGCAGTGTGCTGTTGCAGGTCCAGGATTGTGGGTTTCCTCTAGGATCCCCTGGTCCTGAAGGTTTAACAGAGCCCACCATGAAGGGTGAAGATTGGTTCTGTGCTAAATGCTGGAATGGAATCGTGGGGTAAAAACGCTCAGATTCATTAAAAAAAAAAAAGAAAGAGGGAAAGCGCAGCGGCGGCTTTGTAACCCCCCCACCATGCTCTCTCTGGGTCTGAGAGGACCTGTAGTCTGCCGCTCATGCAGGAAAACCCTTCCTTTTGAAATGGGGGTGGAGCCGTAGGCAACGCGGTGGGGGCGGGGCTAACATCGTCGGTGTTCTCTGATGCCAGGTGCACACGGAGGCAAGTGTTTAAAAGCAGACTGTGTGCTGCTGCAGGCTGTGGAGGGACACGAGCAAAGAGGTGGCATTATCAGGTTTGGTGACACAGGCATTTCCTTTTGACACATTGTTACTGCTTCAGGCTGGGCATTAATAGCAGCCATTTTTGCTGGACTATAGCCCTAGCAGTGTATGCATTCCTTCTGGTAGTGCCTCTGCTTTGTGCATCAAGCTATGAGCGGAAGGGGGGAAAGGAACACCTCAAAAGATCAATTGTTATACGACAACCTAAATCTATGTCTGAGAATCATCCTCCTCTGAGAGTGATGCGGCCGGTCAGAGTGAGCTGTCAGGGGGGGACTGGTGTTACAGCAACACTGGACACTTCATGCTTAATGCTATGGTTGCTTCCCAATGGTTCCAAGCATAGCAGATCCCCCATCCAGTGCTCAGGACCCTCATACTGAGGTGCAAGGGGCAGGGGATCAGGAAGTTCTTCCAAAAGATCAGGAAGACACTGATATCTCCTCTTCCGAGGATCCTAATATGGAGGGAGCAGTCTCACAAGAAAGACTGTTGGTACACTCCCTTACTAAGTTGGTTCGCTCAACTTTTTTGCTGCCTGTAGCGCAATCTGTTGATGAGCCCACCTCTGGTTTTGGATCACTAAAGCCTCCCCCTTCTGGGGATGCCTTTCCTATCCATTGGTGGCTAAAAAAAAGTTGATGTATTCTGAATGGGAACACCCAGATAAGCATTTATTTCCTCCAAAAAAAGTCTTCTATACTTTATCCTATGGAAGAGGAATTCTATAAGAAATGGGGGGGTTCCAGCAATCGATGCTGCAATCTTCTTGGTAAATAAAAACCTCACTTGTCCTGTAGACAATGCGCAAATGTTGAAGGATCCAACAGATAAAAAGTTGCAATTTATTTTTTAAGAACAACTTTTCTCTGGCAAGTTCAGTGGTGTAGCCGGCTCTTGCGGCAATTGGAGTATCTCAGTCCATAAAGGACCAGTTTGTAGAGATACTTAAAATTATTCCTAATCAGCAAGCCCAGCAATGGGCTGGCATATCAGAAGCATGTTTTACAGTGGATGCTATGAAAGATTCTACTATTCAAGCCTCACAGCTTATGCTAGGACTGGTACATACACGCAGAGTCCTATGGTTGAAAAATTGGTCAGCTGATGCGCCGTGTAAAAAGCTCTTGGCCAGTTTCCTATTTCATGGTGAACAGTTATTTGGAGACGATTTCGATAAATATATCCAAAGGATTTCTAATGGGAAAAAGTTCTCTTTTATCAGTGAAAAAGAAGTTTAGGCATTTCTCCTTTAAACGTGCATCTTGTCCAGTGCCAGGAGCATCTGCCTCTAGACAGTCTTGACGGCCTCCACCATCGAGCTCAAGAGGAAGACCTCAGGGGCAGTCCCAGGGACAAAAGAGGACTTGGGGCAGGAATCCCGCAAAACAAAATACTAAAGCTTCCTTATGAAGGGAGACAGCTGGGTGGCTTCCTCAATTTCTCTAGGTTACAAACTAGAGTTAAGAAAATTCCTGTCTCCTCGTTTTTTAAGATCAAACGTTCCCAGAGATCCAGGGAAAAGGAAGTCTCTCTAGCGCTGGATAATCTCTTGACCCAGAAGGTGATTATCAGAAGTTCCCACGGAAGAGCAGGGTTCAGGGTTTTATTCAAACCTCTTCACGGTTCCAAAACCGAACGGGGAGGTAAGACCCATTCTAGATCTCAAGGGTCTGAACCGGAACTTGAATATTCGGTCCTTTTGCATGGAGTCAATCTGATCCGGTTGTTTCATTCTGCAAGGAGGGGAATTTTTAGCATCAATCGATATCAGATCTCCACATGCCGATATCACAAATTTCTATGCTTCGAGGTAGAAAATCATAATTTTCAGTTTGTGGCTCTGCCGTTTGGTCTAATCACCACACCGTGTGTGTTCACAAAGATCATGGCACCTCTGTTAGCCAGGTTAAGGGTTCAGGGTATAACTATCCTAGCCTATCTAGACGATCTGCTTTTATTAGAGCAATTAGTCACCGGTCTAAACCAAAGTTTAATCTCAGCTATAAACTACCTGGAATTCCTAGGCTGGATTTTCAACCTAGAAAAATCTTCCTTAAAACTGTCAAGGAGATTACGTTACTTAAGGCTGATCATAGATACTGTTCAAAAGAAGGCATTCTTACCCCAGGCAGGAGTCCGCTCCATAAAGGAACTGATTTGACTATTCAAAACATTCCATTCGGCTGTGCATGAAATTGTTAGGAAAGATGGTGGTCTCTTTCGAGGCTGTTCCTTATGCACAGTTTCATTCAAGACTGCTATAAAAAGCCATTCTGTCGGCCTGGAACAAGAAAGTCCAGGCTTTGGACTTTCCAATGCGTTTATCTCCCGAAGTGCATCAGAGCCTCAATTGGTGGTTGATATCCAGCAACCTCCAACAGGGGAAATCCTTTCTACCAGTATTCTGGAAAGTGGTAACTATGGATGCCAGCCTTCTAGGCTGCGGAGCAGTCCTGGAAGAGGCTTCTGTCCAGGGGAAGTGGTCCAAGTCAGAAAGGACCTTACCCATCACTGTTCTAGAAATTTGAGCGGTATGTCTGGCCCTAGAGGCCTGGACGCTCAGATTATGAAATGTTCCTGTCAGGATTCAATCCTACAATGCCACGGCTGTGGCTTACATCAATCACCAAGGGGACGTGAGAAGTCGTGCAGCCCAAAATGAGGTCAATCATGGGATAGAAAATTGGCAGGCAGACTACTTGAGTCCCTTCACCCCAACATCTTTCTGTCGATATGTCAAAAATGGGGTGTTCCGGACATGGATCTGTTTGCTTCCAGATTCAACAACAAAGTCCACAACTTTTTATCAAGGACAAGGGATTCACTGGGATGCGGAACAGACACTTTGGTCTTTTCATGGGATCAGTTTTCACTGATATATGCCTTCCCTCCAGTTCTGCTGCTTCCGCGCCTTCTTTGCAGGATCAATCAGGAAGGAAAAGAGGTGATTCTGGTGGCCCCAGCCTGGCCCAGATCTTGTTTTGCTGAGATCAGAAAGATGGCAGTAGGGGATCCTTGGACCCTGCCTCTGTGGCCAGACCTTCTCGCACAAGGTCCGGTATTCCATCTGATCTTACAAACACTAAATTTAATGGTTTGGCTATTGAAACCCACATTCTAAAGGACCGTGGGTTATCTCCTTCAGTAGTGTCTACTTTGTTTAATGCTAGGAAGCTGGCCTCCAGAGTCATATACTATAGATTCTGGAAGGCATATATCTCCTGGTGTGGATCCAGGGGTTGGCACCCCAGAAAGTACGTCATAGGTAGGATCCTTGAATTCCTGCAAATTGGACTGGAAATGAAGCTGGCCCTGAGTACTATCAAGGGCCAGATCTTGGCCTTATCAGTATTCTTTCAATGGCCTCTTGCTTCTCACTCTCTAGTACGTAGTTTTATTCAGGGGGTAACGAAAATGAATCCTCCCATCAGGGCATCCCTGAATCCTTGGGATTTGAATTTAGTCTTTTCGGCTTTACAAAAACAGCCCTTTGACCCTTTTCGGGAAATTCCCTTGGTTCTTTTGACGAGGAGAATAATCTTTTTGGTTGCTTTATCTTCTGCCAGAAGGGTATCAGAATTGTCGGCTCTGTTTTGTAAAGAGCCATATTTGATTATGCGTAAGGATAAGGTGGTATTGCGACCTCATTCTGAATTCCTACCAAAAGTAGAGACAGATTTTCATTTAAGCCAGGATATTGTTCTGCCTTCTTTTTTTGCAGAGCCTCGATATAGAGAAGTCACTACATTCTCTTGATGTAGTGAGAGCGGTCAAGGTCTATTTAAAGGAGACAGCCCAGATTTGCAAAACAGATGTTTTGTTTGTACTGTCAGGAGGTCCTAAAAGAGGACAGGCAGCATAAAAATCTACTATTTCCAAATGGATTTGTCAAGTGATTGTTCAAGCTTATGGTCTAAAGAAAATTCCTCCTTTTCATGTTAAAGTGCACTCCACCAGGGCTGTTAGTGCCTCTTGGGCGGTACATCACCAGGCCTCCATGGCTCAGATCTGCAAGACCACAACTTGGTCTTCAGGCCATCCATTTACCAGATTCCATCAAATCGATGTAAAAGGTCAGGAGGATATTGCCTTTGGGCGTAGTGTACTGCAGGCTGCAGTATAAGTCCTCTAGCCTCTTAATGCCCTACCCTTTTTGTTGTGTCTCCCTCCCTTCAGTTGCCATTGCTATGGCATGTATGGGAGTAACTACTATGGCTCTGTGTCCCCTGATGTATAAAAACGGCTTACCTGTAAAATCCTTTTCTTTGAAGCCAGCGGTTCCCTTCTCCAACTCACCAATGGCAGTGGCGAGTCGGTAGAAGCAGTGGGAGTGGGGGGAGTTTCCTCTCGCCACCTGTAAGAATGATCAAGCGGCCGCTATGATCATCCTTATGTGTAGAGAATCGCTGGCGCTCAAAGAAGATATGTGAATGATGTCTGTAGCTGCAGGCATCATTCAGATATAAATTAATACACAAAAAATAAATATGTATATAATGTCCAGTGTGTATATAAAAATAACTGTGGAAATAACTGGAACTTGATTATTTAATCAAATTATATTTGACCACGTGGACCCGTCACCTCTAAACACCGCTATTAGATGGAGGCTTACCAGATCCCCAGTGACCCCCTGTTAGGGGAGGTCAAACTGTGCGAATTCAATCACAGGTCACATAGATGTCCAGATATCCAGATCCCGGAGATTATGTGACCTGTGATCGAATTTGCGCAGTTTGACCTCCCCTAACAGGGGGGTCACTGGGAATCTGGTAAGCTTCCATCTAATAGCGGTGTTTAGAGGTGTCGGGTCCACGTGGTCAAATATAATTTGATTGAATAAGCAAGTTCCAGTTATTTCCACAGTTATTTTTATATACACACTGGACATTATATACATTTTCTTTTTTGTGTATTAATTTATGTATGGACATTTGATTATTTTTTTTATGGACACTTGAGTTTATTTTTTATTTTTCAATAGCATTTGAGTATTTGGCTTCACAGTTTCTTTTACATATATATTTTTTGCAACTTTTCTTTGGTCACTTTCATAATTATTGGCCAAGCGCTGCACTTTTTTCTTATATATTTTTTATGCCTAGTATCTTGGTTATGGTGTTCAGCTGCTGATTTCTTTATTGTTTTTTACTAAGCGCAGACTTTTTCTATCATTCAGATATCACCGCTCAAACCCGATGACGTCATGTGATGTGTGGTGGGCGGGAAGCGGTTAAAGAGGAGTTCCAGCCACCTATGGAAAAAACTAAAAGTCGACCGCTACAAAAACCGCAGCTGCTGACTTTTAAAAAAACAAAACACTCACCCGTCCCATGATCCAGCGGGGTGCTCACCTCAGCCAGTGTCCCCCGCGGTCCCCATCGCTGGCATCTTCACTAGGGGCACCCGGCTGTGACAGCTTGTGGCTTCAAAGCAGATGAGACACACAGGAGGAGGGGGGCAGAGATGAGACACACACCCAGTGCAATCATCTGAGGCCTGTCACTGTGTATAGTTTATAGATGGATACATGGAAGGGAGAGCAGGTAACAGGGATGCACATCACACATGGTGTGCACAACCCCCCCATCCCTCCTCTTAACTGACGTCCCGCCCCCCCACAAAAAAAACCTTCTCCCAGCACAGATCCCCCAAATCCCTCCTCCCATTACAAATTGCCCCAATCCCTCCTCCCAGAACAAATCCCCCCCCATCCATCCCCTTAGCACAAATCCCCCCATCCCTCCCCCTAGAACAAATCTCCCCCAATCCCTCCCCCTAGCATAAATTCCCCCCCAATCACTTCCACTAGCACATCCCCCCCCCCATCACTCCTCCCAGCACAAATTGCCTCAATCCTTCCTCCCAGCACATATCTTCCCATCACTCCTTACAGCACAAATCCTCCTAGTCCCTGCTCACAGCACAAATCCCCCCCAATCCCCCTTCTAGCACAAATTCCCCTCCAATCCCTCCTCACAGCAAAAATACCCCCAATCCCTCCTCCTAACAAAAATACCCCCAATCTTTTGTCCTAGCCCAAATCCCCCCCCCCCCAATCCCTCCTCAAGCACAAATCCCTCCTCCTAGCAACAACTCCACCCCAATCCCTCCCCGTAGCACAAACCCCCCACCAAAAAAAATCTCCTTGCAGCACAACTCCCCCCAATCCTTTCTCCTAGCACACATCCCCTCCAATTGCTCCTCCTAGCAGAAATCCCCCAATGACTTCTTCTAGCATAGATCCCCCAATCCCCCTAGTACAAATCCCCCCCCCAATCCATCCTCCTAGCCCAAATCCCCTCAATCACTTCCTCTAGCACAAATCCCCCCAATCACTTCCTCTATTCCTCTAGCACATGGAAGGAAGGGCTGGGGAGGGGCACGACTGAAATCTGGGTGGAAATTAGCACCCCCATGGATCCGCCTTGTCTGTGTCTCTCCATCTAGCAGCTAAAAGCTGGCGAGAGGAAGAAACCAGCTTTAAGATGCTGCAGAGAGCAGCACATGGCATCGTTCTGCAATTGCTCTTACCCACCCCACCGTCTGATCCACCTGCTGTCCGAGCCCCCTACAGGAGAACCGTGGAACAACCCTGATGATGGCCCTGCTCAGGATCATTCAGTGACACAGTATGAAGTCACATACAATAATAAGTTACTTATTACACCAAAAGAAAGCTCTATTTGTGGAGAAAAAAAGGGCGGTAATTTTGTTTGGGTACAAAGTCGAACGACAGCGCAATTATCAGTTAAAGCGACATAGTGCTGAATCGCAAAAAGTGCTCTGGTCATTAAGGGAGTAAAATCTTCCGGGACTGAAGTGGTAAAATTTCCATATATATATATATAAAATCTATAAAATGATATAACATTTATTTGGCTACAGTGTTACATGACCGAGGTATTCCCAGTCAAAGTTTCCAGGCCTGAAAAGTATTAGTTGGTGTGATCAGTTATTAGCACTTTATTAATCGCCCCCCCCATCAATGTTACATATTACTCAAGTTTGTCTGAGGGGAGCAGCTCTTATTGATCACTGATTCTTCATTTATCATAGAGCAAGGGTGACACTTCATTTTCACATTGTCAGATTGTTTCCTGCGATTATTAGCATTTTTATTTACATTTTTTCTATTATTATTGTATATATTAATATTATTATTCATATTAATATTTTTAGTTTGTTATTTTCTTCAGTTACACCATCATTAAGATGCCACGACTCTCGCGTCAACGGCCCCGTGGAAGGCGATCCCGCCAGGAGGGAGGAGAGGCACCCATCGCCCACCGCACACGAGCACAGCTTCGGAGGAGACGAGAGGACGAAGCCAACAACGTGCGCCATCCTCCTGGAGACCACATCAGGGATCAGCAACCAGCACCCCAGAGACCGCCGGCACTGGAGCAGCCTCCTCAGAGACCGCCGGCACTGGAGCAGCCTCCTCAGAGACCGCCGGCACTGGAGCAGCCTCCTCAGAGACCGCCGGCACTGGAGCAGCCTCCTCAGAGACCGCCGGCACTGGAGCAGCCTCCTCAGAGACCACCGGCACTGGAGCAGCCTCCTCAGAGACCACCGGCACTGGAGCAGCCTCCTCAGAGACCACCGTGCACCATCTGCCTCAGTGAGTATAGTGCAGAGGAGTCTATTACCTTATTTTGTGATCACGTATTCCATGCCGATTGTATCAACAGATGGCTCCAACTGAACGTGACTTGTCCTCTGTGCCGAGCGTTTACTCCATATTTTTTGGTTGTTCCACATGAAGACGGCGAGTTCCTGTATCCTGTCATGGGGCATGATGAAAATGGAGACCCCATCCTGGAAATCTAGACGGTATTGTATTCTATTTCTGATCCCCTGGAAACAACATGGGGTAATGTATAACAATATGTATATTTTTTTGCTGTTTCTGCTTATAGTAGATGATGCCTAAAAAAAAAATATACTTCGGACATTCACCACTGAAAAGGAGTCGCTTCACCCTAATTGAGCTACCACCGCTCGGGTGATCACTCCAGACATTCACTGCCGAAAAGGAGTCGCTTCACCCTAATTGAGCTACCACCGCTCGGGTGATCACTCCAGACATTCACTGCCGAAAAGGAGTCGCTTCACCCTAATTGAGCTACCACCGCTCGGGTGATCACTCCAGACATTCACTGCCGAAAAGGAGTCGCTTCACCCTAATTGAGCTACCACCGCTCGGGTGATCACTCCAGACATTCACTGCCGAAAAGGAGTCGCTTCACCCTAATTGAGCTACCACCGCTCGGGTGATCACTCCAGACATTCACTGCCGAAAAGGAGTCGCTTCACCCTAATTGAGCTACCACCGCTCGGGTGATCACTCCAGACATTCACTGCCGAAAAGGAGTCGCTTCACCCTAATTGAGCTACCACCGCTCGGGTGATCACTCCAGACATTCAATGCCGAAAAGGAGTCGCTTTACCCTGATTGAGCTACCACCTATTAGGTGAACGCTCCAGACATTCACTTTATTAACATCTCAGAAAAAAGGAGAGGCTAAGAGGTGGAGGAGACCGGATTTATTTATTTTGTTTTGTAAAATCTTTATTTAGAAACATTTCCGCCACTCCAGCAGGGCATGCCCCATCGGTCTCATGTTTGCGGTAGGGGGAGATACAGATGCCAGTCACAATAAGGGGATTCATTCCCCCTCACAGCTAGCCACTATGACCATAACTCCAGTTATTTTAAAAGGTAAAACATAGAACCACATCCTGGTACCAGGGAGGCATTGGATAGTTAATGAACAGAAGATAAAGAGAGAGAGAAAGGAAGAGATTAGAGGAGGGGAAGGGAAAGCTGAGGGGGGAGGGTGTAGGGAAAAAGGGAGATGGAGCATACCTGTGGTCTGTAGAAGTCTTTCGATCCCGCACCGGGATGTAGAGAAGAAGGGTGTCTTTCACTGGGCAGTATTACCCCTATCTATTCGAGATCTAAGGGATGGTTCAGCCACAGTGGTAGCCCGTCCATAGGGGCCGCCCCCGCCCTCCCCCACCTGTGTAGTAAAAAAAAGAAAAGAAAAAAAATAAAAATAAAAAAATATATATATATATATATTTTAAAACGGCCCCTCTGAAAAAAAGTCCTTTAAGTAAGTGCAGTGTGTTCAGACACCAGACACAGTGCACTATGGTAAGCGCCACATCTATGCAATCACGAGACGAGATTGCAGATGTTGCGTTTCACTTGCGGGTGTCTAGCCCGCCTTGCGTCGCTTTCTGAAGCACGGAGTAGCTCCCGCCCAGCGCCCATAGTATATATTACTATGGCTGGGCGGTTTGATTGACATCTGTGTTAGATGTCACTTCCTGTTTTCTCTAATTGCGCCCGAGAGAGGAAACGGGAAGTATTATGAGTGGACTCCTCCATCACCGCTGGAAGGAGACACCGCAGGAGAGGAGAGGACAACACAGTCAGCAAGGTAAGTGCCACTGCCGCTGTGCTCCCGCAGAGAGGGTGGGAAGGTGAAGACTGGCAGCCTAGTCTCAGCAGGGGTGACCCTATGGTGGGAGGTGGACTGATCCCCTGGATTGCTGGTCCCTGAGGAGGATAAACCTTCTAATGGATTGAAGTTGAGCAGACACAGCAGGAGGTAACAGAGTCCGGTCCTTGCTGACAACAGATCCATCATTCTGTAGATGTGTCCTCTATGGATAAGGATCATGCATGCTCCCAGTGCATGACATCTATATTGCCTGACACCTCCCGTGCTCCAACCTTAACACCCCTCACCCCCAATTCCCCTCCAAACCCGACCCCCCATAAGCAATGACCAGACTGCGTTTGGAGTAAATGGCCATCCAGCCTTGATTTATTAATCAAAATATATATCTATATATATATATATATATATATATATATAACAAAAAATAAACTTTTCATAAATAACTTTATTAAACATGTAAACAACTATTAATTTGTCTTGTATCATGGGTCATAAGTATACCCATCCACCTACTGGTCACTGCACACTACATCAGTCAGTACTTTAACCTCTTGACCTCCAGACGGAATCCCATGTCTCGGAGGCTATACCCAAACCAGTGCAGTGACCTACCCCTTTTACCCTTCACGGTTAACCCCATGTAACCGGGAAGTACAGATCAAACCACCCCCATCACCATGGATGGGTACAAACATATTCTCTACCTGCACTACTTAACCTCCTCAACTGACCCCCAACAACTGCCACAGCTCGAAAGGCTTTTGAGAAACGCCACACTAACAGCCAACGCTGAATCCCCTCCTGAAGGCCCAAGGCCCACATGTCTGTACCTACATCATTTAAATGTACCCCATCACTCCTCAAATACTTCCAGGTCTTGCATTCTAACTCCCGATGGCGAATGGCCAGCCCCCCCATTCTTGATAAATAATCTACTAACTTCCTTATTGACCTTAATCCTGGCCCTGTCCACCTTTTTGTCCGACAGCCCCCACCTCCACGACGTCCTGCTAACCATATCGGACCACACCAGTACCATTCCCGGGTAGGAATCCCTCAACCTAAGAAAATCGCACTTTATGTCCCGGGTGAGGTCCCTCATAGACCTCACCCCCATTTCGTTGTCCCCCACATGCAGAAGCAAGACATCTGGCAGCCGGCCCAGACGAGCGAATCTATGCACCTCGCCCAAAACCCTGTTCCACCGCATACCAGGGACCCCGTTCCACACAATCTGCGTCTCATCCTTGGGTATCCAAAGTTGTCTGCCGTTCGGCCGAATGTCAGCTCTCTTTGAACCCCAAAAATCTTAGGAATGGCCCAAAATCCATACCAGGCCAGCTTCATAACCTGCAAACAAAAAGAATTAGATACACGGAAGAAAAACACATTCTTCTGCATAACAACAACAACACCACAACCCCTCCCATCCAAACAAAAACCTCAAGCCATCAGTTGTGGGCGAACATACAGCTTAAACCGCTCTGAATCCCACCTCCCAATCCTCCTAACCGCCTCCGAACTCAGTCCGGCCCTGGACGACTCGGTAGCTGCACCAATGCGGAAGGAATGGGATGAAAAATTCCGCGGGTCGAACCCCGCCCCCACCACGCACTTCTTAAAGACCACACTGAACTGAAATTTAGACAGGAAAGAACCATCCGCTTGCACGAAAAATGGGCCCAGGATCCTTGGCCGCAGGAGCAAAAAAGCCTCCACCGCCCTCACCGGGCAGATGCTGCTCTCTAATTTTCCCACCTCTACAAGTACTCCTTTTCCCTCCTGGTCCATCTTGGGCCTTCTCAACCAAATCCTAACCACGGTTCGGCCCAGTTCTACCTCACCCACCTCCAAACCCCCATGTTTTCCGCCTGGCTGGGCAAAACAGTTCACCAATCCAAAAAGCCCCCAAGAAGATCAGGGAAAAAGCCACCCGAAAAAGGACTTGCTCATATTCGGAACTACAGACCGTCCCCACCACGCGACACAGGCCGCAGAGCACCTCAAAGGAAACTGGGCGCCTCCCATCCCTTTGCCTATGTGGCTTCCGGTAACCCTTCGCCGACTGCCACAGCCAGAACTCCTTAGTGTAATGCCGTTGTCCTCCCCATTTAAAGAGAAAGGCCAACCCCGCAAGCTTTTTGTCAATAGAGGCTGCCGAAGCCCCCCCCCCCTGGTCCATAGCAGTGCTAAGGAAGTAGAATACCGCCTGAGCCATGCCCGCCTCACCCGGGGCCATGCCGATCGCTGCCAAGCACTCCGACCATTCCTGCCATACCCTCGAATAGGCCTTCCAGGTAGCCTTGCTCACAGAAAATTCGATCAACCTTGCGACGGCTCCAACGCTGTGGCCCAAATCCATGCCGGGCAGCTGATCCCGTGACGCTCTGCCTCCGGTGCCAGACCCCGGAACCTGTCCCACTGAAAACGAGACAGAGCGTCAGCCAACGTGTTGTCAACCCCCAGCAGATGCACAGCATAGATGAAAGCTTTCACCTGCAAGCAACGAAGAACCAAATGGCGTAGAAGCCTGACCACCGGCCCAGAGGCCACCGTCAGCCGATTGACCACTTGAACCACCCCCAAATTGTCACAATTGAAGCGCACTTTCAAGTTCCTAAAAGACTCCCCCCAGATTTCCATGGCCACCACAATGGGGAATAACTCAAAGAGAACCAGGTTCTTCAAGAACCCGGCCTCCGCCCACTCCGGGGGCCAATGCTCCGCACACCATTGCCCTTTAAAGTAAGCCCCGAAGCCCGTGGACCCCGCGGCATCTGTAAACAATTCCAGGTCCCAATTACTAATGGGGCCCGACATCCATATGGCCCGGCCATTAAACAATGTCAGGAATTCCTGCCACACCTTAAGGTCGTCCCTGTGGTCCTGCTTTAGGGTCAAATAATGGGTAGGTGCCCATATCCCCACAGTAGCCGCCGCCAGCCGGTGGCAGAAAATTCGCCCCATTGGAATAATCCAACACGCGAAATTAAGCTTGCCCAACAAAGATTGCAACTTACGCAGTTGCAACTTCCGAACTCCGACAGTCCCTCGAATTTCCTCCTGCAGCAGTTCCAATTTGTCCAAGGGCAGCCTGCATTTCATCCACTCCGAATCAATGACGATCCCCAAGAAAGTGATGCAGGCTGCAGGACCTTCCGTCTTGCCCGGGGCGCCAAAGGGACACCAAATCGTTCCGCCAGGTGTTGCAGTGTCCCCAAGAAGACCGCGCAAACATTCATTCCCGCCGGGCCAACACACAGAAAGTCATCCAAGTAGTGAATGACCGAGTTGATGCCCGACACATCCTTAACCGCCCACTCCAAAAAGGAACTGAACTGTTCGAAAAGTGCACAGGAAACCGAACAACCCATGGGCAGGTAACATAAAATTCTCCTTCCCAGGTACACCCCAGTAGCCGAAAGCTCTCCGGGTGCACCGGCAAGAGTCGAAAAGCCGACCCGATGTCCGACTTAGCCATCAGCGCCCCCTGGCCATAACGCCGGACCCACGACACCGCTGCGTCAAAGGAAGTGTACGTAACCGCACATACCTCTGGCGAAATGGCGTCGTTAACCGAACCCCCTTTTGGGAAAAACAGGTGATGGATCAGCCTGAACTTGTTGGGCTCCTTTTTCGGGACCATGCCCAATGGAGAGACCAGCAAGTTGGGGAGAGGCGCCTCCCGAAGTGGTGCGCGGTGCTTGACGCCAATCGGCCTATTTAGGCCTGCTGCTGTGATCATTCAGGTGCTGCCTGATCAACAGCTTCTCGGTTCCTGTCCCGTTGTCCGTATCCTGTGTTCCTGTTTGCAGATCTCCTGATGACCCGGCTCTCCTTAGACACCTCTGACCTCTGCCTGCACCTGACCTCGGCCTGTTTGACCTCTTTTGCCTGCTCCTTCTGTGCCTCTGCTGCCCGCCTGTTGCCATACCCTGCCTGCACCCGGACCTGCCTGCTCTGCTCCTGCTCCGTACCCAGTTTGCCTGTGTCCTACCTACGCACCTGCTGCTGGAAGTTTCCTGCAAGTTCCTGCTCCTGGAGCCATACCACAGGCTCTCTTACCACTCCGCACTCTCAGCCACCTGTCTGCTCTATCAGGGGTTGTAAGTCGGACACGTACGGGAGACCACCCTCTGCCCAAGCGGACTCACCGGTTCGGTAAGTGCCAGTCTGACAGTATCAGGCAGCCATGACTGAGTCCGGGCATCGTGCGTTTCGCAACTCTTGCGAACTGTACTTCGCACTGCAGCCCCGGACATTCTCTCTAGAGGCAACCAAGGTGGGCTTTGTAATATCCCTGTTGTCCGGCGAGCCTCAGACCTGAGCCCACCGTTTGCTGGAGCAGAAATCTGGAACCCTGGATAGCCTTGATAACTTCTTCTTGTCCATGTCTCAGCTATATGAGGACCCCCAGTTGACTGCGACTGCAGAAGCCGCACTGCACTCTCTCCAACAAGGTCGCAGAGCGGCCGAGGACTATGCAGTGGAATTTCGCCGTTGGAGCTCCGACACGGATTGGAATGACGCCGCCTTGCGCCACCAATTTCGGATGGGACTTTCTGACCCCCTTAAGGATGAGTTGGCACGGGTAGGAATACCACAAACCCTGGATGAGTTAGTCAACCTCTCCATTCAGATTGATCGCCGTTTAAGGGAACTCCGGTCGGAGAGGTCCTTCAGCCACTTCCGTCCCACCTGGGTGCTCCCCAAGGTTCCCAGTTCTGCTGGTCAGTTCTCTTCTACCTCTTCTGCTCCCGCTCTGGAAGCTCCTGAACCAATGCAGCTCGGGTTACTTCGGCCCTCGTTGACCCCTGAAGAAAAGCAGCGCAGACGTGCCCATAACTTATGTCTCTACTGTGGGGAACCTGGGCACTATGTCAGGGCTTGCCCCAAGAAGACACGTAAGTGTGTTTCCTCTTCCTTCATGTGTGCCTCTGTTCTACGAAAAAAACCCAGTTCTCACCTTGCCCTTCTCCTCACTTTGCAGCTTCCAGGAGGGAGTTTCCCAGTGTCAGCCATCATTGATTCCGGAGCATGCAGCTGCTTTATCGATCTGACTTTCGCTGCCAACCATCACATCTCGCTCATACCTAAGGCTCAGGGGCTTGCTGTACATCTAGCCGATGGCTCCGCTCTTAGTTCCGGTCCTGTCACGCAAGAGACTGTCCCTTTGCTGGCTACTATGGGCACCTGTCACCAGGAGCACCTACGTCTGGATGCCATCTCCTCCCCCTTGTTTCCCATTATCCTGGGGATACCCTGGTTGCAGGCCCACAATCCAAGCATTAACTGGGCCACAGGAGAAGTCCAGTTTCTTTCCGAGTACTGTCAACAACACTGCTTGGCCCAACCAACATACAATTCCTCTCAACTTCTCTGTTTGGATGTCGATCCGAAATTGCATCAGTCCGTTCCTGAACCCTATAAGGACTTTCTGGATGTATTCAGTAAGAAAGGGGCAGACACTCTTCCCCCCCACAGGCCTTATGACTGCCCTATTGAACTGTTACCAGGTACTGTAGTCCCTTTTGGGAGAATTTTTCCATTAACAGAGCAGGAGTTAGGCACGCTGAAGGAGTTGTAAGGGATCTTCCCGGGGTAGGGTGAGTTTGGACACAGTTCACAGCAGACTTGGAATTTATAAAGCAGACCTTGGCGTTTATTCGTGGTACAAACAGTCCAACAAACAAAATATACAGCAACACCGTGCTTCTTGTGTATAACAGGAACACTTGCCGCCTGCCCTATAACAAAAGCACGGCGGCATAGTGGTTTCAAAATCCTGACCAGACGTCATATGACGTGATCAGGATTTTGAGCCGCTGGGCGCACATCGCGGCGATCGTTGTTGCGGGGTGTCAGTCTGATGGAGACTCTTTACCACGTGATCAGCCGTGTCCAATCACGGCTGATCACAGTGTAAATAGGAAGAGCCGGTGATCAGCTTTTCCTCACTCGCGTCTGTCAGACGCGAGTAGAGGAGAGCCGATCGGCTGCTCCTCCTGACAGGGGGGATCGACTATCAGCGCAGTCCCCCCGAGGATGCCCACACTGGACCACCAGGGACGCCACCAGACCACCAGGGATGCCAAGCACAAGGTATGCCACCCTAGACCACCAGGGATGCCAATCAGTGCCCACAATGGATGCCAATCAGTGCCCACAATGGGCATCACTGATTGGCATGCATTATTGTTTGGCACCCATTAGTACAGTATAAAACAATACAATGCCACCTATCGGTGCCCATCTGTGCCGCCTATTAGTGCCCATCCGTTCCCATCTGTGCCGCCTATCCATGCCCATCTGTACCGCCTATCCATGCCAATCCGTGCCAGCTATCAGTGCCAATTTGTGCTACCTATCAGTGCCCATCCGTGTCCCCCATCAGTGCCGCCTATAAGTGCCACATATCAGTGTCCATCAATGCCATCTCATCAGTGCCACTTCATTGGTGCCACCTCATCGGTGCCCATCAGTGAAGGAGAAAACTTACTTATTTACAAAGTTTTGAAACTGAAACAAAAATTTTTTTTATTTTTTTCAAAATTTTCGTTTTTTTTTATTTGTTTAGCAAAAAATAAAAACCATAGAAGTTATCAAATACCACCAAAAGAAAGCTCTATTTGTGGGAAAAGATACAAATTTCATTTGGGTACAGTGTAGCATGACCGCGCAATTGTTATTCAAAGTGCGACAGCGCTGAAAGCTCAGAATTGGTCTGGGCAGGAGGGTGTTTAAGTGCCCGGTATTGAAGTGGTTAAATAAAATTTGGATCAATCGATCAATTTTTTGACCGATTCAAATTCTAATCGTTCCAAAAATGTGAAATTTGTTAGAAAACAGATTTATACAACGGATGTAAAAACGAAAGTCTGCATCCGCTTTTCATCAGATTTTCGTCCCAAAAAAATAAAAAACGTGACGAACGAATGAAGAAAATGGATTGGCCGTGTGAAAGGACCCTTAAGCTGCTTTTCCACCAGAATTAAAGAGGGATTTCACTGTGGAAAAAAATATTAAAAGCCAACAGCTACAAATACTGCAGCTGCTGACTTTTAATAAATGGACACTCACCTGTCCCTGGGTCCAGCGATGTCGCTCGGCTCTCGGCTGCTGCCGCCACCATTTTAGGTGAGGGAATCAGGAAGTGAAGCTTCACTTCCCGGTTTGTTACTGCGCATGTGCGAGTCGCGCAGCGCAATAGGAATTGTCCGCGCTGTCTCTGGGACAGCAGACAGCGCGCAGGGACAGGAAGAGGCATAGACTCCCGTGGGAGTCTGCCCGGAAGTGGGTGTAAATACCTGTCTTTGACAGGTATCTGCACCCCCCTCCCCCCTGAAAGGTGCCAATTGTGACACCGGAGGGGAGGAGGGTTCCAATCAGCGGAAGTTCCACTTTAGGGTGGAATAGCCTATCAAGACACTATGCTAAGTTCCATAAAAAAGACCCCTCATCCTTACAAATCTGAGGGATTCAAAAATATAAGCCCCACTGGAGAGGTGATAACAAAGTAATTAGGATAAGCCAAGCTGAATCCCGATGGATCCATGAGTTATGCACTTTGAAACCTTTCGGACACAACGTTGACTTTGATCTTAATTGTTTTATTTCTAATTATTGATATATTAAATTTTATATCTATTAAAGACTTTTATATATTATTATTTATTACCATTGGGGTTCGATGTCCCTATTTTTTCGGTTTTCCCGGGATACATTATTTTATTAATTTGCTCAATCAAATTCAACGTTGAGATCAGCTAGCTACCCCTTTTATTTATAATATGGTACTGTCATATTTGATTTTACTATGGATCTATATATGTATAGCTAAGCATTGCCTTTATAAAATGATGCAATATGCCTTTTCACCACAAGATGGCAGTGGTATTGAAATGGTATATTTATAATGGGATTTTATATTCATTTAAGCAGAGTGATTTTTAATTATTATGTGGCGTTTTGGGGATTCTTATAAATAAATATGTAAGTAGTTGATATAGGTTTTTACTTTGAGCTGTATTAGGAACTGATTTTTTATTCATGTATGCAGCGGTAGTTGTCTGCAGTTGCTATGGCAGCACCGCTTGCTCTATTTAAACTCCTTCGGCACCTGACTCCTTGACCCTTTGAAAAAGTCACGTGTCTGTGACGCAACGCGTCAGGGAGGAGCCAGGTGTCACGATCGTCACTTCCGATCGCGGCCGAGAGCGGAAGTTCCTGTGTTTACTATTTCGCAAGTGTTTCTACCTAACTGTAAGTGTGGATATTATTTTAATAAAGTGCTTTACAATACGTTCTACACATGGGAGCCCCCCTCTTGTGTTCTTTATTATCCGGTGCATGACTGGTGGACCTAATACATTGATGGGCTGACATTACGAGGAGAGGAGAAAGTAGCCAGTGGGACACACACATTACGCTGGATTTGGCCATTAATGGTCTTCATTGGAGGTGAGAGGCTGGGGGAAATAAGTGGTGCACAAGCCTAAGCACTGAATTATTGGTGGACTGTCACAGTTCTTTGGAGCAGCTTTTTTGGAGCAGCTTTATTTTCCACTGCATGGATTTATTATAGGATCACAGCATCTTGGAATTTATACTGCAATGATTGTTTGTGTGATTTATGAATCATCTGCACTTTTTGCACTTTTATGAATACTGCTGCTATTTGGATACTGCACTGCACTGATTATTTGTGTGGATATTATGGACTACACTGCACTTTGATTTTGTATTATAGTTTATAGTATTTTTTATTATATTGTATTTAGAATTTTATTGATTGCATCATATTGCACTTATCACTTTTTGTTGCCATTTTAAATTTGCTGATTTGCACATTTTCTTTGCATCAGGGTTATCGTTATTTCTTTATTTTTCATGTTATTTCAGTTTTTTGAGGAAGTTGGGTAGCGCTGCATATTTCTTTATATATATTTTATTTTGGTGTTGAGATCACTTTCTATGCTGGCTGCTTCACCTTATTGATTTTTCATATTAGCACAAGTGGAGCGCATTAGTATTATTATTTTTTTCTTTATACGAGTTTTAGATTTAATCTTTAGGGTTGTGCGCACTAGCACTTTATTTTGTTGTAGAGTGGGAGAATTATCATTTTATCTCTGGAGTTGATCCCCTTTTTTAAGCATGCCAATATCCTCTGGGACTGTGACATGATAATGGGCGGGGACATCATTCGGTGATGTCCCTATATAAGTCGCCGCACACCGCGTGTCCTGTCATAGTGACCGGAGACAGCGACGAGGCAACATCTCCAGAAGAGAAGAACAGAAGACGGCGACAGAAGACCAGGCCACCCCTTGTAAAAGAGCTAGAAGAAGGCGCGGTGGCCCGGCAAGAAGAACCGAAGAGGGGGACAGGACCCCCGAAGGGGGGGACAAGACCCCCGAAATCGGAAGAAGAGGGCAGCGAAGAAGAAGAAAGCCGGGCTCCTCCACTCGTGAAAGATCTAGCAGAAGAAAGACTCCTGGAGCTGTGCAATAAACTATTTTAACCCTTGTGTGTTGTGTTTTTTTTTTTTTTTTTACTTTTTTTCACAGGTGAATGGGTAGGGGTACGTTGTACCCCATACTCATTCACATAGGGTGGGGGGGCCGGGATCCGGGGACCCCTTATTCCGATAAGCCCCCTGCCCACAGACCCCGACAACCAATGGACAGGGTTGTCGGGAAGAGGCCCTTGTCCTCATCAACACGGGGACAAGGTGCTTTGGGGTGGGGGGCCGCGCGGCCCCTCCTTCCCCAAGGCACTCCCCATGTTGAGGGCATGCGGCCTGGTACGGCTCAGGAGGGGGGGAGGCGCTCGCTCGTCCCCACCCCCTTTCCTGGCCGGCCGGGTAGTGTGTTCGGATAAGCGTCTGATATGGACCTAGTGGGGGACCCATACCGATTTTTCGGCGTAGGGATTCCCCTTTAAGTCCATACCAGGTGACGGGGCCAGTGATACCTCCTTCGCTGGCCCCGGCTACCTGGAGCCGCGCTCAAAATGAGCAGACTTTTCTCCGGGCGGGAAAAGTCCGTTAATTTCTAAAGTACGGCGGACTGGCACACACATGGCCGTACTGTCTGCCGAAATGCGAGTCCGGCTTTTGGTTAAAAAAAGTCAGCCGGAGCCTACACACGGGGGGATTGTCTGGCGGACTTGAGTCTGCCGGAATTTTCCACCGGATTGTTTGATCGTGTGTACGCGACATTAGAAGCCATAGACGTTCAATTTTCACCTGATTGCCACCCAGTAGACTGTCTCTACAGACAAGAGCTATTCATTTGAGTCAAAAGACAATTACCGTACATTAGACTGTTGCTACAGACAGTAGCAAGATAGTAGGGTTAGGGGCCTTAGACATGAGAATGTCACCTGATTCCTATCAGATACGATGGTCTTTCATATAAACGCTGGCCAGTAGGGTCAGGAGCCTCTCGTAGATGTGAGATTGTTACCAGCTTCCCACCCAGTACTAATACTGCAGGCAGCTGCTGGCCAGAAGGGTTGAGGCCTCTCATAGACCTGACATTTTTACCCAGTTCTCACCTGATAGACTTTTTCCATAGGCAGTGGTCAGTCAGAAGGGTCAGTGACAATAGACATAACAGGTCCGGATATAGGGGGTTGGTCAGTGGGCTGTGCCTCCCCTAGATTTTAGCTGTGCCCCCTAGGGCTCTAAGTGTGCATTCATGAAGCACTCTGATGAGGACAACTGATGTAAGGGGGCATGTTGGGGAAAGTTGATGTAAGGGGGCACTCTGATGGGGACAGTTGATGTAAGGGGGCATATTGGGGACAGTTGATGTAAGGGGCACTCTGATGGGGACAGTTGATGTAAGAGGGCACTGATGGGGACAGTTTATGTAAGGGGTACTCTGATGGGGACAGTTTATGTAAGGGGGCACTCTGTTGGGGACATTTGATGTAAGGGGGCACTCTGTTGGGGACAGTGAATTCCAAGTGCTTCAATAATATAACAATAGGTGTTACCAAAGAATTTCGTTAACACATTAACCACTTTCAGACCGGACCATTTTGCTGGTAAATGACCAGAGGTCTTTTTACACTTTGGCACTGCGCTGCTTTAACTGGTAATTGCGCGGTCATGCAATGTTGTACCCAAACAAAATTTGCGTCCTTTTCTTCCCACAAATAGAGCTTTCTTTTGATGGTATTTGATTGCCTCTGCGATTTTTATTTTTTGCGATATAAACGTAAAAAGACCGCAAATTTTGAAAAAAAATGATATTTTCTACTTTTTGTTATTAGAAAAATCCAATAAACTCAATTTTAGTCATACATTTAGGCCAAAATGTATTCAGCCACATGTCTTTGGTAAAAAAAAAGTCAATAATTGTATATTTATTGGTTTGCGCAAAAGTTGTCACATCTACAAACTAAGGTACGTTTTCTGGAATTTACGCAGCTTTTAGTTTACGACTGCCTATCTCATTTCTTGAGGTGCTAAAATGGCAGGGCAGTACAAAACCCCCCCAAATGACCCCATTTTGGAAAGTAGACCCCCTAAGGAAATTGATAAGAGGCATGTTGAGCCCATTGAATATTTTATTTTTTTGCCTCAAGCGATTGAATAATGACAAAAAAAAAAATTTTTTTTTTTTTTTACACAAAGTTGTCACTAAATGATATATTGCTCACACATGCTATGGGCGTATGTGAAATGACACCCCAAAATAAATTCTGCTGCTTCTCCTGAGTACGGGGATACCACATATGTGGGACTTTTTGGGAGCCTAGCCGCGTACGGGGCCCCGAAAACCAAGCACCGCCTTCAGGCTTTCTAAGGGCGTAAATTTTTGAGTTCACTTCTCACTACCTATTACAGTTTTGAAGGCCATAAAATGCCAAGATGGCACAAAACCCCCACAAATGACCCCATTTTAGAAAGTAGACACCCCAAGCTATTTGCTGAGAGGCATGTTGAGTTCATGGAATATTTTATATTTTGCCACAAGTTGCGGGAAAATTACAAACTTTTTTTTTTTTTTTTTTTTTTTCACAAAGTTGTCACTAAATGATATATTGCTCACGCATGCCATGGGCATATGTGAAATGACACCCCAAAATAAATTCTGCTGCTTCTCCTGAGTACGGGGATACCACATATGTGGGACTTTTTGGGAGCCTAGCCGCGTACCGGGCCCCGAAAACCAAGCACCGCCTTCAGGCTTTCTAAGGGCGTAATTTTTTGATTTCACTCCTCACTACCTATTACAGTTTTGAAGGCCATAAAATGCCAAGATGGCACAAAACCCCCACAAATGACCCCATTTTAGAAAGTAGACACCCCAAGCTATTTGCTGAGAGGCATGTTGAGTCCATGGAATATTTTATATTTTGCCACAAGTTGCGGGAAAATTACAAACTTTTTTTTTTTTTTTTTTTTTTCACAAAGTTGTCACTAAATGATATATTGCTCACGCATGCCATGGGCATATGTGAAATGACACCCCAAAATAAATTCTGCTGCTTCTCCTGAGTACGGGGATACCACATATGTGGGACTTTTTGGGAGCCTAGCCGCGTACGGGGCCCCGAAAACCAAGCACCGCCTTCAGGCTTTCTAAGGGCGTTACAGTTTTGAAGGCCATAAAATGCCAAGATGGCACAAACCCCCCCCAAATGACCCCATTTTGGAAAGTAGACACCCCTAAATTTAGGGGTACACTAGTGAGACTAGGTAATAAATGGCGGGTGCCCTGAAACTATAAAAAAAATAACTAACCAACCAGCGTCACCTGTAACAGTTATATGGTGATCACTGGTGAAAGGGTTAACTAGGGGGCAATTAGGGGGCTTTATGCGGTAGTATATGGGGGTCCCTGGCGCTATAAAAAGCTGCAGCGAACCTAAATACCTACCTGCCTAACTAGCGTCACCTGTGACACTAATACAGCGATCAGAAAAACGATCGCTTATTAGGCTGGGTTCACACTGGAGCGATGCGGGAACGCCACGAATGCGCGGCGGGTTCCCGCATCGCATGCCTCCCGGCGGCAGTTCACACTGCCCTATGCGAACTGCTGGGAGTGTCAGTGAAATGTTACTGACACCCCCAGATCAGTTCGCATATCGCAGTGCGATCTGCAAACTCGGATCGCATGGTGTGAACACCCATGCGATCCGATTCTGCTGCGGGCCAAAAAAAGGGTCCCGTGCGAATTTGCGGCGGGTGCGGCGGGTGCGGCGAATGGCTGAACTCGAATCGCACAGAGATCGGATGTGATTTGCACTGCAGTGCGGTGCGAATCACATCCGTTCTCATAAACCGCTGCAATGTGAACCCAGCCTTAGTGACACTGGCGACGGGGGGTGATCACGGGGTTAAACCTTTATTGGGGGGGTTAGGGGGGTACCTTAGAACTAAAGGGGGCTAACCCTAACTGCCCTAACAGTTATTAGTCACAAATGACACCCGCCGGGTGATCAGGGGGTTAAACCTTTATTAGGTAATAAATGGCGGGTGCCCTGAAACTATAAAAAAAGAACTAACCAACCAGCGTCACCTGTAACAGTTATATGGTGATCACTGGTGAAAGGGTTAACTAGGGGGCAATTAGGGGGCTTTATGCGGTAGTATATGGGGGTCCCTGGCGCTATAAAAAGCTGCAGCGAACCTAAATACCTACCTGCCTAACTAGCGTCACCTGTGACACTAATACAGCGATCAGAAAAACGATCGCTTATTAGGCTGGGTTCACACTGGAGCGATGCGGGAACGCCACGAATGCGCGGCGGGTTCCCGCATCGCATGCCTCCCGGCGGCAGTTCACACTGCCCTATGCGAACTGCTGGGAGTGTCAGTGAAATGTTACTGACACCCCCAGATCAGTTCGCATATCGCAGTGCGATCTGCAAACTCGGATCGCATGGTGTGAACACCCATGCGATCCGATTCTGCTGCGGGCCAAAAAAAGGGTCCCGTGCGAATTTGCGGCGGGTGCGGCGGGTGCGGCGAATGGCTGAACTCGAATCGCACAGAGATCGGATGTGATTTGCACTGCAGTGCGGTGCGAATCACATCCGTTCTCATAAACCGCTGCAATGTGAACCCAGCCTTAGTGACACTGGCGACGGGGGGTGATCACGGGGTTAAACCTTTATTGGGGGGGTTAGGGGGGTACCTTAGAACTAAAGGGGGCTAACCCTAACTGCCCTAACAGTTATTAGTCACAAATGACACCCGCCGGGTGATCAGGGGGTTAAACCTTTATTAGGTAATAAATGGCGGGTGCCCTGAAACTATAAAAAAAGAACTAACCAACCAGCGTCACCTGTAACAGTTATATGGTGATCACTGGTGAAAGGGTTAACTAGGGGGCAATCAGGGGGCTTTATGCGGTAGTATATGGGGGTCCCTGGCGCTATAAAAAGCTGCGGCGAACCTAAATACCTACCTGCCTAACTAGCGTCACCTGTGACACTAATACGGCGATCAGAAAAATGATCGCTTATTAGGCTGGGTTCACACTGGAGCGATGCGGAAACGCCGCGAATCCGCGGCGGGTTCCCGCATCGCATGCCTCCCGGCGGCAGTTCACACTGCCCTATGGGAACTGCTGGGAGTGTCAGTGAAATGTTACTGACACCCCCAGATCAGTTCGCATATCGCAGTGCGATCTGCAAACTCGGATCGCATGGTGTGAACACCCATGCGATCCGATTCTGCTGCGGGCCAAAAAAAGGGTCCCGTGCGAATTTGCGGCGGGTGCGGCGGGTGCGGCGAATGGCTGAACTCGAATCGCACAGAGATCGGATGTGATTTGCACTGCAGTGCGGTGCGAATCACATTCGTTCTCATAAACCGCTGCAATGTGAACCCAGCCTTAGTGACACTGGCGACGGGGGGTGATCACGGGGTTAAACCTTTATTGGGGGGGTTAGGGGGGTACATTAGAACTAAAGGGGGCTAACTCTAACTGCCCTAACAGTTATTACAGTCACAAATGACACCAATGCAAAAAAAAAAAAAAAAAAAAAAAAAAATGACATTGGTGTCACTGTGACTGGGGGGCAGGGGTAATTGGGGGGGTGATCGGGGGGTAAAGGGGGGGTGTGAGTGTGCCTGGCATGTTCTACTGTGTGTGTGAGTGTTGGTGCAACTTACTGATCCGCTCTCCTCCGTGTCGGAACGAAAAATACCGACACGGAGGAGAGAATACATCACTTCCTCTCCTGTGTTTACATTACAGGAGAGGAAGTGATGTCACCGGGGATTTCTATTCGTCGGGAGCGATCGCGAGGGGGTGGCCATGAATGAATGGCCGTCCCCTCGTCCGGGATCGCTCCCGAACGAATACCGACCGCCGCAGGCACCGGGCGGGGGCCCGATCGGGCCCCCGACCCGCGGGAGGCAAGGGACGTACATGTATGTCCTTATGCCTGCCCGTGCCATTGTACCGACGTACATCGGCGTGCGGCGGTCGGCAACTGGTTAAGGTGAGTGAGGGTGGGGAAGAGGAGGCTGAGCAGGGTTTTACAGGACAGTACATAAGCCTCTTTTAAAGAGGAAGTAAACCCTAAGAGTGGCAATGAAGTGGAATTCCCTTCCACAGACGGTGGACTCAGTGAGGGGCATCGATAGTTTCAAGAAACTATTAAATAAGCACCTGAACGACCACAACACACAGGGATATACAATGTAGTACTGACATATAATCACACACATAGATTGGATTTGATGTCTTTTTTCAACCTCACCTACTATGTAACTACTATGTAACTATGGACCTCTGGTTTAAATTCAAGTCCAGCTCCTTCTATAAAGATATTATGTGTGCAATCCCTTAAGTTGTACAGCCAGATATTGTCTCTTATTTTCCGATGTGGAATATTACGATTTTTACTCATACAGATTTGTTCACCCCATCAATTACCAGCACCCTATTACCTTCTCCCTACCCTTACCCACCCTCTCCTCTTCCTTTGCTCTTCCTCCTTCTCCCCCTCTCCATTTTATTTTCTCTTTCCCCTCAAATTCTCACTTTACCTACCATAATATTAGATTGCTAATAAGTTTCCACATGCCCACCCAGACCCAGGTTATTATTTGAGGCTTTGCCTTTTATCTCCTATTTTTAGGTCTTCCGTTCCTGACGGTCTTTGGATGATATTTGCTTACTTATGCATGTATTTACACAATATGCTTGTATTACCGTTGCTTACTCTGTTCGCTAGTCTCTTCAATAAACAGATATTAAACGAAAAAAATGTGGTAAGGTATGAAAGTGAAATAAGATGATGATTCCTACTTATACTGCATACACACAATCGGACTATCCGGCGGACTTTGCAGCTGAGGTCTGCCGAACATTCAAGTGAACCGACTTGGCCAGACACGATCACTCCAAAAGTCCGACGGATTCGAACGTGATGAGGTAGAATAAGGAAGTTCATAGCCAGTAGCCAATAGCTGCCCTAGCGTCGGTTTTAGTCCGTGGACTAGCACACAGACGAACGGATTGTCCGCTAAAAGCCGAGTCCACCGGACAATTTTGAAGTAAGTCTTATTTCTAAGTCTGCCGGACTTTTGGGAAGAAAAAGTCTGCTGGAGCCCACACACGATCGAATTGTCCGGCGGACTCCGGTCTAAGTCCGCCAGATAGTCCGATTATCTGTACGCGGCATTAGGCTGCTTTGCCACTTCATGCAAAATCACATACTTGTACGTCATTTTGCTGAAGTAGTTGTATTGAAATGATGCCTGCAGCTGCAGGCTTTCTTGTAATAACAGATGCAGTTATGTAGCCGCACGGCTGTTATTACAGTTCTCTGATGTAGAAACCTGGAAGCAACGCCACAACGTCACTTCCAGTTTACTTGGCAGCCAACAGATCCAGTTTTTTAAAAAAGTCTGTATTAAAAAACGCTGATCTTGGCGTTTTGAAAAGTTTCTAATGCAGAGAAGGGGCTTGGGGTCCCAGATACCTCCATAAAGAGTACCTGTCACTGCCTATTACTGTCACAATGTGTACATTCCTTGTGACAGCAATAATAGTGATCAGAAATTTTTGTTTTAGGTGGACAGTGTAAAACTAAAAGTAAAAATTGTGATCTCGCGCCAAAGAAAGAGCATATGTAAGTCGCGGCTGCAAATTTAAAAAGCTCCTCTGTAACGCTAAACAGGTATCCGTTAAAATGTTTTTAAAACATCGTCTATGGAGATTTTTAGGTACTGTAGTTTGAGGACATTTCACGAGTGTGCGCAATTTTAAAGCGTGACATGTTCAGTATCCATTTACTGGGTGTAACATCATCTTTCACATTATACATTCTATGCATTATACAAAAGAATTGGGCTAACTTTACTGTTTAGTATTTTTTTATTCATTAACCACTTTCAGATCGGACCATTTTGCTGGCTTAAAACCAGACCACTTTTTGCAATTCGGCACAGCGTCCCTTTAACTAAAAATTGCCCGGTCGTGCGACGTGGCTCCCACACAAAATTGAAGTCCTTCTTTTCCCACAAATAGAACTTTCTTTTAGTGGTATTTGATCACCCCGGCGGTTTTTATTTTTTGCACTATAAACAAAAAAAGAGCGAACAATTTAGAAAAAACACATTCTTTTTTTACATTTTGCTATAATAAATATCCCCCAAAAATATATTTAAAACATTTTTTCCCTCAGTTTAGGCCGATCCGTATTCTTCTACATATTTTTGGTAAAAAAAAAAAAAAAAATCGCAATAAGTGATTATTGATTGGTTTGCGCAAAAGTTATAGCGTTTACAAAATAGGGGATAGTTTTATGGCGTTTCTAATTTTTTTTTTACTAGTAATGGCGGTGATCAGCGATTTTTTTATTGTGACGGCGACATTATGGCGGACACATCGGACATTTTTGACACATTTTTTGGACCATTGTCATTTATACAGCAATCAGTGCTATACAAATGCACTGATTCCTGTGTAAATGACACTGGCAGTGAAGGGGTTAACCAGGAGGTGGCAGTGTAGGGGTTAAGTGTGTCCTAGGGGCGTGTTGCTAACTGTGGTGGCGTGGCTGTGTTTTACACATCACTGATCTCTGCTCCAATCAAAGGGACAGAGATCAGTGTCACTGTTGCTAGGCAGAACGGAGAGATGCTTGTTTACTTTAGCATCTCTCCGTTCTTCCTCCCTGTGACACAATCGCAGGTATCCCCGCGGTGATCGAGTCCGCGGGACCCGCGATTGGACTCACGGAAGTTCCCAACTGGCGCACGCACGTGATGGCACGGCAGCACATTTAAAGGGACGTACCTGTACACCCATGTGCCTGTCTGTGCCATTCTGCCGACGTACATCGCTGTGAGCCAGTCGGGAAGCAGTTAAAGTGCATTCTTTTAAAAAAATGCATTTGAAAAACCACTGCGCAAATGCAATATTTTATGTCACGCTGTAACGACTGCCATTTTATTCTCTAGGGTTTTTGCTAAAATATATATATATAAAATGTTTGGGGGTTCTAAGTAATTTTTTAGCAAGAAATACTGATTTTAACTTGTAAACAACAAATGTCAGAAATAGGCCTGGTCTTGAAGTGGTTAAAAGAATAGAATAAAACAAACTATAAAATAAAGGAATAGAAAAGAATTGAATGGATGGTTGCAGCTGTCCCCCGTGCACCCGAGCAGATTTCCACTCCACTCCACAGGTCTCTGTGTGATCCTGTGTCTTTATGTGCGGTTGCTGAGCTCAGCTGAGTGGCCGCACATACAAATAATGGAATTTCACTTTGAGGTTTCATTAAAGTTTTGAAAAATGGTAAATAGTGCCTCGCTATGTAAAAACACCAAGTGACATCACCCCCTAGTGACACCACTGCCTTAGACGGTCATCACTGCAGCTGTTGCCTCAGTCTGAAAATTTTCCCCTCACCTCCTTTTCTGGAGACAAATCTCCCCAGCAGAAGCACACCAACAATACCAATTGGAAGGGGATGCCTGCTTCACCCCAAACTAAAATATGTTTTTCCTACACATACACTTCAATTGCCTACAATTTTCATAGCATTAATAAGTTTACAAAAATATTCTCATATGCCGGTGAGCTAGTCAGGGCCATCTTTAATATTGATTGGACCCTGGGCAAAACTTTTCTTGGGGGCCCCCCACCCCCCATGCAATTCCACCCTCCACCTGCTCTGAAACATACAATAATTAACAGCTAGACCCAAAATCCGTTTACTGAATCAGATCAGGCAGCTATTGCGATTGGTTGCCAGAGGTTACAGTGCATCATTACCACACACTGACTGGTTGCTAGAGGTTACATCACACATTACGGCTCATTGATTAGTTGCTAAAGGTTACAGCACATGTGTCAGAAACCATGAAACAGACTGAGACAGAAGTACAATCAAATCACACTTGTTTATTAATAAAAATATAAAGGTAAATAGAAAAAAGCGTAGTCAAGCATAGCCAGAGTCCTGTAGCCAGATCGGGTAGTCAGCCAGTCCAAAGTTCATTAACCAGATCGGGTAATCAGCCAGGCCGGAAGTCAGAGATCCAAGGAGAGCAACCACAAGCAGGATAAGAAGCCAGGAGGGATGTCAGCAAGCCAGTCTTGAAACAAACAGCAGGAGATGGTTCCTGGGCAGGAAGTCTTTAAATAGGCAGGTCAGACGAGCATCATCAGGAACAGCTGGTAACTGTGGAAAGAGAAGAGAGCTGGCAATTAGCCGACAGCTGAGCGGCCAGCCCAGAGGAGGAAGGGCTAAGCCAGCCCTGACAACATGATTTCTGCTTGTTGATTGGTTGCTAGAGATTACTGTGGATATGACCTCAGGGGGGCATGATATACATATCAATGCCGCCGGCCACCCCTATTTACATATGAATGCCGGTAATTTACATGTAAACACAGGGTCTACAGGTGAGTCATCTTTACACAACAATAGGGCAGAGCTGGGCAGCATTAGTAGCATCACTTCACATTGAGATATTGGGACATAGCACAGGACTAAAACCTCAATGGTCGAGGGAATTTAAACTAGGGTAGTTGTCAAGTATGAGGCAGCTGCTTTGGGCCCCACAACAATGGCAGGGCCCAGGGCGGCTGCCCCTTTTGTCCTGCCTTACAAATGGCCCTAGAGCTAGTGAAGTCTTCTGTCTTTGGTTAGGCCCCTTTCACACTACCACGACTTGAAAGTCACGCGATTTCAGGGAATGTCTGTGTAAAGTTGAGGTCTATGGACCAAAGCAGTACAGGGACTACTTTGAAGTCACGCAGATATGAATAGTATTCATTTGAAATCATGGACTACGACTTTTCATGTGACTTTGCAGTCCCAAGTCGCAGGACAAGTCACAAAAGTGTGAAAGGGGCCTGAATAGTCATTCACAGATCTCAATTGTTCCTCATGTGAACAAAATCCCTCTGGCCCACTTTCCTCCTCAGTTGTATCTCTTTTTGGTCTGATGTATAAATCTCTATTAAAAAAATAATAATCCATCAGAGTGATTTATGGCATCTAACCTCTTATCACATTTGTTATTTTGAAATGTTATTGGTAAAGGAAAGCACTTATGGGTTTAACCAACAAATATTGGTAATGAAAGTGGTTGTAAACCTCAGACATGAAATATGAACAAAGCATAACCCTCTATAGTGTGTATTTGTCTTGACAAAGGGCAATTTCTCTGCTTGGTCGTAGATGAACCACCAAAACAAACAGCTCCAAGCTCTGCAGAGTGCAACTGCAGCTCACTGACCCCTACTTTCTGGAAGTTCAGAGAAGCTGTATAAATTCAGCACTTTGAATGGCTGTAGGGAAAAACAGACTGCGGATAAACAGGTACAACTTATGTAGGAGGATTTGTTTCCTCTCTCTATCACCTGAGGTCAGTTACTTCACTGGGTACATGTAAGGGTTTACAAGCACTTTAATTCTTTACGGTATGGGTGACTTGGCACGTGACAGAGGCGTCTCCTTTGCTTAAATAATATGTGCTGAAAGGTGTTGCTTTTCCAGACAGTTGAAGGGTGTTGTGAGTACTAGCTTCAAGAATAGAGCTCACAAGGAGGCAGACATCCGATGCTTCTTGCCCCCTTTTAATTTCTCCGCAGAGCAAACTCAGCAAAGAAAGTTCACCCTTGTAGGAGTTACCAGAACATAAAACTGGAACATTCGGGTTCTTTCAAGCAGGCTTTCCCAATAGGCCTGTCGGGCAGTTTTTCAGGTGGATCTGATTGGAAGGTCCATGTAGTTCTATGGGCAGGAGGCAGATCTAAACAGACATGTGTCCTTTTAAATCAACCTACCTCCAAGTCCACCCAGCTTGTGTGTGAGGTGCATTGGTGCAGTCCAGGTGCAATTAGTAGAACTTGTGTTGTAGTAAAGGCAGAATAATTCACAACAAACCCGGTGGGAGAAGGCCCAACCGAGAACACTCACTGATGCAAATAGTGTGTCAGTTCGGCTGGTACCTGCTCTGCTACAATGTCTGCTTGGAGGGGCAGAATGCGGCCTGGCCATCTTGTGCCCAAACTGGAAGATGTCCAAAGAGATTGTGAGCCCTAAGCTTTCCCTTCTCATCTGGAACCTTTTCCCTGCTGCTAATACTGTTCATGACAGATGGGTAACCTGTCCCAAACACTACCCACATGCGAATGTGCTCCAAACCGAGAAAAAAGGGTCCAAAAAGGCTCTGCCACACCCAAAATGGCAGCCAGAGTCACATGGGCAGCCATCATTCAATAGGATCACTCCCCCCCAGTGACTTAGGAAACCATGTTCCTCATGACTTCCTCTCTCTGCATTGGCACTGCAGTTGATGGATTGGAGGCAGCCTCATGTAGAAAGACACAAGTCCATTTACAATCGGGAGTCCATAGATCGAACACAGGTCCACAAACGTCTGCAGTCAAATTACAGGAAGAAAAAACTGAATGGCATAGATGTCACAAAAGGGACATCCATTCCGTTCTGCTCTGAATCAGCAGAGGATCTTTTCATGGATCCCCTGCTGAATGGATCTGAGCACACCCATGGGTCCTCTAGATACAGCAACATCATGTGCTAAAGCCGCATACAAATTGACTGATTTAGCTCTGGATAGGATGCTACAGAAGTGTAGGCTCTATTACCTGTATAAGCGGTTACATCTGAACAGCAGCAATGCTGACCATTGATTGGTACAGAATACTAATCTGACAGCCATTGTTGACAGTCACTGCTGGTGGTACACAGTGTGTGCAGGCAGCATTTAGAACCACCAGCAAGAATCTACTGGCCATGTGAATGTAGGCAAAGTCTTGTAGCGTGCTAGCTGTTTGCTAATCTACACTATATTACCAAAAGTATTGGGTCTTTACACGCACATGAACTTTAATGGCATCCCAGTCTTAGTTTGTAGGGCTCAATATTGAGTTGGCTCACCCTTTGCAGCTATAACAGCTTCAACTGTTCTGGGAAGGCTGTCCACAAGGTCTAGGAATGTGTCTATGGGAATGTTTGACCATTCTTCCAGAAGCACATTTGTGAGGTCAGACACTGATGGGAATGAGAAGGCCTGGCTCGCAGTCTCCGCTCTAATTCATACCAAAAGTATTCTATCGGGTTGAGGTCAGGACTCTTTGGGATGGGGAAACTTGACTGGCCTGCACACTCGCTCATCCATGTAAAGGGCCATTCCCAAACTGTTCCCACAAAGTTGGTAGAATGAAATTGTCAGAAATGTCTTGGTATGCTGACACCTTAGTTCCTGTGAAAAGGGGCCACCAAATGATTCGGATCAGTGCACAAAGCACAATCCATAAAGCCTGGAATTAGCATGTTTGGGGTGGAGTAACTTGACTGGCCTGGCCTCAACCCAATAGAATACCTTTGGTATGAATTAGAGCGGAGACTGCGAGCCAGGCGTTCTCTTTCACATCAGTGCCTGACCTCACAAATGCGCTTCTGGAAGAATGGTCAAACATTCCCATAGACACATTCCTAGACCTTGTGGACAGCCTTCCCAGAACAGTTGAAGCTGTTATAGCTGCAAAGGGTGAGCAAACTCCATATTGAGCCCTACAAACTAAGACTGGGATGCCATTAAAGTTTATCCTGTGTGTGATCAAATACCACCAAAAGAAAGCTCTATTTATGGGGAAAAAAAAGGACGTCAATTTTGTTTTGGTGTAACGTCGCACTCACCGTGCAATTGTCATTTAAAGGGATGCAATGCCGAATCGCAAAAAGTGCTCTGGTCAGGAAGGGGGTAAAATCTTCCGGGGTTGAAGTGGTTAATACGTACCTTCATGTGATGCCAAGATGAGTCAGTATTGCATTGGAATTCAGTGAATATGCAGTAGATATTGCGAAATCTGGCATACCCTTGGGCATGACCTTGTGATAGTGACATGCTGGTAATGAGCCATCAAGGATATTTCTAATGATCCTGATGACTCTTTGTGCTTTCAGAGCTGAACTCAAAGCAGGGCTCCACCCTAAAGTGGAGCTTCCGCTCATTGGAACCCTCCCCCCCTCCGGCGCCACAATTGGCACCTTTCAGGGGGGAGGGAGGTGCAGATACCTGTACAGTACAGGTATTTGCACCCAGTTCTGGTATAGATATCCGCAGAATCTGCGGATATTTACGCCACTTCCTGCGGGTCCCCCGCTGTCCGCTGGGAAACACACGGATCCCAGAGACAGCGGGGACCATCCTTATTGCGCAGCGCGACTCGCGCATGCGCAGTAGGGAACCGGGAAGTGAAGCCGCAAGGCTCCACTTCCTGATTCCCATACCCAAGATGGCGGCGGCAGCACCCGAGAGACGATCGAGAGATCGGCTTCGGGTGCCGACATTACGGGCACGCTGGGCGGGTAAGTGTCCTTATTTTAAAAGTCAGCAGCTGCAGTATTTGTAGCTGCTGACTTTGTCACTGAACTGTATTTGTAGCTGCGGAACTCCCGATTCAAGTTGTATTCCTGAAACTACACAAGTCCCTCCAGGAACAACACATTCAACTTTCCCATTCACTTTACTGTTTCTTTTCATCCTTCGTTAGCACCAAATAGGTTTTCCATCCATTACACAGGGGTTTGGGATCAGCAAATCTGCCGGGGTTTAGTCTGCAGACAGTTGTGGGAATCGTCCTCAGAGTCGGCCAATAGAAGTCTATAGCCTGGTACACACCATGAGATTATCCGACAAATAATCGTTTCTGTTTTTTATGCTAATCTCATATGGAAAATGAAGAGGGTCCTAAACTTCCACACAACAGAATACAACCTCGGGAGATGTAATGTGCTGAATTGTTCTGTAATGTATTCTTTCTCTTCCGAGCATGCGCAGTCTTGCTCTTACGTCTTTTTTCGGAGGAAAGCAGTACGGATTAAACGAATATCAGACGTTATGTTCACTTCCGATAAACATTGTCTAGCGCACCTTCAGGTTTTGTTGTCTGAAAAGTCGGAATCGGCTGTCATAAGCACTATGTTAACGATCAGATAATCGGCCGATTGTTCGCCCTCCAACATTTTTCTTCCGATCTTCTAATGCCGCGTACACACGACCGGACTTTCCAGCAGACCAGGTCCCACGGAATCAGTTTGTCGGACAATCCGATCGTGTGTGGGCTAATCTGATCGTTTTTCATTTAAAAATCTGACGGACCTCGAAATAGAACGTTTCAAATCTGTCCGATGGACTCAATTCCTATCGGAAAACCGTTCGCCTGTGTGCTGGCCGATGGACCAAATACGACGCAAGGGAAGCTATTGGCTACTGAACTTCCTTTTCTAGTCCCGTCTTACGTCATCACATTCAAAATGAACGGACTTTTGAACGGACTTAGTCCATTTGTGTGTGGCCACGTCCGCTCGTTCGGAAGTCCGCCGGAACTCCTCTGAAAGTCCATCGGGAAGACCGTCGGACCTGGTCTGCCGGAAAGTCCAGCCATGTGTACGCGCCATTATTATGTGTATGGGCCTTATAGATGGCAAATCCTATTATTACAATTCTGCCCACTTGTAGGAGCAGAAAGCCAATGTCATACAAAAGACATGGGGAGCTGGGAATGGCATGGAGGGCATGCCAAAACAAAACAAAAATGAAAATAAACAAACGTTTATTCATTGATAAACGATCTGGAGGATGGGATATACGGCCCAATCTCAGTATTCGCAGACAATACAAAGTTCAGCAGAGGAATAACATCTACGTAGGATGTGGAAAGCTTGTAAGACGACCTAAACAAATGAATGGGGTGGGCGACTACATGGCAAATGAGGTTTAATGAGGAAGTAAACCCTCTCTAAAAATAAAAACACCCTGCAGGACAAAGGCATAATGAGCTAGTATGCATAGCATACTATCTCATTATGAATTACTTACCTGAGATCGAAGCCCCCAAAGCAACCCTCGTCCACGTTCTCCATCACCGCCATGAAACCCGGCGTGACTTCCGGGTATCGCTGCTCCGGCACTGTGACTGGCCGGAGCAGCGATGGCGTCACTCCGGCGCATGGGCGTGGGAGCCGCCACTAACGGCACGCTCAGTGCGCCTGCGCCATAGACCTCAGTGCCCGTTTTTGGGGAAATATCTCCTTAACCGTGTAGGTTAAGGAGATATTTCTTACACCTACAGGTAAGCCGTTATCTAGGCTTACCTGTAGGTTAAAGTGGTCTGTAAGAGTTTACAACCACTTTAACTGCTTCCGCCCCGGAAGATTTACCCCCTTCCTGACCAAAGCACTTTTTGCGATTCGGCACTGTGTCGCTTTAACTGACAATTGCGCGGTCGTGCGGCATTGCTCCCAAACAAAATTGACGTCCTTTTTTTCCCCACAAATAGAGCTTTCTGTTGGTCGTATTTGATCACCTCTGCGGTTTTTATTTTGTGAGCTATAAACAAAAAAAGAGCGACAATTTTGAAAAAAAAACATTTTTTTACATTTTGCTATAATAAATATCCCCCAAAAATATATAAAAAAAGCAATTTTTTCCCTCAGTTTAGGCCGATACGTATTCTTCTACATATTTTTGGTAAAAAAAGAATCGATAAACGTTTATTGATTGGTTTGCGCAAAAGTTATAGCATTTACAAAATGGGGGATAGTTTTATGCCATTTTTCTTAATAATTTTTTTTTTTACTAGTAATGGCGGCGATCAGCGTTTTTTATTGTGACTGCGACATTATGGCAGACACATCGGACATTTTTGGGACCATTGTCATTTAAATGATACAGGCAGTGAAGGGGTTAACCACTAGGGGGCAGGGTAAGGTTTAAATTTGTCCTGGGGCATGTTTCTAACTGTGGGGGGAGGGGCGTGGCTACGTGTGACACATCACTGATCTCTGCTCCCGATGACAGGGAGCTATGATTAGTGACACTGTCACAAGGCAGAACAGGGAGATGCTTGTTTACATTAGCATCTCCTCGTTCTTCCTCCCCGTGAGACGACTGCGGTTATCCCCGCGGTGATTGAGTCTGCGGGACCCGCGACCCGACTCACGGAGGTCCCAGCCGGCGGCGCGCACAAGATGGCATGGCGACAAATTTAAAGGGACGTACAGGTACACACATTTGCCCAGCCATGCCATTCTGCCAACGTACATCGCCGTGCGCCGGTCGAGAACCGGTTAATGTTGAATTATGTAAAATGATGCATTTGGGTGCCAAAAATATGAATGCAATTTTCTCGCTAGGGGGAGAAGCTCTGGGGGAATCTAGGATGGAAAAGGACCTGGGGGTCCTAGTAGATGATAGGCTGAGCAATGGCATGCAATGCCAGGCTGCTGCAAGCAAAGCCAACAGAATATTGGCATTAAAAAGGGGATCAACTCCAGAGATAAAATGATAATTCTCCCGCTCTACAAGACTCTGGTCCGGCCGCACCTGGAGTATACTGTCCAGTTCTGGGCACCAGTCCTCAGGAAGGATGTACTGGAAATGGAGCGAGTACAAAGAAGGGCAGCAAAGCTAATTAAGGGACTGGAGGCTCTCATCTATGGGGAAAGACTGCGAGCACTGAACTTATTCTCTCTGGAGAAGACGCTTGAGAGGGGATATGATATTAATGTACAAATACCGTACTGGTGACCCCACAATAGGGATAAAACTTCTCAGTGAAAAGAAATGTAAAAAGACTTTCACTAAAATTAGAAGAGAAGCAGTTTAACCTTAAACTGTGTAGAGGGTTCTTTACTGTCAGAGCGGTGAGGATGTGGAATTCTCCTCCACAAGCGGTGTTATCAGCAGGGACCATCAATAAGATATTCATCTTATAGTTTTTTTAAATTAAAGACCAAAACATACAGAGATATACAATGTAATACTGACATATAATCTCACACACAAGTTGCACTGGATAGACGTGTGTCTTTTTTCAACCTCAACCTTCTATGTAACTATATAATATTAGAAAAAAAAAAAAGTTTCTCTCTGCAGAATTTTTAGCTTTACCTAAAAGCTCAACACACTGACAATATGGCTACTGTGAGGCACTTTCTATAGAAATGAGTCGGGTTATCCTGTACCCTCAGAGGACCGGGGTGAAGGCTTTGCTCTTCATTATAGGTTGTTCCTTAATTCTGGTGGCAAAGCAGCCTAAGGGTCCTTTCACACGGCCAATCCATTTTCTCCATTCGTTCGTCACGTTTTTGTCTTTGGTAGAAAATCTGATGAAAAGCGGACGCAGACCTTCGTTTTTACATCCGTTGTATAAATCTGTTTTCTAACAAATTTCACATTTTTGGAACGATTAGAATTTGAATCGATCAAAAAAATTGATCGATTGATCTAAATACTATTTAGACCAGGGCTTGACAAATTTGCTTAGAATCTAGGAGCCAGCTGAAAAAGTTAGGAGCCAGTTATTTAAATCCTCTGCCCAGCGCTGCATGTCTGGGGCATCGGACAATAAGAATTGCTCATGCCTGATGCCAAGAGAAAAAGACAATATTTAAAAATGAGAAAAAAATCAACTTTTGTTTTGTTATAAGATTTTGCAAATAAGTTTTTTTTCTCCTTCAATGATGTGCTTTGATAGGCTGCACTAATGGGCACAGATGGGGCAGCATTGAGGTTGGAACTGATGGGCACTGACAAGTGGCACTGATGGGCACCAATAGGCAGCACTGAGGTGCCATTAATGGGAACTGGCAGGTGGCACTGATGGGCAGCATTGGCAGGCAGCACTAACTGGCATTGGCAGGTGGCACTGGATGGCACTGGCACTAACTGGCATTGGCAGGTGGCACTGGCAGATGGCACTAACTGGCTTTGGCAGGTGGCACTGATTGGCACTGGCAGGTAGCACTGATTGGCACTGGCAAGTGGCACTAACTGGCAGATGGCATTGGCAGGTGGCACTGGATTGCACTGGTGGGTGACACAGATTGGCAAGTGGCACTGGATTGCACTGGCAGGTGGCACTGGCAGGTTTCACAGCCGATCATGTAACTGTGAAACTGAATGCTCCCTGCAGTATTGCACTGTGTGAAACTGTATAGAGAGAGAGGAGCTCACAAATTCAGCGTGATGTCAGAGGTGGGCGGGATCCGGCAGCTATCCAGCCAATGATTGGGCTGCTTAAAGAGGAGGGCCGGTTAAAAAAAAAATTAAAGTCAGCAGCTGCAAACACTGCATCTGCTGACTTAACCACTTTCAGACCGGACCATTTTGCTGGTCAATGACCAGAGGTCTTTTTACAATTTGGCACTGCGCTGCTTTAACTGGTAATTGCGCGGTCATGCAATGTTGTACCCAAACAAAATTTGCGTCCTTTTTTTCCCACAAATAGAGCTTTCTTTTAAAGGTATTTGTCTGACTCTGCGATTTTTATTTTTTGCGATATAAACGTAAAAAGACCGCAAATTTTGAAAAAAAATGATATTTTCTACTTTTTGTTATTAGAAAAATCCAATAAACTCAATTTTAGTCATACATTTAGGCCAAAATGTATTCAGCCACATGTCTTTGGTAAAAAAAAAAGTAAATAACTATATTTATTGGTTTGCGCAAAAGTTGTCACATCTACAAACTAAGGTACGTTTTCTGGAATTTACACAGCTTTTAGTTTATGACTGCCTATCTCATTTCTTGAGGTGCTAAAATGGCAGGGCAGTACAAAACCCCCCCAAATGACCCCATTTTGGAAAGTAGACACCCTAAGGAAATTGATAAGAGGCATGTTGAGCCCATTGAATATTTAATTTTTTTGCCTCAAGCGATTGAATAATGACACAAAGTTGTCACTAAATGATATATTGCTCACACATGCCATGGTTATATGTGGAATTGTACCCCAAAATACACTCTGCTGCTTCTCCTGAGTACGGGGATACCACATGTGGTCGACTTTTTGGAAGCCTAGCCGCGTACGGGGCCCCGAAAACCAAGCACCGCCTTCAGGATTTCTAAGGGCATACATTTGTAATTTCACTCCTCACTACCTATCACAGTTTTGAAGGCCATAAAATGCCAAGATGGCAAAAAACACAGACACATGACCCCATTTTAGAAAGTAGACACCCCAAGCTATTTGCTGAGAGGCATGTTGAGTCCATGGAATATTTTATATTTTGCCACAAGTTGCGGGAATATTACAAACTTTTTTTTTTTTTCACAAAGTTGTCACTAAATGATATATTGCTCACACATGCTATGGGCATATGTGAAATGACACCCCAAAATAAATTCTGCTGCTTCTCCTGAGTACGGGGATACCACATATGTGGGACTTTTTGGGAGCCTAGCCGCGTACGGGGCCCCGACAACCAAGCACCGCCTTCAGGATTTCTAAGGGTGTACGTTTTTTAATTCACTCCTCACTACCTATCGCAGTTTTGAAGGCCATAAAATGCCAAGATGGCACAAACCCCCCCCCCCCAATGACCCCATTTTGGAAAGTAGACACCCCTAAATTTAGGGGTACACTAGTGAGACTCACAGGTAAAAAAGCACCTAGGCTGTCAGCAACTGTATCAAAACGCTACAAAAAAAACTGTTAGCGATCGCAGGGATCAGGCCTGACTCTGCGAACGCTGCAGTTATGTGTGTTGTGTTTTGTAAGTGACAGTGATCGATCGATACTGCACTTGGGTGGGCTGGGCTGGGCTTGGCGGAGGGGCTAAACGCAGGTGCTAGCAGGTATCTGGGCTGATCCCGCTAACAATGCGTTTTGGGAAACCTAAACTGCTGGCGACGCTAATATAGATCTGATCAGATACTATATTACTAAGGGAGGTGTATGCTTTGCGCGTGGGTGTTAGCGGTACTGGCACTAACCTGACGCTGCCTGGGGTGACGCAGACCCTATCTGACCCTCAAACTTATATCACCCGCCGGGTGATCAGGGGGTTAAACCTTTATTAGGTAATAAATGGCGGGTGCCCTGAAACTATAAAAAAATAACTAACCAACCAGTGTCACCTGTAAGAGTTATATGGTGATCACTGGTGAAAGGGTTAACTGGGGGGCAATCAGGGGGCTTTATGCGGTAGTATATGGGGGTCCCTGGCGCTATAAAAAGCTGCGGCGAACCTAAATACCTACCTGCCTAACTAGCGTCACCTGTGACACTAATACAGCGATCAGAAAAACGATCGCTTATTAGGCTGGGTTCACACTGGAGCGATGCGGGAACGCCACGAATCCGTGGCGGGTTCCCGCATCACACTGCCCTATGCGAACTGCTGGGAGTGTCAATGAAATGTTAATGACACCCCCAGATCAGTTCGCATATCGCAGTGCAATCTGCAAACTCGGACAGGAATCGGATCGCATGGTGTGAACACCCATGCGATCCGATTCTGCTGCGGACCAAAAAAAGGGTCCCGTGCGAGTTTGCGGCGGGTGCGATGCAAATTCAGCCATACTATCTGTATGGCTGAACTCGCATCGCACAGAGATCGGATGTGATTTGCACTGCAGTGCGGTGCGAATCACATCCGTTCTCATAAACCGCTGCAATGTGAACCCAGCCTTAGTGACACTGGCAACGGGGGGTGATCACGGGGTTAAACCTTTATTGGGGGGGTTAGGGGGGTACCCTAGAACTAAAGGGGGCTAACCCTAACTGCCCTAACAGTTATTACAGTCACAAATGACACCAATGCAATAAAAAAAAAATGCAATTGGTGTCACTGTGACTGGGGGTGCAGGGGTGATTGGGGGGGTGATCGGGGGGGGGGGGGTGAGAGTGTGCCTGGCATGTTCTAGTGTGTAGTGTAGTGTTGGTGCAACTCACCGATCCTCTCTCCTCGGTGCCGGAACGAAAAATACCGACACGGAGGAGAGATTACATCACTTCCTCTGCCTGTGTTTACATTACAGGAGAGGAAGTGATGTCATGCTGCACTTCCATTCGTCAGGAGCGATCGCGAGGGGGTGGCCATGAATGAATGGCAGCCCCCTCATCCCGGATCGCTCCTGAACGGATTCCGACCGCCGCTGGCACCGGTCGTGCGGCGGTCGGCAACTGGTTAATAAGCCGACTTACCTTCCTTTGTTTTTCAGGGTGGCCCTCCACTTTAAGAAAGGGGAGGGGCCACATACACATATTGGTCCGCCCAGATCCCATCCCATTGGCTGGTGTTGGAAAGCTGGGTCCCGCCCACCCCGACATTCAGCCTCCATTGTGACAGCTCCTCTCTACACACAGTTCCACACACTGCGGCGCTGCTCTGCCAACAGTGTGTGGAGAAGGGAGGAGGATGTCAGAGGCTGCTGAGCCGCTCTCTTCCTGCTCCATCCCGACTACCAGACACAGAGCAACAGAGGCTCCTGTCAGTGACAAAAACCCAGGCGCCAGGGCACAATTTCTAGTCGCAACGGCGACCTGGCGCCTGGGATTTGTCGAGCCCTGATTTAAAGAATAGCTGGCTACTAAGGAGCGGGCTGACAAGCCGGCCGCCACGTCCTTATCAACTGATGAGTCATCGGCTGTCATCAGCAGGGTCTGGTATGGAGATTAAGTGGAACCCCACGCCAGAATGAAAAAAAAATCCATACCAGACCCTTATCAGAGCATGTAGCCTGGCAGGCAAAGAAAGGGGGGGGGGGAGACAAGCGAGCATCGCCCCCTCCTGAACCATACCAGGCCACATGCCCTCAACATGGCTCTACCCCCCCCCCCCACCCCAAAGCACCTTGTTCCCATGGGGACAAGGGCCTTTTGCCCACAACCAGGGCAGTGGTTGGAGCGGTCTGCGGGCAGGTGGTTATCGGTCTATGGAAGCCTCCTTTAACAAGGGGTCCCCCGAGTCATGGGCCCTCCATATGAATGAATAAGGCCTAACTATTAACCCAAAAAGTGAATAAAGACACAACATGAGTTTTTGACAATTACTTTATTAAAAAAAAAAAAAAAAAAAATCAAAAACAATGTCCCCCAGATGTGTATCCATCATTAATCAGGATGCCCGTCCAATCCAAAAAAAATAAATAAAAAACCTTCAGTGTCATTGAAGGCTCCCCGCCAACTGCCTGCTCCACCGCCAAATAACTACGCGGTGGAGTAATGCGATGATGTCAGCGGGTGACCCAGCCCAGACTCAGATAAGCCCCCTGCCCGAAGACCCCCACAACCACTGCCCAGGGTTTTGGGGAAGAGGTCCTTGTCCCAATCAACATGTGGACAAGGTGCTTTGGGGGGGGTGCTCCATAGAATTGCCCCCACATTGAAGGCATGTGGCCTCGTATGCTTCAGGGGCCCCTAGTCATTTCCCCCACTTTCCTGACCTGCCGGGCTGTATGCAGGGTCTGATGTAGTTTGGGGGGGGGGGGGTTATGTCTTTTTACCTTTTGCCATGAAGTTCCCCTTAAAATTAACCCTTTCATGACTAAGCCTATTTTTGACATTTGGTGTTTACAAGTTCATCCATATTTTTTGCTAGAAAATTACTTGGAACCCCCAAACTATATATATATATATATATATATATATATATATATTTTTTAGCAGAGACTCTAGAGAATAAAACGGCGATTGTTGCAATATTTATGTCACATGTTATTTGCGCAGCGGTGTTTTAAATGCAACTTTTTGGGAAAAATTTACACTTTTTCATGAGTTTTAAAAAAACGAAACAGTAAAATTAGCCCAATTTTTTTTCATAATGTGAAAGATGATGTTATGCCGAGTAAATAAATACCAAACATGTCACACTTTATAATCACACGCACTCGTGGAATGACGACAAACTACGGTACCTAAAAATCTCAATAGGCGATGCTTTAAAAAAATAAATCCAGTTACCAGGTTAGAGTTACAGAGGAGGTCTAGTGCTAGAATTATTGCTCTCGCTCTCACGATCACGGCGATACCGCACATGTGTGATTTGAACACCGTTTACATATGCGGGGACGACGGTTTCTTTGCTGCACGAGCTCGCGGAGATGAGGGGCCCCTTTAAAAAAAAATGTTTTTCTTATTTTAAAATTAATAAATTGTTTTTTTTTTAAATATATTTTTGATCACTTTTATTGCTGTCACAAGTAATGTAAACATCCCTTGTGACAGTAATAGGTGGTGACAGGTACTCATTATGGAGGGATCAGGGGTCTAAAAGACCCCCCACCCCTCCTTTACACTTCAAAGTATTCAGTATTTTTCGGCGACTATGAATACTGTATATAATTTTAAATCCGGCGCAATTGGCAGCAGAGTAAACGGGAAGTGACGTTATGACGTCACTTCCGTGTTTACAATGAGACTGGAATAAAGCCGCTTACGGCGTCATTCCAGTCCCTCCCCAGCCGCTGGAAGTGGCGGATTGTGCATCGGTGCTCCTGATTGAGCGGGAGCACCAGTAAGAGCGGCTCCCAAAATCGGTAGCGGGATGATGCCTGCAGGTGCGGGCATCATCCCGGTATAACCCCCGGAAGCCGAGTACACATATCTGCGTACGCTCGGCGGCAAGGGGTTAATATCAGACCCCAATATTAGGGGGACCCCCACGCTGTTTAAAAAAAAAAAAAAACACACAATTTGTGACCAGAGATCACCTTATATCAGATTGCACAACATTCCCTTTACATCAGGGTCTGAATACTTCCAACTTGCATTTAAAACGAGAACTCTAATGTGTGTGTGTGTGGGGGGGACGACTCTTGTCAGAGATGGTCAGAGGCTGTGCGGACATGATACAAGGGATGGTCAGAGGCTGTGCGGACATGATACAAGGGATGGTCAGAGGCTGTGCGGACATGATACAAGAGATGGTCAGAGGCTGTGCGGACATGATACAAGAGATGGTCAGAGGCTGTGCGGACATGATACAAGGGATGGTCAGAGGCTGTGCGGACATGATACAAGGGATGGTCAGAGGCTGTGCGGACATGATACAAGGGATGGTCAGAGGCTGTGCGGACATGATACAAGGGATGGTCAGAGGCTGTGCGGACATGATACAAGGGATGGTCAGAGGCTGTGCGGACATGATACAAGGGATGGTCAGAGGCTGTGCGGACATGATACAAGGGATGGTCAGAGACTGTGCGGACATGATACAAGGGATGGTCAGAGGCTGTGCGGACATGATACAAGGGATGGTCAGAGGCTGTGCGGACATGATACAAGGGATGGTCAGAGGCTGTGCGGACATGATACAAGGGATGGTCAGAGGCTGTGCGGACATGATACAAGGGATGGTCAGAGGCTGTGCGGACATGACAACTCCTGCCATGCACAACAATGCCGGCTTTGGGAGAAGGGTAGGACGGCATTAGAGCTCGACATTGGCTACAGTTGATGAGATGTTCTCAGTGTGGGGGAGGGGGGTTCAGCTGGAGCCTCCATGGCTTTACCCCAGTGTGTGCCAACCTCCTCACCCTGCACACCTGGGGATACCCAGAGCCGTCTTTAATACTGACTGGACAAACATTTTCCTGGCTCCCCCACTCCTAGCAATGTCGCTCTCCACCCCAACATCCAAAAAATCAAACACACACATAGACTTATACAAAAAAACTTTAATAATGTAAACAAAGATCTGGTTCACACTCACTGATTGGTTGCTATAGGTTACTGTACAATATTACCACTCAACGATTGGTTGCTAGAGATTACTGCAAATCATTACCTCTCACTGGGTGGCAGGGCAGTATTGTGGTGTGTGATGCAACTGTTGGGGTGCACTTGGCTGGATGACAGGATGACAGCATGGGGGTGAGAGGAGATGATATCTCCCCTATAATGGTAGGATGCCAGAGGTGGGGTAGAGAGGGATGATGTGATTGCTGATGACAATGGGTGGGGTGGTAGGAAGCTGGCAGTGGGGTATAGGGGGAATGGAGAGGATGATGATGGGGTAGGGTGGTTGGATGCTAGTGGTGGGGAACAGGGGGGAGGATGGGGATGTTGATGACAGGGGTCAGGGTGGTAGGATATCAGAGGTGGGGTATGGGGATGATGATAGCAGGCGGGGTGGTAGGAACCTGGCAGTGAAGTACAGGGGGATGAAGATGCCTGGGGTGGGGTATGAAGATGACAGAGGGCACACAGTAGGTCACATCAGGTGGTATACAGCAGGGCATGGGGCACATTACATGCCACGGGGTAAGCAGTAGGGAAAATAGCAGGGCACAAACCAAAACACAGGGCACACAGCAGAGCACTGGGATCCTCTAGACACAGCGTCTCTCAGGGCAGCCGTGGGGGAGAAGGCACAAGGGGACACCGTGGGTGGAGGACACCGGGATACGGGGGCACACTGTGGGTGGAGAGGATACAGCAGGACACGGGGGGTCACTGTGGGGGGGACAGGAGGACAATTTGGTTGGTGGGGGGTGGACGACGGAGGGGGACACCGTGGGCGGGCGAGTGGAGAGGACGAGATAGGGGGAGGGGCACCGTGGGCGGGCGGGTGGAGAGGACAACAAAGAGGGGGGGCACCGTGGGCGGGCGACAAAGGGGGGGGGGCACCGTGGACGGGCGAGTGGAGAGGACGACAAAGGGGGGGCACCGTGGGCGGGCGAGTGGAAAGGATGACACCATGGGCGAGCGAGCGGGGGACGACACAGGGGGACACCGTGGGCGAGCGAAGGACGACACAGGGGGACACCGTGGGCGAGCAAGTGGAGGATACAGCAGGACACAGGGGGTGACTGTGGGGGGTGGAGGACACTGTGGGACAATTTGGGTGGGTGGAGGATACAGGGGCACACCATTGGGGGGGGGTGGACACTGTGTGTAAGGACACAGGAAGACACAGGGGGACGTGGAGGACGACACTGTGGGACAATTTAGGTGGGTGGAGGATACAGGGGGGCAATTGGGTGGGTGAGTGAAGGATACAGGAGGACACCGTGGGGGTTGGAGGACGCAGGGGGACACCATGGGTGAGTGGAGAGCAGGACGTGGGGGGACACCGTAGGGGGGTGGAGGATACTGTAGGACAATTTGGGTGGGTGGAGGGCACTGTGGGGGGGGGGGGGGGGGTGTGGAGGACACTGTGGGGTGGGTGGAGGATAGAGGGGGACACAGTTGGCGAGTGGGTGGAGAGGACGACAAAATGGGACACCGTGGGGGGGATAGAGAATACAGCAGGACACAGGGGGGTCACTGTGGGGGGTGTAAGATACTGTGGGACAATTTGGGTGGGTGGAGGATACAGGGGGGCAATTGGGTGGGTGAGTGAAGGATACAGGAGGACACCGTGGGGGTTGGAGGACGCAGGGGGACACCATGGGTGAGTGGAGAGCAGGACGTGGGGGGACACCGTAGGGGGGTGGAGGATACTGTAGGACAATTTGGGTGGGTGGAGGGCACTATGGGGGGGGGGGGTGTGGAGGACACAGGGGGACACTGTGGGGTGGGTGGAGGATAGACAAAATGGGACACCGTGGGGGGGATAGAGAATACAGCAGGACACAGGGGGGTCACTGTGGGGGGTGGAAGATACTGTGGGACAATTTGGGTGGGTGGAGGATACAGGGGGGCAACATGGGGGGGGGGGGGTGGTGGACACTGTGTGTGAGGACACAGGAGGACTCGGTGGGTGGAAGATAGAGGGGGACATTGTGGGGGGGATAGAGAATACAGCAGGACACAGGGGGCCACTGAGGGGGAGGGGGGGGTGGAGGACACTGTGGGACAATTTGGGTGGTTGGAGGATACAGGGGGGCAATTGGGTGGGTGAGCGGAGAGCAGGACGTGGGGGGACACCATGGGGGGGGGGGAGAGTGGAGAATACTGTAGGACAATTTAAGTGGAGGACACTGGGGGGGGGGGGAGGACACAGGGGGACACTGTGGAGGGGGGGCAACCTGTAGACTATCACATACATCTGGACTGTCTGCTATGGGCTCCTGGAGAGCGGATTGAACAGATCTCCGCACACATTATCCGACCTCCCAGCTCTGCACATGACAGGAAATGAGAGCAGAGGCCGGCAGAGGGGGAGGAGCTGAGGGAGGGGAGTGCTCGGAGTCAGACAGTCTCATACCTTCATGTAAATAAGTTGTGGCCATAAACACATCTATGCGAAAGGTCCCCCCTATGTCCCGCGCGCGCTCTCTCTCTCTCTCTCTCTCTCTCTCTCTCTCTCTCTCTCTCTCTCTCTCTCTCTCTCTCTCTCTCTCTCTCTCTCTCAACCAATGGCTCGCGCTGCCTCTGATTGGCGGAGGGCTGTGACGCAGCCGCATTATCAGGCAACCGAAGGCTGAGCGGGCGCCATTATCTTCCTTGGCAACCAGAAAGGAGGTGTGTCTTCAGAGAGCTCCGGTGACAGATCAGGACAGCGCCCTATAGCGGCATCCTCTGACACTACGCCCTCCGCTCCTCCATCGGAGATATAGTAAGTAATTTCTGTCCATGTAATCTTTGCCGGTGCTCAGGGGGGACATCCAATACAGATGTGGGGGGCCAAGAACATTGTCCTGTCCGGGTGATCACCTGCAGAGCATCGCACAGGACTGCCGTCACTGATCAGGGAACTCTGTAGGGGTTTCTATCCGTGAAATCTGCAGAGTATTGCACTGAAAACGTCCCATATGGGCCGCTATGAGTGATCAGAGAACTCTGCAGAGCATCGCACATGATTGATCCTAGGGAGCTGGTATGAGGGATCCCTGCAGAGTATTGCATAGTGATCAGAGAAACCTGGAGATTTTACAGGACTGGGTTATAGGTGTTGGTACCACTGATTGGAGAACCTGCAGAGTATTGCACAGGACTGATTGGGGAGGGGGGGGGGCTGGTAATGGGGAACTCTGCAGAGTATTACACAGATAACTTTCTTAAGAGGCTGGTATCCTTGATCAATAAACTTTGCAGAGTATTGCACACGACAGGCTATGTGGGGCTGATATCAGAGATCCCTGCAGAGTATTGCACATGACAGGCTATGTGGTGCTGATATCGGTGATCAGAAGTCCCTGCAGAGTATTTCACATGACAGTCTTTGTGGGGATGATATCAGAAATCTCTGCAGAGTATTGCACAAGTCAGGCTATGTGGGGCTGATCTCAGATCTGTGCAGAGTATTGCACAAGACAGGCTATGTGGGGCTGACATCAGAGATCCCTGCAGAGTATTGCACACGACAGGCTTTGTGGGGCTGATATCAGAGATCCCTGCAGAGTATTGCACATGACAGGCTATGTGGGGCAGATATCAGAGATCTCTGCAGAGTATTGCACAGGACAGGCTATGTGGGGCTGATATCAGAGATCTCTGCAGAGTATTGCACATGTCAGGCTATGTGGTGCTGATATCGGTGATCAGAAGTCCCTGCAGAGTATTTCACATGACAGTCTTTGTGGGGATGATATCAGAAATCTCTGCAGAGTATTGCACAAGTCAGGCTATGTGGGGCTAATCTCAGATCTGTGCAGAGTATTGCACAAGACAGGCTATGTGGGGCTGACATCAGAGATCCCTGCAGAGTATTGCATAAGACAGACTATGTGGGGCTGATATCAGAGATCCCTGCAGAGTATTGCACATGTCAGGCTTTGTGGGGCTGATATCAGAGATCCCTGCAGAGTATTGCACATGACAGGCTATGTGGGGCAGATATCAGAGATCTCTGCAGAGTATTGCACAGGACAGGCTATGTGGGGCTGATATCAGAGATCTTTGCAGAGTGTTGCACATGTCAGGCTATGTGGGGCTGATATCAGAGATCCCTGCAGAGTTTTGCACAAGTCAGGGTATGTGAGTCTGATATCAACGATCAGAGATCCCTGCAGAGTATTGCACATGACAGGCTATGTGGGGCTGATATCAGAGATCCCTGCAGAGTATTGCACAGGACAGGCTATGTGGGGTTGATATCAGAGATCGCTGCAGAGTATTGCACATGTCAGGCTATGTGGGGCTGATATCAGAGATCCCTGCAGAGTTTTGCACAAGTCAGGGTATGTGAGTCTGATATCAACGATCAGAGATCCCTGCAGAGTATTGCACATGACAGGCTATGTGGGGCTGATATCGGAGATCCCTGCAGAGTATTGCACAAGTCAGGCTATGCAGGGCTGATATCAGAGACCCCTGCAGAGTATTGCACAAGTCAGGCTATGTGGGGCTGATATCAGAGATCCCTGCAGAGTTTTGCACAAGTCAGGGTATGTGAGTCTGATATCAACGATCAGAGATCCCTGCAGAGTATTGCACATGACAGGCTATGTGGGGCTGATATCGGAGATCCCTGCAGAGTATTGCACAAGACAGGCTATGTGGGGCTGATATCAGTGATCAGAGATCTCTGCAGAGTATTTCACAAGACAGGTTATGTGGGGCTGATATCGGTGACCAGAGATCTCTGCAGAGTATTGCACAAGACAGGCTATGTGGGGCTGATATCAGAGATCTCTGCAGAGTATTGCACATGACAGGCTATGCGGGGCTGATATCAGAGATCCCTGTAGAGTATTGCACAAGACAGGCTATGATTAGAGATCCCTGCAGAGTATTGCACAAGACAGGCTATGTGGGGCTGATATCAGTGATCAAAGATCCCTGCAGAGCATTGCATAAGACAGGCTATGTGGGGCTGATAGCAGAGATTTCTGCAGAGTATTGCACAAGACAGGCTATGTGGGGCTGATATTGGTGATTAGAGATCTCTGCAGAGTATTGCACATGACAGGCTATGTGGGGCTGATATTGGTGATTAGAGATCTCTGCAGAGTATTGCACAAGACAGGCTATGTGGGGCTATCAGTGATTAGAGATCCCTGCAGAATATTGCACAAGACAGGTTATGTGGGGCTGATATCAGAGATCTCTGCAGAGTATTGCACAAGACAGGCTATGTGAGTCTGATATCAACGATCAGAGATCTCTGCAGATTATTGCACAAGACAGGCTATGTGGGGCTGATATCAGTGATCAGAGATATCTGCAGAGTATTGCACAGGACAGGCTACGTGGGGCTGATATCAGAGATCCCTGCAGAGTATTGCACAAGTCAGGCTATGCGGGGCTGATATCAGAGATCCCTGCAGAGTATTGCACAAGACAGGCTATGTGGGGCTGATATCAGTGATCAGATATCTCTGCAGAGTATTGCACAAGACAGGCTATGTGGGTATGATAGCAGTGATTAGAGATCCCTGCAGAGTATTGCACATGACAGGCTATGTGTGGCTGATATCAGAGATCCCTGCAGAGTATTGCACAAGTCAGGCTATGTGGGGCTGATATCAGAGATCCCTGCAGAGTATTGCACATGTCAGGCTATGTGGGGCTGATATCAGTGGTCAGAAATCTGTGCAGAGTATTGCACAAGTCAAGCTATGTGGGGGTGATATCAGTGATCAGAGATTCCTGCAGAGTATTGCACAAGTCAGGCTATGTGGGGCTGATATCAGTGATCAGAAATCTGTGCAGAGTATTGCACAAGTCAGGCTATGTGGGGCTGATATCAACGATCAGAAATCTGTGCAGATTATTGCACAAGACAGGCTATGTGGGGCTGATATCAGTGATCAGAGATCTCTGCAGAGTATTTCACAAGACAGGCTATGTGGGGCTGATATCAGAGATCCCTGCAGAGTATTGCACAAGTCAGGCTATGCGGGGCTGATATCAGAGATCCCTGCAGAGTATTGCACAAGACAGGCTATGTGGGGCTGATATCAGTGATCAGAGATCCCTGCAGAGTATTGCACAAGACAGGCTATGTGGGGCTGATAACAGAGATCCCTGCAGAGTATTGCACAAGACAGGCTATGTGGGGCTGATATCAGTGATCAGAAATCTGTGCAGAGCATTGAACATGACAGTCTGTGTGGGTATGATAGCAGTGATTAGAGATACCTGCAGAGTATTGCACAGGACAGGCTATGTGGGGCTGATATCAGAGTTCTCTGCAGAGTATTGCACAAGACAGGCTATGTGGGTATGATAGCAGTGATTAGAGATCCCTGCAGAGTATTGCACAAGTCAGGCTATGCGGGGCTGATATCGGTGATCAGAGATTCCTGCAGAGTATTGCACAAGTCAGGCTATGTGGGGCTGATATCAGTGATCAGAGATTCCTGCAGAGTATTGCACAAGTCAGGCTATGTGGGGCTGATATCAGTGATCAGAGATCTCTGCAGAGTATTGCACAATTCAGGCTATGTGGGGCTGATAGCAGAGATCCCTGCAGAGTATTGCACATGCCAGGCTATGTGGGGCTGATAGTAGTGATCTCTGTAGAGTATTGCACAAGACAGGCTTTGTGGGGCTGATTTTAGTGATTAGAGATCTCTGCAGAGTATTGCACAAGACAGGCTATGTGGGGCTGATATCAGAGATCTCTGCAGAGTATTGCACAAGACAGGCTATGTGGGGCTGATATCAGTGATCAGAAATCTGTGCAGAGCATTGCACATGACAGTCTATGAGGGTATGATAGCAGTGATTAGAGATCCCTGCAGAGTATTGCACAGGACAGGCTATATGTGGCTGATATCAGAGAACCCTGCAGAGTATTGCACATGCCAGGCTATGTGGGGCTGATATCAGACATCCCTGCAGAGTATTGCACAAGACGGGCTGTGTGGGGCTGATATCAGTGATCAGAAATCTCTGCAGAGTATTGCACAAGTCAGGCTATGTGGGGCTGATAGCAGAGATCCCTGCAGAGTATTGCACATGCCAGGCTATGTGGGGCTGTTATCAGTGATTAGAGATCCCTGCAGAGTATTGCACATGAAAGGCTATGTGGGGCTGATAGAGTTCTCTGCAGAGTATTGCACAAGTCAGGCTATGCGGGGCTGATATCGGTGATCCTTGCAGGGTATTGCACAAGTCACGCTATGTGGGGCTGATAGCAGAGATCCCTGCAGAGCTTTGCACATGCCAGGCTATGTGGGGCTGATATCAGTGATCAGAGATCTCTGCAGAGTATTGCACAAGTCAGGCTATGTGGGGCTGATATCAGAGATCCCTGCAGAGTATTGCACAAGTCAGGCTATGTGGGGCTGTTATCAGAGATCCCAGCAGAGTATTGCACAAGACGGGCTATGTGAGGCTGATATCAGAGATCTCTGCAGAGTATTGCACAAGTCAGGCTATGTGGGGCTGATATCAGTGATCAGAAATCCCTGCAGAGTAGGGCTGCAACTAACGATTATTTTCATAATCGATTAATCGACCGATTATTTTTTCGATTAATCGGATAAAATCACAAAAAAAAACGTAATGTTCAATTTTTTCGTTTATTTAAAAGTAATAATGAAAAATCTGGGACACTAATGATGGGGCATTATTCCTCCCACTGACACCAATGATGGGGCATTATTCCCCCCACTGACACCAATGATGGGCCACTATTCGCCCCCACTGACACTAATGATGGGGCACTATTCCCCTCACTGACACCAATGATGGGACATTATTCCTCTCACTGACACCAATGACGAGGCGCTATTCCTCTCACTGACACCAATGATGGGACATTATTCCTCTCACTGACACCAATGACGAGGCGCTATTCCTCTCACTGACGCCAATGATGGGGCACTATCCCCCCCCCCCCACTGACACCAATGATGGGGCACTATCCCCCCCCCCACTGACACCAATGATGGGGCACTATTCCCCCCACTGACACTAATGATGGGGCACTATTCCCCCCACTGACACCAATGATGGGGTGTTATTCCTCCCGCATTGGTGTTTCGGGGGGGGGGAATAATAGAGCCACATTGGTGTTTCAGCCGGGGGGGGGATAGTGCCCCATCATTGGTGTCCCCGAGAGGCGCTGCTCCTCCCAGGGACACCAATGATGGGGCACTATCTCTCCCCCCCAGAAACACCAATGGGGCACTATTATCCCCCCCCTTGTAGAAACACCAATGTGGCTCTATTTCCCCCCCTCTCCCTCCCAGGAAAGCAAATGATGATGGGGCACTGAATGTTGTGTGTGCTTTTACTGGGTACAACTTGCCGATAGCTGCTACCCTTTTTTTCACTCTGTGTGCAGCTCGGCTCAGTGTCCTTCTCACAGATTCTCGCCCTCGCCTCTCTGTTCCCTCGAGGCAGCAGCGGGCGGGGCTGAGATCTGTGTGAATGATCATCATGTGACATCAGCGAGGAGAGGCGCGCCGCGGACATGCAGCGGCGAGTGCGTGCCTGGTCACAGAGAGCGCCGCCGAGGACACAGGAGGGATGACATAGGAGGGGAGGATTTTTTTTTTTTTCAATGAACAGACAAGCGGAAGGTGCGGACCAACTAATCAATAATGAAAATCGTTGACAACGATTTTCATTATCGATTATTATCGATTAATCGTTGCAGCCCTACTGCAGAGTATTGCACAAGACAGGCTATGTGGGGTTGATAGCAGAGATCCCTGCAGAGTATTGCACAAGACAGGTTATGTGGGTATGATATCAGTGATCAGAAATATGTGCAGAGCATTGCACAAAACAGGCTATGTGGGGATAATATCAGAGATTCCTGCAGAGTATTGCACAAGACAGGCTATGTGAAGCTGATATCAGAGATCTTTGCAGAGTATTGCACAAGCCAGGCTATGTGGGGCTGATATCAGTGATCAGAGATCCCTGCAGAGTATTGCACATGACAGGCTATGTGTGGCTGATATCAGTGATCCCTGCAGAGTATTGCACAAGACAGGCTATGTGGGGCTGATATCAGTGATTAGAGATTCCTGCAGAGTATTGCAAAAAAGAAAAGGAGTACGCATCAATCTAGTGCATTACCACTAATAGAGCTTTATTTAGTACAACACAGTAAAATATACACTCACAAACGAGTATTGATAGACGGCATAATCAATAAAGCAGAATCCACTATTCCGAACATCGACAAGCCTGGACTACAACTAGCTATATCTATGTAGACATATAATAAAAAAATGATCATGCATATAAATAGCTCGAGGGGACTTATTTAGAATAACTCCCTACAGAGAAACCAAATACCCGTTACCAATTGCATAGACCAATAGCACAGTAAGCATAGTGTTACAGAAATACAGAAAGGTAAAAGAAGGAGAAATAAGACGAAACAAAAACAGAACCAAAAACAAAACTGGTGTAACTCCCTAACCTGTCTGCACCTAAACCTAACGCAACAACTGCCTACCTATTCAAAGGAATCCCAATAGATCCCAACTAAGAGAGCCTATACTCGACAAAAGTGATACCCTAGTTCTACACAACAATACACTATCAGATATAATGGCTACACAATAAGTTATTTTAAGTGCTGAACCTCGTTGAAAGGATGGGGCCCTCATGTAGCAAATGGATCCAGTAAACAAGCCCAGTGAACATAGCCATACCCCAAGACATTCCACAGACTCACAGAGACAGCAGATCTCATACGAGATTATGCAATTTAATTTCTTTGTTCAAGCCCTTTGGGGCCATAGTCCCTAAGGAGAAAATCCAGTAGGCCTCTCTACTACACAATAGCTGGTGTTTTTTGCCATTGTCCAAATCATTTGGCATGGCCTCAATACTAAACACCCTAAGACCGTCTACATTACTGGCGTGGATCTCCTTAAAATGTCTTGGTATCGAATATTTATCCTTCGTCAGAATGTTGCTTCATTAATTCTGGTTCTCGTTGGCCTTGAAGGACGGCCACATGGGCACAGGAGGCCACATGGGCACAGGAGGCCATAGACTACATATGGGGTACCGCAATTTATGAATTGGTTGATCTTGTGGGTTCTGCCGTCAACACCTACTACATCCTTCTTCCTATGGTACATGTATGTACAATTCCCGCAGTTGGTACTCCCACATTTGTAGCTGCCCTTTTGATTGAATACCGCTGTCCAAAGGCTATTTAGGCCACTATTTCTAATCTTTTTCACCCTACTTGGGGCAATGATACTCCTCAGGTCCTTAGGTCTCCTAAAGAGCACATTTGGGCGTGGAGCAAGACTGGTCCTCAGGATGGGATCTGATTCTAATATCCTCCAGTTCATTTTGAGGATTTTTTGTATTGCAGGGGCCTTATTGCTGAACCTAGTACAAAAACGTACCTGTAGTTGTTGATCACTATGGGGTTCTATCTTTTTTCCCCCCTTCCGCCCCAGCATTGTGGTACAAAAACAGATATTTCCAACAGGCTTCCTCTATATGCTCATCCTTGTATCCCTTTTCCTTGAATTTACTCTTAAGGACAAGACTTTGTTCTTCATAGTCTCGTTTGAGGGTACAGGTCTGCTCAGTCTACAAAATTGTCCGAAAGGGACATTTCGAATCCATCTGGGGTGGTGATGACTATGTGCATGAAGATATGAATTGCCAGCACTTGGCTTAAAATGAGTTTTTGAACAAATTCTTCCCTCATCGTCAACACGCAGCTCCAAATCCAGGAAAACCAGAGAAACGTCATCCACCACATGCGTAAATGTAATTCCAAACGGATTTTCTGCATTACGTGTTAGGAATCTGTCAGGGCTGGCTTAGCCCTTCCTTCTCCGGGCTGGCTGCTCAGCTGATGGCTAATTACCAGTTCTCATCTCTCTCCACAGTTATCCAGCTGTTCCTGTTCCTGCTGGTCTGACTCGCCTACTTAAAGCTGTGCAGCTCACTTCATCTCTGCCTTCGCCTTGGTCACATCACAAGAAACCATCTCCCGGTCCCCTTCCCCAGCAATTTGGGGGTGATCCAGTTCAATGCAGAGGGTTTCTCAATCAGGTTGAGATATACTTTGAGATGCTGCCCCAGGCGTTTCCCACGGACTGAAGCAAAGTAGGTTTTGTGATATCTTTGCTTTCTGAGAGAGCTTTGGCCTGGGCTAACCCTCTATGGGAGACGCAAAAACCTGTTGTCTTGAGTTACCCCGAGTTTGTGGCCTCCTTTAAAAGGGTTTTTGACGTTCCCATATGCTCCGCTTCTGCTGCCAAGTGTCTCATGTCCATCAAACAGAGTACAAGAACTGTTGCCGACTACGCCATTGAATTCCGTACTCTGGCAGCAGAGGTTGCTTGGAACAATGAGGCCCTTGTGTCCGCTTTTTCTCATGGTCTCTCGGATTCCATTAAGGATTAGATAGCAGCCCGAGATATACCTACTGAGCTGGAGAGCTTGATCTTGTTTGTCATCCTCATTGACTCCAGACTCAGAGAAAGACTTTCTTTTAAGGAGCGCTTGCCGAAGTCTCCTGTACATTTGCCTCTGAGCTTTGCAGTCCCACCCGTGCTTCCCTCACCTCCCATGCCTCTTGGTACCGAGTCGGTCAGTGAAGAGGAACCCATGCACATGGGCTTCACACGTCTCTCTGTGGATGAGAGAGCCTTTAGGAGGAGGGAGAGATTGTGCCTTTATTGTGGCCAGGCAGGTCACTTTTTGAAGTCTTGTCTTACCCGTCCAGGCAACGCCCGAACCTTGAGGTCCTGTCATGGACAGAACTTAGGTGACGTTGTTTCATCCCCAGTTATCCAGAAGGATAAGCCCCTGGTTTTGGTCACCCTTTCTTGGGCTGAGTCGTCCATCGAGATACAGGCTCTAATCGACTCTGGGGCTGCAGGCCTGTTCATTGATGCTGCATTTGTTTTGCAGCATTCGATTCCGCTGCAGTTGCGTGACACTCCACTTGCCATTGAGGCTCTTGACGGGAGACCTTTACAGCCTGCCCATGTGGCTCTTCACCATGAGGTAATCCAGTTCCAAGTTATTTCCTCACCCAGGTTTCTGCTGGTTATTGGTTATCCTTGGTTACAGAGGCATAACCCCTCTTTTGATTGGCTCCGTGCTAAGGTTCTCTCCTGGTCACCACAATGAGATTGGTGACAGAGAGCCATTGGCGATCATTTTGGCCCTGAAAGAATGGGGACATCTCCTTGAAGGTACCACTGTACCGGTTCTTATTCTTACTGATCATAAGAATCTTACATTCTTGTCTGAGGCTAAGCGCCTCTCTCCCAGAAGGGTGCGATGGGCTCTTTTCTTCTCGAATTTTAATTACATTGTCTCATTCTTACCCGGTACTAAGAATGTAAGGGCTGATGCCTTGTTACATCAATTTTCCTCCCCTTCCAACTCGGAGTCTGTACCGGTTCCTGTGTTTCCTCCTGATCGTATCTTGGCTACGGTTCGCACCAGTCTTACTTCTACTTTGGGTAACAAAAGTTTTGCTGTTCAGGTCCATGCTCCTCCTGATAAACCTTGTGACCGCTGCTTTGTCACAGAGAGTCTCCGTACTGCCATGCTCCAGACTTGCCATTCTCCCAAGGCCACTGGTCATCCTGGGAGGAATCAACTCATTTGGGCCATTTCCCCAACGATTCTGGTGGCCTAGTCTACAGGCTGATGTCAGTGCCTTTGTAGATGCCTGTTCTGTGTATACTCAGAGTGAGACTCCACGACACCTTCCAGTGGACCTCCTACAACCCATACCCAATGGAGAGAGGCCCTGGACCCACCTGTCAATGGATTTCATTGTGGAGTTGCCCAACTCCCAAGGAAACACGGTTATCCTTATGGTGGTTGACCGGTTCTCAAAGATGTGTCATTTTATTCCACTTAAGAAGTTACCTACTTCTAAAGAACTGGCTTCCATTTTTGCTTGGGAGATGTTTCGCTTACATGGGCTGCCCAAGGTGATTGTCTCGGACAGGGGCAGTCAGTTTGTCTCCCAGTTCTGGCAAGCCTTCTGTGCACAGTTGGGAATCCAGCTTGCTTTCTCTTCTGCGTATCACCCGCAGTCTAATGGGGCTGCAGAGCGAGCCAATAAGTCCTTGGAGCAATTCCTAAGTTGCTATATTTCTGACCAACATTACAACTGGTCAGACCTATTACCATGGGCAGAGTTTTCTCACAACAGTGCCTTGAATTCTGCCTCCCGATTGTCTCCATTTATAGTGAATTTTGGTTTCCAACCTTCCATGTTGCCTGACTCATTTGTTTTGCAGAGTATTCCTGCATTAGAGGAGCATCTTCGTGGTCTTCGTTCCACTTGGGTACAAGTCCAGGAGGCTTTGCGTCATGCTAATGATAGGTACAGACTCCATGCTGACCGCAGACGCCTGCCTGCACCTTCCTACCAGATTGGGGATAGGGTCTGGCTGTCATCTCGCAACCTCTGAATTCGTGTTTCCTCACTGAAGTTTGCACCTCGGTTTATTGGGCCTTTCCGTATCCTTCGCAGGATTAACCCAGTGCCTTATTTGTTGGACCTTCCTCCTAGTATGCACATCTCCTAATGTGTTTCATATCTCCTTATTGAAACCGTTGGGCTGCAACCGATTTACCACCTCAGTGCCACGTCCTCTCCCTATTCAGGTTGAGAACCATGAGGAGTATGAGGTACAATCCATTGTTGACTCCCGTAGGTTCCGTGGGCGCATATAGTACCTGGTGCATTGGAAGGGGTTTCATCCTCGGACGGTCAATGCCCTGTCCTCCTCCTCAAGTTCCATAGACTTTTTCCCCTCAAGCTCAGTGGCCCTCCGAGGGAGAGGGGTCATTGAGGAGGGGTACTGTCAGGGCTGGCTTAGCCCTTCCTTCTCTGGGCTGGCTGCTCAGACTAATTGCCAGTTCTCATCTCTCTCCACAGTTACCAGCTGTTCCTGTTCCTGCTCGTCTGACCTGCCTACTTAAAGCTGTGCAGCTCACTTCATCTCTGCCTTCGCCTTGGTCACATCACAAGAAACCATCTCCTGCGTACCTGGTTAAAGACTGGCTTGCTGATATCCCTTCTGGCTCCTTATTCTGCTTGCTATTCCTCCACTTGGATCCCTGACTTCTGGCCTGGCTGATTACCCGATCTGGTTATTGAACTCTGAACTCTGGCTTGGCTAACTACTCGATCCAGTTACTGGACTCTGGCTATGCTTTGACTACGCTTACTCTATTTACCTTTTTTATTTTTATTTAATAAACAAGTGTGATTTAATTGTACTTCTGTCTCTGTCTGATTCATGGTTTCTGACAGAATACTTCTACAGTATTAAGTTCCTTCCAAAAGGATTGTTGGCCCAAATATAGTTCTGCTCCAGGGGTCAAGTCCTGGGGAAAAAAGTGTGGGAACTCCCACCCAAGATCCACTCCCCCACCAATAATTTTTTTTTTTTTTTTTTTTTTTTTTTTTTTAAATGATACGCTCATATGCATATATATTTCACAGAAAATACAGTGCAACATTTATTGTAAAGTGCCAGTTTACAAAAACAAAATAAGTTACCTTGTCAAGCTAACAGAATAATCACCACAAGAACGGAGGGGGACAGCAGAATGGAGGGTGTAATGGAGGGGGAGTGGGACAGTAGCAGAACGGAGGGGGAGTGGGGGAGACAGCAGCAGAACGGAGGGGGAGTGGGAGACAGGAGCAGAACGGAGGGGGAGTGGGGGACAGGAGCAGAATGGAGGGGGAGTGGGGGACAGGAGCAGAATGGAGGGGGAGTGGGGGACAGGAGCAGAATGGAGGGGGGGTGGGGGACAAGAGCAGAACGAAGGGGGAGTGGGGGAGACAGCAGCAGAACGGAGGAGGGGGAGTGGGGGAGACAGCAGCAGAACGGAGGGGGAGTGGGGGAGACAGCAGCAGAACGGAGGGGGAGTGGGGGAGACAGCAGCGGAACGGAGGGGGAGTGGGGGAGACAGCAGCGGAACGGAGGGGGAGTGGGGGAGACAGCAGCAAAACGGAGGGGGAGTGGGGGAGACAGCAGCAAAACGGAGGGGGAGTGGGGGAGACAGCAGCAGAACGGAGGGGTAGTGGGGGAGACAGCAGCAGAACGGAGGGGGAGTGGGGGAGACAGCAGCAGAATGCTGGGGGAGACAGCAGCAGAATGCTGGGGGAGACAGCAGCAGAATGCTGGGGGAGACAGCAGCAGAATGGAGGGGGAGTGGGGGAGACAGCAGCAGAACGGAGGGGGAGTGGGGGAGACAGCAGCAGAATGCTGGGGGAGACAGCAGCAGAATGCTGGGGGAGACAGCAGCAGAATGCTGGGGGAGACAGCAGCAGAATGGTGGGGGAGTGGGGGGGACAGGAGCAGAACGGAGGGGTAGTGGGGGACACAGCAGCAGAACGGAGGGGGACCATGCTCACTGTAACTAACAAAGTGTGTGCAACACACTAACCTGGAAGTTTGTCAATGACTCTGGCGGGTGGCAAACTCACGGCAGACCTTGGGGGCGGGAGGACTCTGAGGCTCAGCTCAGGAGAGGAGACGTTGAACTGGAGAAGTCTGGCAGCTCAGAGTTGGGCTGGCAATGTGCTACAGCGGCTGCAGGAGTAGTTGGCGGTGGCCCCGGGACTGTCTGGCACTGACTGGGCAGTGGGCACAGGCTGGATCCTTACCAGCAGTAAGTGTGGCTCTGTCTGGTGTGGTGTCTGTGGCTGGCTGCTCTGTCAGAGGCGCTGCTCAGCCTAGCAACCAGTTACTCAGGCATATGCAAGACGCGGCTGCTAATGGGAACTGAGTTCCTGTTGAGGAAAAAGTACAGGAACTCCGTTCCCATGCGTTCGCGCAGGACTTGCTCCCAGTAGCCCATGAATTGATTAGCGTAACTAGGGGCAAACCTAGCCCCCATAGCTGTGCCTTTTACTTGCCTATAGAAGCCTTCCATAAACGTAAAATAGTTGTGAGTCAAAGTGAACTTGATACATTCATGTATAAATTTAGCCTGCACAGGTTTAAACAGGTATGCTTCTGCCAGATAATTCTCAATTGCTCTCAGGCCAAATTCATGCTGGATAGAAGTGTACAATGACGCTACATCTAGCGACAACCATCTGTAGCCTTTTTCCCATGTGTACGCACTAAGGATATCCAGGGCATGGCCAGAATCCTTTATAAATGATGGCAAATTAATTACCAGCCTTTGGAGGAAGTGATCAATATAACTGCCAAGATTGCTGGTCAAGCTATCCATTCCGGCAATAACTGGTCTGCCTGGGGGCTTCTCCAGATCCTTATTTACTTTTGGAATATGATAGGATAGGGGACTACTGGGTGCTTGGAGTACAAGAATTGGTATTCATTCAGAGTAATAACCTGGTTGGATAGTGCTCTATCCAAGAGCTCTTTAAGTTCAATACTGTAAATGGCCGTAGGATCCCAAGTGAGCCTCTCATACGTATTCTTATCCCCAATTAGTCTTAATGCTTCCTCCAAGTAATGTTCCCTATCTTGTATCACCAAGCCTCCCTCTTGTCTGCCTTCCTTATTACGATTTCTGAGTTTTTTCTCAGGCTATTTAGAGGGCCATCCAAAAACACTTCATGGCCCTTATTGTATTTACGAGTGTGGCTTCCACACAACCTTCTGAATCCTTCCATCACCTCCTGATAGAAAGTCGGTATAAAGTTACCCTTATTCCAATGGGGGTAAAAGCAGGATCTTGGTCTAAACCCGGTGTTAATCATCTTATCTTCAAAGATCAGGGAGGAGATCTCATCCATAGACACTTGACCTTCTTCCACATATAGCTCCTCTAGGGTCTCCAATATTCCTTTGTCACAGGACTCACTGGGAGAAGTAGGAGTAGTTATTGCAGCACTCATATCGGCTACTCCATTAAGTTCTTTCAGCCTGAAGTGGCGTTTCCCAGTGAGATTTCGTACAAACTTATTAAGATCTATGAAGAGTTCAAACAAATTGGAAGGACTCTCTGGAGCATAGTTAGGACCTCTTCTAAGCAACTTGAGCTCTGATTCTATGAATTCACATTTCGACAGATTCAATATTTTAATTGTAGAATATCTACTGCTTTAGATTTCTTTGTATTTTTCTGCCCTCCCCTGCAACCTCTTCTCGTTTGCTTTTGTTGCCTCCTGGTGTTTGGGGGTGGTAGTGATCGGGGTGCACTGTTTTGCTGTGCTGCAGGTTTTGTCCTTCCCGCAGCTCCTTCCACAAAAAAGAAATCTCATCATTTAATTCTAGTCCTTTGGTATTGGTAGTTTTTCCTGTACCCAATAAATCATGGGGTCTTGGTCCTTGAACAGGCTCCTGTTTCTTTGATACATCCATATTTAGATGTGTCATCAAAGATAGATCTAGTCCCCCCTCTTGTGGTGTGATCTCTTTCTATGGTGGTAGAATAACTTCACTCGCATTATCCTGTCTAATACAATCTCCAACCACCTGGTCCCCTTGATCCCTTTGGTCCCTAATAACATTGGGACCAGAGGGTACGGGTAAGCCTCCTGGTGCTGGGAGGGGCGGGAAATCATCACTCCCTCTACAGAGTATTGCACAAGACAGGCTATGTGGGGCTGATATTGGTGATCAGAGATCTCCGCAGAGTATTGCACAAGACAGGCTATGTCTTTTTTTTTCTTTAACCCTTTTATGACTAAGCCTATTTCTGACATTTGGTGTTTACAAGTTAAAATCCATATTTTTTTGCCAGAAAACCCCCAAATATATATATATATATATATATATAATTTTTTTTTTACAGAGAATCTAGAGAATAAAATGGCGATTGTTGCATATTTTATGTCACATGGTATTTGTGCAGCTGTGTTTTAAACGCAACTTTTTGGGAAAAGGGACACTTTCATGAATTAAAAAAAAAAAAAAACAGTAAAGTTATCCCCGATCCCTCCTTTGCACGTCATAGTATTCAGATCACCGAAAACAGTGCATCTTAATACTGTATATTTAAAATCTGGCGCCATTGGCAGCCGAGTAAACAGGAAGTGACATTGTGACATCGATTCTGTGTTTACATCCAGGAGACTGGCACAAAGCCGTTTCCAGCTTCGTGCCAGTCTGTCAAAATTGTCAGATTGTCAATCGAGCCTCCCGGTGGGTCTGGAGTTAAAAAGGAGTGGTGGGTCTGGCACCCCCCTATCCTAAAACTTCACCAGCCGCCTCTGTGTCCTCATCCCAGGGCAATAGAGAGCTGGACCCGGCTTGTGCTGTCATGACCTGTCCGTGTTTTCTCTTCTCTCCTCCTTTCTGGTTTGAGGGAAGAGAAATCACTTTTCACACTCAGGATCAGAGCTGCCATTAGAGATCACAGGGCCCTCCGAACACCCTACCTGACAGCCCCCCCTCCTCCCAGTTCAAGTGTTTGCCCCCCAATCCCAAATCACATCATCCCCGCCCCCCCAGCAGAAATCTACTCCCCAAAATTCCCCATAACAGCACAAATACTTCCCAATTACTACTTCTAGCTCAGATCCCATTAATTCGTCCAACCAGCACAAATCCCCCCAATCCCTCCCTCCTTACACAACCCCCAATCCCTCCTCCTTACACCGCCCCAATCCCTTCTCCTTACACAGCCCCCCCAATCCCTCCTACTTACACAACCGCCCATTTCCCCCCTTCTTACACAACCCCCCAAATCCCTCCTCCTTACACCCCCCAATCCCCCCTCCTTACCCAATTCCTCCCTCCTTACACAATCCCCCAATCCCTCCTCCTTACACAATCCTCCCAATCCCCCCTCCTTACACAATCCCTCCTCCTTACACAACCCCCCAATCCCTCCTCCTTACACAACCCCCCCCAATCCCTCCTCCTTACACAACCCCCCAATCCCTCCTCCTTACATAACCCCCACAATTCCTCCATTCTAGCACAAATCCCCTCCATCCCTCCTCTCAGCACAAATCCCCTCCATCCCTCCTTTCAGCACAAATCCCCCCCATCCCTCCTCTTAGCACAAATCTGGGTGGAAATTAGCATCCACCTGGATCCGCCTTGTCTGTGTCTCTCCATCCAGCAGCTGAAAGATGGCTAGAGGGAGAGAGGAAGAAACCGGATTTAAGATGCTGCAGAGAGCAGTACAGGGCATCGTTCTGCAATTGCTCTTACCCACCTCACTGTCTGATCCGCCTGCTGTCCAGGCCCCCTACAGGAGAACCGTGGAACAACCCTGATGGTGGCCCTGCTCAGGATCATTCAGTGACGCAGTATGAAGTCACATACAATAATAAGTTACTAAGAATTACAGCCAGCAAAGGGGACAAGAGAAGTGGTACTGTGCAGGGCCCATACATACAGAATAAGAACTGATACAGAGAATTATACTTGGCATACAGGACAAGAGAAGTGGTACTGTGCAGGGCCTATACATACAGAATAAGAACAGATACTGAGAATTATACCCAGCATAGGGGACAAGAGAAGTGGTACTGTGCAGGGCCCATACATACAGAATAAGAACAGATACTGAGAATTATGCTCAGCCATTAAAATGACCATAGTACAGTTTAACCACTTGCTTACCCACCTGTCAAATGATGGCAGGATGCTGTGGCTCTTGTTCTGGGTAGACCCCATATGATAGCGCACCAGGACGGCCGTTCCTGCGATGTCAAGCTGATGCGGCTCTTTAATCATGTGATCGGCTGTGTCCAATCACAGCCGGTCACATGTAAACAAGGAAGTGCCGGTAATCCGCTCTTCTCGCCTCCCACTGACAGAGAATGTGGTGAGGAGAGCCAATCAGCAGCATTTTATCACAGGGGACAGTGAGAAATGTAATCGGGGCACTGATGATCGGTGTCCTGATTACATTAGAGCACCACCAGTGCCAGCAACCCATGCTAACCAGTGCCAACAAACAGTGCCCACCACAGCCAGAAATAAGTGCCCATTAATGATGCCAGTCAGTGCTGGCTTTCAATGCCGCCTATCAGTGATGTCTATCAGTAAAGCCCATCAGTGCCACCCATTAATGCTCATTAGTGGCCATAAGTGCCGCTTATCCATGATGCCTATAAGTGCCCACCAGTGCCAGCTATCAGTGTCTACCAGTGCCACCTATCAGTGCCCACCGGTGCCACCTATCAATGCCCACCAGTGCCACCTAACAATGCCGCCTATCAGTGCTCATCAGGGCCAGCTATCAGTGCCCATAAGTGCAGAATATTAGTGCCACCTCATCAGTGAAGCCTATTAGTGCCCATCAGTGCCACCTCATCAATGCCCATTTACTAACCGAAAGAAAAACTTTTTTTTTTTCAACATTTTCGTTTTTATTTATTAAGGAAAAACATAAAAATCCCAGCAGTGATTAAATACCACCAAAAGAAAGCTCTATTTATGTGAAGAAAATTCTAAAAACGTCACATGGTTACAGTGTAGCATGACCGGGCAATTGTCATTCAAAGTGTGACTGCGCTGAAAGCTAAAAAGTGGCCTTGGCAGGAAGGGGGTGAAAGTGCCCAGTAGATAAGTGGTTAATTATATGTAAAATCTAAAAATGGATATAATATTTATTTGGCTACAGTGTTACTTGAGGAGAGAGAGAGAGGGGGCAGGGCTGAACCACGGCTCCGTGTCTGAATGGACACACAAAGCAGCGGCTCGGGGGGACCTCCAGAGCAAGCTGTTTGCTGTGGGGGTCACTCGATAGGAGGGAAGGGCCAGATATGTTGGCTAGGGAACCAATAAGAGAAGGATCTGGGCTGCCTTGTGCAAAATCACTGCACAGAGCAGGTACGTTTAACATGTTTGTTATTTAAAAAACAAAACAAAAAAAAACAAGACTTTAGTATCACTTTTATATGTTGATTTCCTATAATCATCAGCGCCATCTAATGCTCATAATGTGGTACTTTTCCTGGAATACTTCAATCAGGAAAATACTGCATTATGGCTGCTAGATAGAGCCGATGAGGTCACTGAATTAAGCAAAATACAGTCAGAATCTGTGAAGGATGGGCAAATGCTTGTTATATAAATCGGACCCCTTTATGTTTTCCCACTTACTGGGATGGCAGCACAATAATACGTTGCGTTTCATGCATAAAAGATCGCTGGGACTTTTTGCCATGTGTGTGTTTATTTTTATGGTTTATTTTTGAGCACGCATTTGCAGATTTTTTTATATTAAGATCTCTGACATTTCATCCAGAAAATGGGTAGGATATTGATATTTTAAGGCTCTTTTCACACTAGAGGACGGATCTGGTTCACCTGTCAATTTATCGGGAGGACCCAATTGGACCTCCAGTCTGCTCTATGGACATCTGATCGACTAAAAACAAGGGGATCCGTTCCCCATCCATCTGGCGGATCAGATAACAGTCGGGTTAGACAATTGGTCCGTTTACATTCGGCTGCCCATAGAGCGGGCTGTGTCTGCATAAGCAGAGCGGGCATGGACCAGCCATCTGCCTGCTCAGCGGGGATTAGCTGAAGGATTCTCTGCTGTGCAGACAATTTAACCGCTCAGCCACTTGCCTACCAGACCAAATTCTGACATTTCTCTCCTACATGTAAAAATCATCATTTCTTCTCATACATTACAGGACACAGAGCCATAGTAGTTTCTATGTGGGTTATAGGCCACCTTCAGGTGATGGACACTGGCACGCCCTAAGACAAGAATTTGCCCCCCTATATAACCCCTCCCACTATGGGGAGTACCTCAGTTTTTTCGCCAGTGTCTAAGGTGTTGGATGGGAGCAAAGATGTGCTGTGTTGAGCTCCACTGGATCAATCTTTGCTGGGGCTAGCCATGCTGACCGGATCCATTCAAAGTGTCCTGTTTTGGGCCAAATTGAATGGTACCCAGTCCTCATATCCGAAGAAATCAGGCTTTTGCTGTGACTGCTTCTCTTTTTAGAGAGCTGGACCCTGGGATCCAGTACTTTTTGGTAGTCCATAACGTTTTTTACTGGCAGTGTGCTGTTGCAGGTCCAGGATTGTGGGTTTCCTCTAGGATCCCCTGGTCCTGAAGGTTTAACAGAGCCCACCATGAAGGGTGAAGATTGGTTCTGTGCTAAATGCTGGAATGGAATCGTGGGGTAAAAACGCTCAGATTCATTAAAAAAAAAAAAGAAAGAGGGAAAGCGCAGCGGCGGCTTTGTAACCCCCCCACCATGCTCTCTCTGGGTCTGAGAGGACCTGTAGTCTGCCGCTCATGCAGGAAAACCCTTCCTTTTGAAATGGGGGTGGAGCCGTAGGCAACGCGGTGGGGGCGGGGCTAACATCGTCGGTGTTCTCTGATGCCAGGTGCACACGGAGGCAAGTGTTTAAAAGCAGACAGCTGCAGGCTGTGGAGGGACACGAGCAAAGAGGTGGCATTATCAGGTTTGGTGACACAGGCATTTCCTTTTGACACATTGTTACTGCTTCAGGCTGGGCATTAATAGCAGCCATTTTTGCTGGACTATAGCCTTAGCAGTGTATGCATTCCTTCTGGTAGTGCCTCTGCTTTGTGCATCAAGCTATGAGCGGAAGGGGGGAAAGGAACACCTCAAAAGATCAATTGTTATACGACAACCTAAATCTATGTCTGAGAATCATCCTCCTCTGAGAGTGATGCGGCCGGTCAGAGTGAGCTGTCAGGGGGGGACTGGTGTTACAGCAACACTGGACACTTCATGCTTAATGCTATGGTTGCTTCCCAATGGTTCCAAGCATAGCAGATCCCCCATCCAGTGCTCAGGACCCTCATACTGAGGTGCAAGGGGCAGGGGATCAGGAAGTTCTTCCAAAAGATCAGGAAGACACTGATATCTCCTCTTCCGAGGATCCTAATATGGAGGGAGCAGTCTCACAAGAAAGACTGTTGGTACACTCCCTTACTAAGTTGGTTCGCTCAACTTTTTTGCTGCCTGTAGCGCAATCTGTTGATGAGCCCACCTCTGGTTTTGGATCACTAAAGCCTCCCCCTTCTGGGGATGCCTTTCCTATCCATTGGTGGCTAAAAAAAAGTTGATGTATTCTGAATGGGAACACCCAGATAAGCATTTTTTTCCTCCAAAAAAAGTATTCTATACTTTATCCTATGGAAGAGGAATTCTATAAGAAATGGGGGGGTTCCAGCAATCGATGGTGCAATCTTCTTGGCAAATAAAAACCTCACTTGTCCTGTAGACAATGCGCAAATGTTGAAGGATCCAACAGATAAAAAGTTGCAATTTATTTTTTAAGAACAACTTTTCTCTGGCAAGTTCAGTGGTGTAGCCGGCTCTTGCGGCAATTGGAGTATCTCAGTCCATAAAGGACCAGTTTGTAGAGATACTTAAAATTATTCCTAATCAGCAAGCCCAGCAATGGGCTGGCATATCAGAAGCATGTTTTACAGTGGATGCTATGAAAGATTCTACTATTCAAGCCTCACAGCTTATGCTAGGACTGGTACATACACGCAGAGTCCTATGGTTGAAAAATTGGTCAGCTGATGCGCCGTGTAAAAAGCTCTTGGCCAGTTTCCTATTTCATGGTGAACAGTTATTTGGAGACGATTTCGATAAATATATCCAAAGGATTTCTAATGGGAAAAAGTTCTCTTTTATCAGTGAAAAAGAAGTTTAGGCATTTCTCCTTTAAACGTGCATCTTGTCCAGTGCCAGGAGCATCTGCCTCTAGACAGTCTTGACGGCCTCCACCATCGAGCTCAAGAGGAAGACCTCAGGGGCAGTCCCAGGGACAAAAGAGGACTTGGGGCAGGAATCCCGCAAAACAAAATACTAAAGCTTCCTTATGAAGGGAAACAGCTGGGTGGCTTCCTCAATTTCTCTAGGTTACAAACTAGAGTTAAGAAAATTCCTGTCTCCTCGTTTTTTAAGATCAAACGTTCCCAGAGATCCAGGGAAAAGGAAGTCTCTCTAGCGCTGGATAATCTCTTGACCCAGAAGGTGATTATCAGAAGTTCCCACGGAAGAGCAGGGTTCAGGGTTTTATTCAAACCTCTTCACGGTTCCAAAACCGAACGGGGAGGTAAGACCCATTCTAGATCTCAAGGGTCTGAACCGGAACTTGAATATTCGGTCCTTTTGCATGGAGTCAATCTGATCCGGTTGTTTCATTCTGCAAGGAGGGGAATTTTTAGCATCAATCAATATCAGATCTCCACATGCCGATATCACAAATTTCTACGCTTCGAGGTAGAAAATCATAATTTTCAGTTTGTGGCTCTGCCGTTTGGTCTAATCATCACTCCGTGTGTGTTCACAGAGATCCTGGCACCTCTGTTAGCCAGGTTAAGGGTTCAGGGTATAACTATCCTAGCCTATCTAGACGATCTGCTTTTATTAGAGCAATTAGTCACCGGTCTAAACCAAAGTTTAATCTCAGCTATAAACTACCTGGAATTCCTAGGCTGGATTTTCAACCTAGAAAAATCTTCCTTAAAACTGTCAAGGAGATTACAGTATTTAAGGCTGATCATAGATACTGTTCAAAAGAAGGCATTCTTACCCCAGGCAGGAGTCCGCTCCATAAAGGAACTGATTTGACTATTCAAAACATTCCATTCGGCTGTGCATGAAATTGTTAGGAAAGATGGTGGTCTCTTTCGAGGCTGTTCCTTATGCACAGTTTCATTCAAGACTGCTATAAAAAGCCATTCTGTCGGCCTGGAACAAGAAAGTCCAGGCTTTGGACTTTCCAATGCGTTTATCTCCCGAAGTGCATCAGAGCCTCAATTGGTGGTTGATATCCAGCAACCTCCAACAGGGGAAATCCTTTCTACCAGTATTCTGGAAAGTGGTAACTATGGATGCCAGCCTTCTAGGCTGCGGAGCAGTCCTGGAAGAGGCTTCTGTCCAGGGGAAGTGGTCCAAGTCAGAAAGGACCTTACCCATCACTGTTCTAGAAATTTGAGCGGCATGTCTGGCCCTAGAGGCCTGGACGCTCAGATTATGAAATGTTCCTGTCAGGATTCAATCCTACAATGCCACGGCTGTGGCTTACATCAATCACCAAGGGGACGTGAGAAGTCGTGCAGCCCAAAATGAGGTCAATCATGGGATAGAAAATTGACAGGCAGACTACTTGAGTCCCTTCACCCCAACATCTTTCTGTCGATATGTCAAAAATGGGGTGTTCCGGACATGGATCTGTTTGCTTCCAGATTCAACAACAAAGTCCACAACTTTTTTTCAAGGACAAGGGATTCACTGGGATGCGGAACAGACACTTTGGTCTTTTCATGGGATCAGTTTTCACTGATATATGCCTTCCCTCCAGTTCTGCTGCTTCCGCGTCTTCTTTGCAGGATCAATCAGGAAGGAAAAGAGGTGATTCTGGTGGCCCCAGCCTGGCCCAGATCTTGTTTTGCTGAGATCAGAAAGATGGCAGTAGGGGATCCTTGGACCCTGCTGTGGCCAGACCTTCTCGCACAAGGTCCGGTATTCCATCTGATCTTACAAACACTAAATTTAATGGTTTGGCTATTGAAACCCACATTCTAAAGGACCGTGGGTTATCTCCTTCAGTAGTGTCTACTTTGTTTAATGCTAGGAAGCTGGCCTCCAGAGTCATATACTTTAGATTCTGGAAGGCATATATCTCCTGGTGTGGATCCAGGGGTTGGCACCCCAGAAAGTACGTCATAGGTAGGATCCTTGAATTCCTGCAAATTGGACTGGAAATGAAGCTGGCCCTGAGTACTATCAAGGGCCAGATCTTGGCCTTATCAGTATTCTTTCAATGGCCTCTTGCTTCTCACTCTCTAGTACGTAGTTTTATTCAGGGGGTAACGAAAATGAATCCTCCCATCAGGGCATCCTTGAATCCTTGGGATTTGAATTTAGTCTTTTCGGCTTTACAAAAACAGCCCTTTGACCCTTTTCAGGAAATTCCCTTGGTTCTTTTGACGAGGAGAATAATCTTTTTGGTTGCTTTATCTTCTGCCAGAAGGGTATCAGAATTGTCGGCTCTGTTTTGTAAAGAGCCATATTTGATTATGCGTAAGGATAAGGTGGTATTGCGACCTCATTCTGAATTCCTACCAAAAGTAGAGACAGATTTTCATTTAAGCCAGGATATTGTTCTGCCTTCTTTTTTTGCAGAGCCTCGATATAGAGAAGTCACTACATTCTCTTGATGTAGTGAGAGTGGTCAAGGTCTATTTAAAGGAGACAGCCCAGATTTGCAAAACAGATGTTTTGTTTGTACTGTCAGGAGGTCCTAAAAGAGGACAGGCAGCATAAAAATCTACTATTTCCAAATGGATTTGTCAAGTGATTGTTCAAGCTTATGGTCTAAAGAAAATTCCTCCTTTTCATGTTAAAGTGCACTCCACCAGGGCTGTTAGTGCCTCTTGGGCGGTACATCACCAGGCCTCCATGGCTCAGATCTGCAAGACCACAACTTGGTCTTCAGGCCATCCATTTACCAGATTCCATCAAATCGATGTAAAAGGTCAGGAGGATATTGCCTTTGGGCGTAGTGTACTGCAGGCTGCAGTATAAGTCCTCTAGCCTCTTAATGCCCTACCCTTTTTGTTGTGTCTCCCTCCCTTCAGTTGCCATTGCTATGGCATGTATGGGAGTAACTACTATGGCTCTGTGTCCCCTGATGTATAAAAACGGCTTACCTGTAAAATCCTTTTCTTTGAAGCCAGCGGTTCCCTTCTCCAACTCACCAATGGCAGTGGCGAGTCGGTAGAAGCAGTGGGAGTGGGGGGAGTTTCCTCTCGCCACCTGTAAGAATGATCAAGCGGCCGCTATGATCATCCTTATGTGTAGAGAATCGCTGGCGCTCAAAGAAGATATGTGAATGATGTCTGTAGCTGCAGGCATCATTCAGATATAAATTAATACACAAAAAATAAATATGTATATAATGTCCAGTGTGTATATAAAAATAACTGTGGAAATAACTGGAACTTGATTATTTAATCAAATTATATTTGACCACGTGGACCCGTCACCTCTAAACACCGCTATTAGATGGAGGCTTACCAGATCCCCAGTGACCCCCTGTTAGGGGAGGTCAAACTGTGCGAATTCAATCACAGGTCACATAGATGTCCAGATATCCAGATCCCGGAGATTATGTGACCTGTGATCGAATTTGCGCAGTTTGACCTCCCCTAACAGGGGGGTCACTGGGAATCTGGTAAGCTTCCATCTAATAGCGGTGTTTAGAGGTGTCGGGTCCACGTGGTCAAATATAATTTGATTGAATAAGCAAGTTCCAGTTATTTCCACAGTTATTTTTATATACACACTGGACATTATATACATTTTCTTTTTTGTGTATTAATTTATGTATGGACATTTGATTATTTTTTTTATGGACACTTGAGTTTATTTTTTATTTTTCAATAGCATTTGAGTATTTGGCTTCACAGTTTCTTTTACATATATATTTTTTGCAACTTTTCTTTGGTCACTTTCATAATTATTGGCCAAGCGCTGCACTTTTTTCTTATATATTTTTTGTGCCTAGTATCTTGGTTATGGTGTTCAGCTGCTGATTTCTTTATTGTTTTTTACTAAGCGCAGATTTTTTCTATCATTCAGATATCACCGCTCAAACCCGATGACGTCATGTGATGTGTGGTGGGCGGGAAGCGGTTAAAGAGGAGTTCCAGCCACCTATGGAAAAAACTGAAAGTCGACCGCTACAAAAACCGCAGCTGCTGACTTTTAAAAAAACAAAACACTCACCCGTCCCATGATCCAGCGGGGTGCTCACCTCAGCCAGTGTCACCCGCGGTCCCCATCGCTGGCATCTTCACTAGGGGCACCCGGCTGTGACAGCTTGTGGCTTCAAAGCAGATGAGACACACAGGAGGAGGGGGGCAGAGATGAGACACACACCCAGTGCAATCATCTGAGGCCTGTCACTGTGTATAGTTTATAGATGGATACATGGAAGGGAGAGCAGGTAACAGGGATGCACATCACACATGGTGTGCACAACCCCCCCATCCCTCCTCTTAACTGACGTCCTGCCCCCCCACAAAAAAACCTTCTCCCAGCACAGATCCCCCAAATCCCTCCTCCCATTACAAATTGCCCCAATCCCTCCTCCCAGAACAAATCCCCCCCCCCAATCCCTCCCCTTAGCACAAATCCCCCCATCCCTCCCCCTAGAACAAATCTCCCCCAATCCCTCCCCCTAGCATACATTCCCCCCCAATCACTTCCACTAGCACAGACCCCCCCCCCCCCCCCCCCATTCACTCCTGCCAGCACAAATTGCCTCAATCCTTCCTCCCAGCACATATCTTCCCATCACTCCTTACAGCACAAATCCTCCTAGTCCCTGCTCACAGCACAAATCCCCCCCAATCCCCCTTCTAGCACAAATTCCCCTCCAATCCCTCCTCACAGCAAAAATACCCCCCAATCCCTCCTCCTAACAAAAATACCCCCAATCTTTTGTCCTAGCCCAAATCCCCCCCCCAATCCCTCCTCAAGCACAAATCCCTCCTCCTAGCAACAACTCCACCCCAATCCCTCCCCGTAGCACAAACCCCCCACCAAAAAAAATCTCCTTGCAGCACAACTCCCCCCAATCCTTTCTCCTAGCACACATCCCCTCCAATTGCTCCTCCTAGCAGAAATCCCCCAATGACTTCTTCTAGCATAGATCCCCCAATCCCCCTAGTACAAATCCCCCCCCAATCCATCCTCCTAGCCCAAATGCCCTCAATCACTTCCTCTAGCACAAATCCCCCCAATCACTTCCTCTATTCCTCTAGCACATGGAAGGAAGGGCTGGGGAGGGGCACGACTGAAATCTGGGTGGAAATTAGCACCCCCATGGATCCGCCTTGTCTGTGTCTCTCCATCTAGCAGCTAAAAGCTGGCGAGAGGAAGAAACCAGCTTTAAGATGCTGCAGAGAGCAGCACAGGGCATCGTTCTGCAATTGCTCTTACCCACCCCACCGTCTGATCCACCTGCTGTCCGAGCCCCCTACAGGAGAACCGTGGAACAACCCTGATGATGGCCCTGCTCAGGATCATTCAGTGACACAGTATGAAGTCACATACAATAATAAGTTACTTATTACACCAAAAGAAAGCTCTATTTGTGGAGAAAAAAAGGGCGTTAATTTTGTTTGGGTACAAAGTCGAACGACAGCGCAATTATCAGTTAAAGCGACATAGTGCTGAATCGCAAAAAGTGCTCTGGTCATTAAGGGAGTAAAATCTTCCGGGACTGAAGTGGTAAAATTTCCATATATATATATAAAATCTATAAAATGATATAACATTTATTTGGCTACAGTGTTACATGACCGAGGTATTCCCAGTCAAAGTTTCCAGGCCTGAAAAGTATTAGTTGGTGTGATCAGTTATTAGCACTTTATTAATCGCCCCCCCATCAATGTTACATATTACTCAAGTTTGTCTGAGGGGAGCAGCTCTTATTGATCACTGATTCTTCATTTATCATAGAGCAAGGGTGACACTTCATTTTCACAATTGTCAGATTGTTTCCTGCGATTATTAGCATTTTTATTTACATTTTTTCTATTATTATTGTATATATTAATATTATTATTCATATTAATATTTTTAGTTTGTTATTTTTTTCAGTTACACCGTCATTAAGATGCCACGACTCTCGCGTCAACGGCCCCGTGGAAGGCGATCCCGCCAGGAGGGAGGAGAGGCACCCATCGCCCACCGCACACGAGCACAGCTTCGGAGGAGACGAGAGTACGAAGCCAACAACGTGCGCCATCCTCCTGGAGACCACATCAGGGATCAGCAACCAGCACCCCAGAGACCGCCGGCACTGGAGCAGCCTCTTCAGAGACCGCCGGCACTGGAGCAGCCTCCTCAGAGACCACCGGCACTGGAGCAGCCTCCTCAGAGACCACCGGCACTGGAGCAGCCTCCTCAGAGACCACCGGCAGTGGAGCAGCCTCCTCAGAGACCACCGGCAGTGGAGCAGCCTCCTCAGAGACCACCGGCACTGGAGCAGCCTCCTCAGAGACCACCGTGCACCATCTGCCTCAGTGAGTATAGTGCAGAGGAGTCTATTACCTTATTTTGTGATCACGTATTCCATGCCGATTGTATCAACAGATGGCTCCAACTGAACGTGACTTGTCCTCTGTGCCGAGCGTTTACTCCATATTTTTTGGTTGTTCCACATGAAGACGGCGAGTTCCTGTATCCTGTCATGGGGCATGATGAAAATGGAGACCCCATCCTGGAAATCTAGACGGTATTGTATTCTATTTCTGATCCCCTGGAAACAACATGGGGTAATGTATAACAATATGTATATTTTTTTGCTGTTTCTGCTTATAGTAGATGATGCCTAAAAAAAAAATATACTTCGGACATTCACCACTGAAAAGGAGTCGCTTCACCCTAATTGAGCTACCACCGCTCGGGTGATCACTCCAGACATTCACTGCCGAAAAGGAGTCGCTTCACCCTAATTGAGCTACCACCGCTCGGGTGATCACTCCAGACATTCACTGCCGAAAAGGAGTCGCTTCACCCTAATTGAGCTGCCACCGCTCGGGTGATCACTCCAGACATTCACTGCCGAAAAGGAGTCGCTTCACCCTAATTGAGCTACCACCGCTCGGGTGATCACTCCAGACATTCACTGCTGAAAAGGAGTCGCTTCACCCTAATTGAGCTACCACCGCTCGGGTGATCACTCCAGACATTCACTGCCGAAAAGGAGTCGCTTCACCCTAATTGAGCTACCACCGCTCGGGTGATCACTCCAGACATTCACTGCCGAAAAGGAGTTGCTTCACCCTAATTGAGCTACCACCGCTCGGGTGATCACTCCAGACATTCACTGCCGAAAAGGAGTCGCTTCACCCTAATTGAGCTACCACCTCTCGGGTGATCACTCCAGACATTCAATGCCAAAAAAGAGTCGCTTTACCCTGATTGAGCTACCACCTATTAGGTGAACGCTCCAGACATTCACTTTATTAACATCTCAGAAAAAAGGAGAGGCTAAGAGGTGGAGGAGACCGGATTTATTTATTTTGTTTTGTAAAATCTTTATTTAGAAACATTTCCGCCACTCCAGCAGGGCATGCCCCATCGGTCTCATGTTTGCGGTAGGGGGAGATACAGATGCCAGTCACAATAAGGGGATTCATTCCCCCTCACAGCTAGCCACTATGACCATAACTCCAGTTATTTTAAAAGGTAAAACATAGAACCACATCCTGGTACCAGGGAGGCATTGGATAGTTAATGAACAGAAGATAAAGAGAGAGAGAAAGGAAGAGATTAGAGGAGGGGAAGGGAAAGCTGAGGGGGGAGGGTGTAGGGAAAAAGGGAGATGGAGCATACCTGTGGTCTGTAGAAGTCTTTCGATCCCGCACCGGGATGTAGAGAAGAAGGGTGTCTTTCACTGGGCAGTATTACCCCTATCTATGCGAGCTCTAAGGGATGGTTCAGCCACAGTGGTAGCCCGTCCATAGGGGCCGCCCCCGCCCTCCCCCACCTGTGTAGTAAAAAAAAAAAAAAAAAAATATATATATATATATATATATATATATATATATATATATATATATATATATATATATATATATATATATATATTTTAAAACGGCCCCTCTGAAAAAAAAGTCCTTTAAGTAAGTGCAGTGTGTTCAGACACCAGACACAGTGCACTATGGTAAGCGCCACATCTATGCAATCACGAGACGAGATTGCAGATGTTGCGTTTCACTTGCGGTGTCTAGCCCGCCTTGCGTCGCTTTCTGAAGCACGGAGTAGCTCCCGCCCAGCGCCCATAGTATATATTACTATGGCTGGGCGGTTTGATTGACATCTGTGTTAGATGTCACTTCCTGTTTTCTCTAATTGCACCCGAGAGAGGAAACGGGAAGTATTAGGAGTGGACTCCTCCATCACCGCTGGAAGGAGACACCGCAGGAGAGGAGAGGACAACACAGTCAGCAAGGTAAGTGCCACTGCCGCTGTGCTCCCGCAGAGAGGGTGGGAAGGTGAAGACTGGCAGCCTAGTCTCAGCAGGGGTGACCCTATGGTGGGAGGTGGACTGATCCCCTGGATTGCTGGTCCCCGAGGAGGATAAACCTTCTAATGGATTGAAGTTGAGCAGACACAGCAGGAGGTAACAGAGTCCGGTCCTTGCTGACAACAGATCCATCATTCTGTAGATGTGTCCTCTATGGATAAGGATCATGCATGCTCCCAGTGCATGACATCTGTATTGCCTGACACCTCCCGTGCTCCAACCTTAACACCCCTCACCCCCAATTCCCCTCCAAACCCGACCCCCCATAAGCAATGACCAGACTGCGTTTGGAGTAAATGGCCATCCAGCCTTGATTTATTAATCAAAATATATATCTCTCTATATATATATAACAAAAAATAAACTTTTCATAAATAACTTTATTAAACATGTAAACAACTATTAATTTGTCTTGTATCATGGGTCATAAGTATACCCATCCACCTACTGGTCACTGCACACTACATCAGTCAGTACTTTAACCTCTTGACCTCCAGACGGAATCCCATGTCTCGGAGGCTATACCCAAACCAGTGCAGTGACCTACCCCTTTTACCCTTCGCGGTTAACCCCATGTAACCGGGAAGTACAGATCAAACCACCCCCATCACCATGGATGGGTACAAACATATTCTCTACTTGCACTACTTAACCTCCTCAACTGACCCCCAACAACTGCCACAGCTCGAAAGGTGGTAAAACCTTACCCTTTTGAGCAACGCCACACCAACAGCCAACGCTGAATCCCCTCCTGAAGGCCCAAGGCCCACATGTCTGTACCTACATCATTTAAATGTACCCCATCACTCCTCAAATACTTCCAGGTCTTGAATTCTAACTCCCGATGGCGAATGGCCAGCCCCCCCATTCTTGATAAATAATCTACTAACTTCCTTATTGACCTTAATCCTGGCCCTGTCCACCTTTTTGTCCGACAGCCCCCACCTCCACGACGTCCTGCTAACCATAACGGACCACACCAGTACCATTCCCGGGTTGGAATCCCTCAACCTAAGAAAATCGCACTTTATGTCCCGGGTGAGGTCCCTCATAGACCTCACCCCCATTTCGTTGTTCCCCACATGCAGAAGCAAGACATCTGGCAGCCGGCCCAGACGAGCGAATCTATGCACCTCGCCCAAAACCCTGTTCCACCGCATACCAGGGACCCCGTTCCACACAATCTGCGTCTCATCCCTGGGTATCCGAAGTTGTCTGCCGTTCGGCCGAATGTCAGCTCTCTTTGAACCCCAAAAATCTTAGGAATGGCCCAAAATCCATACCAGGCCAGCTTCATAACCTGCAAACAAAAAGAATTAGATACACGGAAGAAAAACACATCCTTCTGCATAACAACAACAACACCACAACCCCTCCCATCCAAACAAAAACCTCAAGCCATCAGTTTTGGGCGAACATACAGCTTAAACCGCTCTGAATCCCACCTCCCAATCCTCCTAACCGCCTCCGAACTCAGTCCGGCCCTGGACGACTCGGTAGCTGCACCAATGCGGAAGGAATGGGATGAAAAATTCCACGGGTCGAACCCCGCCCCCACCACGCACTTCTTAAAGACCACACTGAACTGAAATTTAGACAGGAAAGAACCATCCGCTTGCACGAAAAATGGGCCCAGGATCCTTGGCCGCAGGAGCAAAAAAGCCTCCACCGCCCTCACCGGGCAGATGCTGCTCTCTATTTTTCCCACCTCTACAAGTACTCCTTTTCCCTCCTGGTCCATCTTGGGCCTTCTCAACCAAATCCTAACCACGGTTCGGCCCAGTTCTACCTCACCCACCTCCAAACCCCCATGTTTTCCACCTGGCTGGGCAAAACAGTTCACCAATCCAAAAAGCCCCCAAGAAGATCAGGGAAAAAGCCACCCGAAAAAGGACTTGCTCATATTCGGAACTACAGACCGTCCCCACCACGCGACACAGGCCGCAGAGCACCTCAAAGGAAACTGGGCGCCTCCCATCCCTTTGCCTATGTGCCTTCCGGTAACCCTTCGCCGCCTGCCACAGCCAGAACTCCTTAGTGTAATGCCGTTGTCCTCCCCATTTAAAGAGAAAGGCCAACCCCGCAAGCTTTTTGTCAATAGAGGCTGCCGAAGCCCCCCCCCCTGGTCCATAGCAGTGCTAAGGAAGTAGAATACCGCCTGAGCCATGCCCGCCTCACCCGGGGCCATGCCGATCGCTGCCAAGCACTCCGACCATTCCTGCCATACCCTCGAATAGGCCTTCCAGGTAGCCTTGCTCACAGAAAATTCGATCAACCTTGCGACGGCTCCAACGCTGTGGCCCAAATCCATGCCGGGCAGCTGATCCCGTGACGCTCTGCCTCCGGTGCCAGACCCCGGAACCTGTCCCACTGAAAACGAGACAGAGCGTCAGCCAACGTGTTGTCAACCCCCAGCAGATGCACAGCATAGATGAAAGCTTTCACCTGCAAGCAACGAAGAACCAAATGGCGTAGAAGCCTGACCACCGGCCCAGAGGCCACCGTCAGCCGATTGACCACTTGAACCACCCCCAAATTGTCACAATTGAAGCGCACTTTCAAGTTCCTAAAAGACTCCCCCCAGATTTCCATGGCCACCACAATGGGGAATAACTCAAAGAGAACCAGGTTCTTAAAGAACCCGGCCTCCGCCCACTCCGGGGGCCAATGCTCCGCACACCATTGCCCTTTAAAGTAAGCCCCGAAGCCCGTGGACCCCGCGGCATCTGTAAACAATTCCAGGTCCCAATTACTAATGGGGCCCGACATCCATATGGCCCGGCCATTAAACAATGTCAGGAATTCCTGCCACACCTTCAGGTCGTCCCTGTGGTCCTGCTTTAGGGTCAAATAATGGGTAGGTGCCCGTATCCCCACAGTAGCCGCCGCCAGCCGGTGGCAGAAAATTTGCCCCATTGGAATAATCCAACACGCGAAATTAAGCTTGCCCAACAAAGATTGCAACTTACGCAGTTGCAACTTCCGAACTCCGACAGTCCCTCGAATTTCCTCCTGCAGCAGTTCCAATTTGTCCAAGGGCAGCCTGCATTCCATCTGCTCCGAATCAATGACGATCCCCAAGAAAGTGATGCAGGCTGCAGGACCTTCCGTCTTGCCCGGCGCCAAAGGGACACCAAATCGTTCCGCCAGGTGTTGCAGTGTCCCCAAGAAGACCGCGCAAACATTCATTCCCGCCGGGCCAACACACAGAAAGTCATGCAAGTAGTGAATGACCGAGTTGATGCCCGACACATCCTTACCTGCCCACTCCAAAAAGGAACTGAACTGTTCGAAAAGTGCACAGGAAACCGAACAACCCATGGGCAGGTAACATAAAATTCTCCTTCCCAGGTACACCCCAGTAGCCGAAAGCTCTCCGGGTGCACCGGCAAGAGTCGAAAAGCCGACCCGATGTCCGACTTGGCCATCAGCGCCCCCTGGCCATAACGCCGGACCCACGACACCGCTGCGTCAAAGGAAGTGTACGTAACCGCACATACCTCTGGCGAAATGGCGTCGTTAACCGAACCCCCTTTTGGGAAAAACAGGTGATGGATCAGCCTGAACTTGTTGGGCTCCTTTTTCGGGACCATGCCCAATGGAGAGACCAGCAAGTTGGGGAGAGGCGCCTCCCGAAACGGTGCGCGGTGCTTGACGCCAATCGGCCTATTTAGGCCTGCTGCTGTGATCATTCAGGTGCTGCCTGATCAACAGCTTCTCGGTTCCTGTCCCGTTGTCCGTATCCTGTGTTCCTGTTTGCAGATCTCCTGATGACCCGGCTCTCCTTAGACACCTCTGACCTCTGCCTGCACCTGACCTCGGCCTGTTTGACCTCTTTTGCCTGCTCCTTCTGTGCCTCTGCTGCCCGCCTGTTGCCATACCCTGCCTGCACCCGGACCTGCCTGCTCTGCTCCTGCTCCGTACCCAGTTTGCCTGTGTCCTACCTACGCACCTGCTGCTGGAAGTTTCCTGCAAGTTCCTGCTCCTGGAGCCATACCACAGGCTCTCTTACCACTCCGCACTCTCAGCCACCTGTCTGTTCTATCAGGGGTTGTAAGTCGGACACGTACGGGAGACCACCCTCTGCCCAAGCGGACTCACCGGTTTGGTAAGTGCCAGTCTGACAGTATCAGGCAGCCATGACTGAGTCCGGGCAGGGGGCCTCCCCCATGGATGAGTTATGCAGACATTTGGCCGGTCTGACCCAAGCCGTGAAGAGTCTCCAGGATGGCTACTCAAGGTTGGAGGAGCAAGTCCAAGCCTTGTCCTCCTCATCTAACCCTCAAGGAACCTCTTCCACCGGTCTTTCATCTGCACCCTCCGTAGTGATGCTTCCTCCAGAGCCAAGGGTACCTACGCCCGAGAGGTTTTCTGGCGATCGCACCAAGTATCGTGCGTTTCGCAACTCTTGCGAACTGTACTTCGCACTGCAGCCCCGGACATTCTCTCTAGAGGCAACCAAGGTGGGCTTTGTAATATCCCTGTTGTCCGGCGAGCCTCAGACCTGGGCCCACCGTTTGCTGGAGCAGAAATCTGGAACCCTGGATAGCCTTGATAACTTCTTCTTGGCCATGTCTCAGCTATATGAGGACCCCCAGTTGACTGCGACTGCAGAAGCCGCACTGCACTCTCTCCAACAAGGTCGCAGAGCGGCCGAGGACTATGCAGTGGAATTCCGCCATTGGAGCTCCGACACGGATTGGAATGACGCCGCCTTGCACCACCAATTTCCGATGGGACTTTCTGACCCCCTTAAGGATGAGTTGGCACGGGTAGGAATACCACAAACCCTGGATGAGTTAGTCAACCTCTCCATTCAGATTGATCGCCGTTTAAGGGAACGCCGGAGAGGTCCTCCAGCCACTTCCGTCCCACCTGGGTGCTCCCCAAGGTTCCCACTTCTGCTGGTCAGTTCTCTTCTACCTCTTCTGCTCCCGCTCTGGAAGCTCCTGAACCAATGCAGCTCGGGTTACTTCGGCCCTCGTTGACCCCTGAAGAAAAGCAGCGCAGACGTGCCCATAACTTATGTCTCTACTGTGGGGAACCTGGGCACTATGTCAGGGCTTGCCCCAACAAGACACGCAAGTGTGTTTCCTCTTCCTTCATGTGTGCCTCTGTTCTACGAAAACCCAGTTCTCACCTTGCCCTTCTCCTCACTTTGCAGCTTCCAGGAGGGAGTTTCCCAGTGTCAGCCATCATTGATTCCGGAGCATGCAGCTGCTTTATCGATCTGACTTTCGCTGCCAACCATCACATCTCGCTCATACCTAAGGCTCAGGGACTTGCTGTACATCTAGCCGATGGCTCCGCTCTTAGTTCCGGTCCTGTCACGCAAGAGACTGTCCCTTTGCTGGCTACTATGGGCACCTGTCACCAGGAGCACCTGCGTCTGGATGCCATCTCCTCCCCCTTGTTTCCCATTATCCTGGGGATACCCTGGTTGCAGGCCCACAATCCAAGCATTAACTGGGCCACAGGAGAAGTCAAGTTTCTTTCCGAGTACTGTCAACAACACTGCTTGGCCCAACCAACATACAATTCCTCTCAACTTCTCTGTTTGGATGTCGATCCAAAATTGCATCAGTCCGTTCCTGAACCCTATAAAGGACTTTCTGGATGTATTCAGTAAGAAAGGGGCAGACACTCTTCCCCCCCACAGGCCTTATGACTGCCCTATTGAACTGTTACCAGGTACTGAAGTCCCTTTTGGGAGAATTTTTCCATTAACGGAGCAGGAGTTAGGCACGCTGAAGGAGTATATTGATGAAAACCTGAAAAAAGGGTTTATCCGTCCTTCTACTTCCCCTGCCGGTGCTGGCATTTTTTTTGTCGAAAAAAAGGACCATTCCCTACGCCCCTGCATTGACTATCGGGAATTGAACAAGAAAACTGTCAAAAACCGCCACCCTTTACCCCTAGTACCCGAGTTATTCCAAAGGCTGGGGTCTGCAGTCATCTTTTCGAAATTGGATCTTCGCGGAGCTTACAATTTAATCCGTATCCGAGAAGGAGACGAATGGAAGACAGCGTTCCGTACTCGTTTTGGGCACTTCGAGTACCTTGTCATGTCCTTCGGGTTGTGTAATGCACCCGCGACCTTTCAACATTTTGTCAATGACATCTTTCGCGACTACCTGGATCTATATGTAATTGCATACCTGGACGATATCCTAATCTTTTCCTCATCATTGGAAGACCATCGTAGACATGTCCGTAGCGTTTAAGCTCGTCTCAGGGTACACGGGCTCTACGCAAAACTCAAAAAGTGTGAGTTTGAACGCCAGTCCATCCAATTCCTGGGCCTGGTTATATCTGTGGAGGGCATCAAGATGGATCCCCAGAAAGTATCTGCCATCCTGGACTGGCCTGCGCCTGTGGACAAGAAGGGTGTACAGCGCTTCATCGGCTTTTCCAACTTCTACCGGAAATTTATCAGGGGTTTCTATGCAATTATTGCTCCCATCACCGAACTGACCAGGCAGGGTACCCGATTCTCTTGGACCCCTGAGGCTCAGCTGGCCTTTGAAAAACTCAAGATGCTATTTACTTCTGCCTCTATTCTGAAACATCCGGACCCAGCCTTACCCTTCGTTCTTGAAGTGGATGCTTCGGAAATCACTGTGGGGGCGGTGTTATCCCAACGGCAGGGTGCCAAGGCCCTTCTTTTTCCGGTGGCGTTCTTTTCTCACAAACTGTCGTCATCCGAAAGGAACTATGATGTTGGGGACCGAGAACTTCTGGCCATTAAGGCGGCTCTGGAGGAATGGCGTTATCTATTGGAAGGTGCTGCACATCCCATCCTGGTCTACACCGACCATAAAAACCTGGAATATTTGAGAACTGCCAAAAGACTTAGACCACGGCAAGCCAGATGGGCTCTTTTTTTTCCCCCGGTTTCAATTCCACATCACCTATAGACCTGGTTCTAAGAACGTCAAGCCGGATGCCCTGTCACGTATGTTTTCTAACCCTGAAAAGACTCGGCCTCCTGATACAATTCTCCCTTCTGGGAACTTCCTGCTCCTCCAAGGGGACCTTATCTCCCGGATCAGACAGGCTTCTGTTGGAATGCCCCCGAGCCCTGAGGTCAGCTGTAGTGAGGGGTTGTTCTGGCATAAAGGCAAGATTGTGGTCCCTGAAGCCTTGAAGGTGAACGTGTTGGAACTCTGCCACGACCATAAGATGGCCGGACACTTTGGTACCCTGAAGACTGCCGAACTGGTTCAGCGCACCTTCTGGTGGCCTCAACTTCTCAAGGATTGCAAGGACTATGTGGACTCGTGTAGCACTTGTGCCCGAAGTAAAAACAGCCGGACACGGGCTTGGGGTCTACGGAAACCTTTGCCTGTCCCTGAGAGACCGTGGAAAATGATTTCGATGGACTTTATCGTGGAACTTCCCCTATCCGAGGGGTTCTCTACTATCTTTGTTGTTGTAGATAGGCTGTCCAAAATGGCCCACTTCCTCCCGATGGGGGGCACCCCCTCGGCAATGGAGACGGCCAAGATCTTGATCAAAGAAATTGTAAGGCTGCATGGGATCCCGGCAAGTATTGTTTCCAATCGAGGTGCCCAATTCACTTCAAGGTTTTGGAAAGCGCTCTGCGGGTCTCTTGAAATTGAATTGGCCTTTTCCTCTGCTTATCACCCCCAGACAAATGGACAAACGGAAAGAACCAATCAGTCCCTGGAGCAGTACATCCGCTGTTTTTCTTCTTTCTCGCAAGATGACTGGGTCTCGCTACTACCTATGGCAGAGTTTGCATATAACAACTCCTTGCATTCCGCCATCAACCAAACACCGTTCTTTGCCAATTACGGCTTCCACCCAGCTTTTTTACCCAGCTCAGTCCCAGAATGCCTTGTTCCGGTAGTTTCCGAGACATTGGACTTCTTTTCTAAAAACAACAAACTCCTAAAGGAGACTATGGCCCGGTCCCAGGAATGCTATAAACGGGCGTTTGACAAGAAGAAACGTGGAGAACTCGTTCTTGCGCCCGGCAGCCAAGTATGGTTATCTACAGCCAACCTTAAGATGGCCTGTCCCTCCAGGAAGTTAGGCCCTAAATTCATGGGCCCTTTCTCAGTAAAGAGGAGGATAAATGAAGTTGCCTATGAACTTAACCTGCCTGACTCATTTTAGAGTGCACCCGGTCTTTCACGTGACCTTACTGAAACCCGTTACCCCAAATCCCTTTGCTGACCGCACTACTGGCCCACCCGAACCTGTTATAGTGGACAATGAAGAGGAGTTTGAGGTCAAAGCAATCCTTGATTGTAGGAAGAGGGGTAATGTAACCCAGTACCTTATCAAGTGGAAGGGTTATGGCCCTGAAGACAACTCCTGGGAGCCCGAGGGCAATCTGCATGCTCAAGAACTTTTGCGGGCCTTCAAGAACCGCCAGGTTTCCAGATCGGCTCACCTGGGCAGCCGGAGTCTGCCCTTAAGGAGGGGGCACTGTCAGGGTCGTTACCTGGATGGTCACGGTGCTGCTCGTGTTGGTGTGCGCCGATGTCCTGCGGTGCGTGCTGGGGTGCGTGTTCCTGTGCGCGCGGTGTTGCGCGCTCCTGTGGGCGCTGGTGCACGTTGGTGTATGCCCCCCCGGTGCGCGCTGTTGTGGGCACTTCGGGTGCCGCTGGTGTGTCTGCCGGCGTCCGGGTGCGCGGGTGCATTAACCGAACCCCCTTTTGGGAAAAACAGGTGATGGATCAGCCTGAACTTGTTGGGCTCCTTTTTCGGGACCATGCCCAATGGAGATGTTATACCTGAAGGGTTCCACATGTACTGCCACTTTAAGGCTGGCTCCACCCAGGAGTGATGCCAAGGGTCAAGGGGTATAGTAGCCATCTTGGACACATGTAAGCAGCCTAATAAGATGTACTGTCCTGAGATGCATGTTGCAGTGTACACTGAGTACTGGAAATAAACTTCCATTGTTCCAGACCAGAGTCTTGTGTCCCTCACAACACAGAGGATATAACAATTGGAGTCAGTGGGGGGAACAGTGCTCCATTATTGGAGTCAGTGGGGGAATAGTGCCCCATTATTGGAGTCAGTGGGAAGAATAGTGCCCCATCATTGGAGTCAATGGGAAGAATAGTGCCCCATCATTGGAGTCAATGGGAGGAATAGTGCCCCATCATTGGAGTCGGTGGGGGAATAGTGCCCCATTATTGAAATCAGTGAGGGAATAGTGCCCCATTATTGGAGTCAGTGGGGGAATAATGCCCCATTATTGGAGTCAGTGGGGGGAATAGTGCCCCATTATTGGAGTCAGTGGGGGGAATAGTGCCCCATCATTGGAGTCAGTGGGGGGAATAGTGGCCCATCATTGGAGTCAGTGGGAGGAATAGTGCCCCATCATTGGAGTCAGTGGGGGAATAGGACCCCATTATTGGAGTCAGTGGGAGAAAAGTGTCCCATTATTGGAGTCAGTGGGGGGAATTTTGCCCCATTATTGGAGTCAGTGGGGGGAATAGGGCCCCATTATTGGAGTCAGTGGGAGGAATAGTGCCCCGTCATTGGAGTCAGTGGGGGAATAGTGGCCCATTATTGGATTCAGTGGGGGAATAGTGCCCCATCATTGGAGTCAGTGGGGGAATAGTGCCCCATTATTGGAGTCAGTGGGGGGGGATAGTGCTCCATCATTGGATTCAGTGGGAGGAATAATGCCCCGTCATTGGTGTCAGTGGGAGGAATAATGCTTCAAGGGCAGGATAAAAGCAAGCAAAGGGCCACATCTGGCCCCAGGGCTGCAGTTTGGTGACAACTGTATGGCCCCTTTTACACGACTGACCCTCTCGGATCCATTTTCAGTCAGATCTGAGCCGGCCACTCATTGACTCATATGGGCAGACGGATGTGAGTGAAGATGTGTCCGCTGACACCCGCCTGCCATCCGATCCGACAAGATCTGCTCAAAACAGACAGATGGCAATACGTTTGCCATCCGTCCAGCGGATCAGATGGGATCGGATGAGAACGGTCATGCAGTCCATTTTCATCCGATCTGCCCATAGAGAACAGCGGGGCTCTGATAGGTCCATCCCTGCACAGGGAGTGGAGACAGACCTGTCATCTGCCGGCTCAGCGAGGATCAACAGAGCGATTCCCCACTGAGCTAGCGGAGCCCATCCATCCGATTCGTCCCGTGTGAAGGGGGCCTAATAGTTAAGGGTTTGAAAAAAATGTATAGAAAATGTATACATGTAAATGTATAAATATATAACATCTTTCCTCTATACAGCATACTTCTAGCAGTTTTATAGTAATTGATGTTTTGAGAAAAAAAACAAAAAAAAGAATTGTGTGAATGTATAAGTATAGTAATAACAGATATTTTCTTTTTAGACTGGGTATTTTTATAAAAAAAAAAAAAAATACAAAACATGCCTATACTTACCTGCTGTATGTAATGGTTTTGCACAGAGCAGCCCCTCTGGGTACCCCCCACTGGCACTCCCGGACCCTCCTCTTCATCGGGTGCCCCCACGGAAAGCCGCTTTCCCTGGGGGCACCTGTGCGTGCTCACTCCCGAGACACGCTGCTGCATCTATTGACACAGAAAGCGGGACTCGGGCCACCGCGCACCCCCATGTCATCGGATTTAATTGAGAGCAGCTGTAGCCAATCGCTCCCACTACTATCAGTCTGTCCAATGAGGAGAGAGACAGCGGTGGAAGCTGGATCGGATGGGCTCAGGTAAGGAAAGGGGGGGTTGGGTGGGCAGCTTCAGCAGAGAAGGTCCTTCTCCTTAGTACATAGAATGCATTAAGGTGATAAAACTTAGGGCTTTAGAAGCACATTCAGATAGCCATACACTGTAAGATTTGGAGGGGTTAAAGGAAAGAAAACGACTGATTAGGAGAGAGCAGATCACACACACAGATTATAGGATGAGGCCTACTACAAACATACATCCAACATTAGAAAAACGATGACTAGCATCCAGTAGGGTAGCTTAGTGTAGTTTAGTGTAGGTCCTGCCCTAGAAGAGTCTACCTTGTCGTGGTGGGCAGGCTTGGAATCTATTGGTCAAAAGTATGTTAGCGATTGGGAGAGAGGATCACTAGATCGTCACTTCTGACCAATCGATTTCACCAAAGGACTCTTGGTTTAATCAGAGCACATGAAAAAAGTTCATGAATCAGGTTTACATCCACTTTACGATGAAAGGAGGCTCCAGGCCTCAAGACAACCTTGTCCATACAAGTTTTATACAAGACAATATTGCTAGCACTCACCTCACAGACATGATGGCAATAAGGAAGGCCACCTTGTGAAAGTTGGCTGGGGATACACTTTAACCACTTTCAGACCGGACCATTTTGCTGGTAAATGACCAGAGGTCTTTTTACACTTTGGCACTGCGCTGCTTTAACTGGTAATTGCGCGGTCATGCAATGTTGTACCCAAACAAAATTTGCGTCCTTTTCTTCCCACAAATAGAGCTTTCTTTTGATGGTATTTGATTGCCTCTGCGATTTTTATTTTTTGCGATATAAACGTAAAAAGACCGCAAATTTTGAAAAAAAATGATATTTTCTACTTTTTGTTATTAGAAAAATCCGATAAACTCAATTTTAGTCATACATTTAGGCCAAAATGTATTCAGCCACATGTCTTTGGTAAAAAAAAAGTCAATAATTGTATATTTATTGGTTTGCGCAAAAGTTGTCACATCTACAAACTAAGGTACGTTTTCTGGAATTTACGCAGCTTTTAGTTTACGACTGCCTATCTCATTTCTTGAGGTGCTAAAATGGCAGGGCAGTACAAAACCCCCCCAAATGACCCCATTTTGGAAAGTAGACCCCCTAAGGAAATTGATAAGAGGCATGTTGAGCCCATTGAATATTTTATTTTTTTGCCTCAAGCGATTGAATAATGACAAAAAAAAATTTTTTTTTTTTTTTTACACAAAGTTGTCACTAAATGATATATTGCTCACACATGCTATGGGCGTATGTGAAATGACACCCCAAAATAAATTCTGCTGCTTCTCCTGAGTACGGGGATACCACATATGTGGGACTTTTTGGGAGCCTAGCCGCGTACGGGGCCCCGAAAACCAAGCACCGCCTTCAGGCTTTCTAAGGGCGTAAATTTTTGAGTTCACTTCTCACTACCTATTACAGTTTTGAAGGCCATAAAATGCCAAGATGGCACAAAACCCCCACAAATGACCCCATTTTAGAAAGTAGACACCCCAAGCTATTTGCTGAGAGGCATGTTGAGTTCATGGAATATTTTATATTTTGCCACAAGTTGCGGGAAAATTACAAACTTTTTTTTTTTTTTTTTTTTTTTCACAAAGTTGTCACTAAATGATATATTGCTCACACATGCCATGGGCATATGTGAAATGACACCCCAAAATAAATTCTGCTGCTTCTCCTGAGTACGGGGATACCACATATGTGGGACTTTTTGGGAGCCTAGCTGCGTACGGGGCCCCGAAAACCAAGCACCGCCTTCAGGCTTTCTAAGGGCGTAAATTTTTGAGTTCACTTCTCACTACCTATTACAGTTTTGAAGGCCATAAAATGCCAAGATGGCACAAAACCCCCACAAATGACCCCATTTTAGAAAGTAGACACCCCAAGCTATTTGCTGAGAGGCATGTTGAGTCCATGGAATATTTTATATTTTGCCACAAGTTGCGGGAAAATTACAAACTTTTTTTTTTTTTTTCACAAAGTTGTCACTAAATGATATATTGCTCACGCATGCCATGGGCATATGTGAAATGACACCCCAAAATAAATTCTGCTGCTTCTCCTGAGTACGGGGATACCACATATGTGGGACTTTTTGGGAGCCTAGCCGCGTACGGGGCCCCGAAAACCAAGCACCGCCTTCAGGCTTTCTAAGGGCGTTACAGTTTTGAAGGCCATAAAATGCCAAGATGGCACAAACCCCCCCCAAATGACCCCATTTTGGAAAGTAGACACCCCTAAATTTAGGGGTACACTAGTGAGACTAGGTAATAAATGGCGGGTGCCCTGAAACTATAAAAAAATAACTAACCAACCAGCGTCACCTGTAACAGTTATATGGTGATCACTGGTGAAAGGGTTAACTAGGGGGCAATCAGGGGGCTTTATGCGGTAGTATATGGGGGTCCCTGGCGCTATAAAAAGCTGCGGCGAACCTAAATACCTACCTGCCTAACTAGCGTCACCTGTGACACTAATACAGCGATCAGAAAAACGATCGCTTATTAGGCTGGGTTCACACTGGAGCGATGCGGGAACGCCACGAATGCGCGGCGGGTTCCCGCATCGCATGCCTCCCGGCGGCAGTTCACACTGCCCTATGCGAACTGCTGGGAGTGTCAGTGAAATGTTACTGACACCCCCAGATCAGTTCGCATATCGCAGTGCGATCTGCAAACTCGGATCGCATGGTGTGAACACCCATGCGATCCGATTCTGCTGCGGGCCAAAAAAAGGGTCCCGTGCGAATTTGCGGCGGGTGCGGCGGGTGTGGCGGGTGCGGCGGGTGCGGCGAATGGCTGAACTCGAATCGCACAGAGATCGGATGTGATTTGCACTGCAGTGCGGTGCGAATCACATCCGTTCTCAAACCGCTGCAATGTGAACCCAGCCTTAGTGACACTGGCGACGGGGGGTGATCACGGGGTTAAACCTTTATTGGGGGGGTTAGGGGGGTACCTTAGAACTAAAGGGGGCTAACCCTAACTGCCCTAACAGTTATTAGTCACAAATGACACCCGCCGGGTGATCAGGGGGTTAAACCTTTATTAGGTAATAAATGGCGGGTGCCCTGAAACTATAAAAAAAGAACTAACCAACCAGCGTCACCTGTAACAGTTATATGGTGATCACAGGTGAAAGGGTTAACTAGGGGGCTTTATGCGGTAGTATATGGGGGTCCCTGGCGCTATAAAAAGCTGCGGTGAACCTAAATACCTACCTGCCTAACTAGCGTCACCTGTGACACTAATACGGCGATCAGAAAAATGATCGCTTATTAGGCTGGGTTCACACTGGAGCGATGCGGAAACGCCGCGAATCCGCGGCGGGTTCCCGCATCGCATGCCTCCCGGCGGCAGTTCACACTGCCCTATGCGAACTGCTGGGAGTGTCAGTGAAATGTTACTGACACCCCCAGATCAGTTCGCATATCGCAGTGCGATCTGCAAACTCGGATCGCATGGTGTGAACACCCATGCGATCCGATTCTGCTGCGGGCCAAAAAAAGGGTCCCGTGCGAATTTGCGGCGGGTGTGGCGGGTGCGGCGGGTGCGGCGAATGGCTGAACTCGAATCGCACAGAGATCGGATGTGATTTGCACTGCAGTGCGGTGCGAATCACATTCGTTCTCATAAACCGCTGCAATGTGAACCCAGCCTTAGTGACACTGGCGACGGGGGGTGATCACGGGGTTAAACCTTTATTGGGGGGGTTAGGGGGGTACATTAGAACTAAAGGGGGCTAACTCTAACTGCCCTAACAGTTATTACAGTCACAAATGACACCAATGCAAAAAAAAAAAAAAAAAAAAAATGACATTGGTGTCACTGTGACTGGGGGGCAGGGGTAATTGGGGGGGTGATCGGGGGGTAAAGGGGGGGTGTGAGTGTGCCTGGCATGTTCTACTGTGTGTGTAGAGTGTTGGTGCAACTCACCGATCCGCTCTCCTCCGTGTCGGAACGAAAAATACCGACACGGAGGAGAGAATACATCACTTCCTCTCCTGTGTTTACATTACAGGAGAGGAAGTGATGTCACGGGGGATTTCCATTCGTCGAGAGCGATCGCGAGGGGGTGGCCATGAATGAATGGCCGCCCCCTCATCCCGGATCGCTCTCGAAGGAATGCCGACCGCCGCAGGCACCGGGGGGGGGCCCGATCGGGCCCCCCACCCGCGGGCAGGCAGGGACTTATATATACGCCCATATGCCTGCCCGTGCCATTCTGCCGACGTATATCGTCGTGCGGCGGTCGGCAAGTGGTTAAAGTGGAGCCTGCAATCCTAAAATGACCCCCCCTACATGCACTCACAGCCCTGCCCACCCCCCTCTGTATAGTAAAATGCTATTCTTCAGTTAACTTTTTTCATACCACTCTCCTGGGATACCACATCATGTATCCTAGGAGGCTACAGGAGAAGGGATCCGCAGCATCTGATAGGCAGACGTGGCGTGCTGGTGTGGATCATCTGGAGGGGTGGGGGCGGGGCTTGTGCCTGAACCCAGAAGAGGCAGCCAACTCTCAATGACCAGGATGGCAGCATGGGACCCAGGATGTGACAACTGAGTAGCGGATCGCAGCAAGACAACACTGGATTGTCTTGGCAGAGACAAGGCAGCATAAGAGGGACTTAAAACAATGTTATATATATAACCATATTATCTATACCAGCTTTTATCAGCCAGGATGTCCAGGCACTCTGGGGCACCGTGAGGTTTCTGCAGAGGTGCCTTGGCAAAATGCCTGAAAATTGCCCCAAAATTGCATACAAGCCAGCATGTGGATAAAGCTGCCTTTTAGCCACAGGTTTCCATTGTGCACCATTACAACCTTCTTGAGGGCACTTTAGCTGAGTGATGGAGAAAATTTGAGGGAAAAGAGAAACATTGGAATCCTAGTCAATACCAGTTTATAAAAGATGATTTGCTTTGGAAGAATAAATCCCCCCTAATGTTGGGGGTCCTACATGTGTGGATGCTGCTGTGTTATGCAAAACTATTAGAATAGTTTTTACCTTTTGAAATGGGGAGCCCCCAGACTGTCCATATTTTTTAAAGGGTGCCTTGACTGATAAAAGTTTGAAAAATAATGATCTATACAATTAAAAGACTGAAAAGATTGTTCAATGTGCCATATATTTAATTGCCATTAACAATCAGGCCGCCTTCACACCTGGCCGACACATTGCTTTTTTTTTGGTGCATTTGTTGTGTGACAGCACAGGGCAGCCAGCGCCAAAGTAGCTCCTGTACTTTTTTTTTCAGCAGAGAGCCAAGCATATTTTGTCACAAGACTGCTACCCGGGTTTGGGGTGACATTGAGGGTCTGTTCACACAGGAAAGGGGCGTTCTGAGTACATTTTGTGGAAGGGGAACACGTTTCACCTGCGGTCTGTTTTTATTTGTTAGATTTTTAGTTGATGATATTGATTAGCCACTTGTTTACTGGGCACTTAAACACCCCTCCTGCCCAGACCAATTTTTGGCTTTCTGTGCTCTCACACTTTCAATGACAATTACTCAGTCATCCAACACTGTACCCAAATGAATTTTTTGTCCTTTTTTCCCCACAAATAGACCTTTCTTTTGGTGGTATTTGATCACCTCTGGGATTTTAATTTTTTGCGCTATAAATGAAAAATTTTGAAAAAAACACACATTTTTCTTTGTTTCTGTGATAAAATTATGCAAATTATTAATTTTTCTTCATAAATTTTGGCCACAATTTATACTGCTACATATTTTTGGTAAAAATAACCCAAAATAGTGGATATTATTTGGTCTTTCTGAAAGTTAGAGAGTCCACAAGCTGTGGTGCGAATCATAAAAAATTGATCACACCTGATGTACTGGTGGCCGATCTCATTTCTTGTGACCCGAACAAGCCAGGAAAGTATAAATACCTCCCAAATGACCCCTTTTTGGAAAGTAGACATTCCAAGGTATTAGGTAAGAGGAATGGTGAGGTTTTTGGTGTTGTCATTTTTTCCCACAATTCTTTGCAAATGAAGATTTTTTTTCTTTCCCCCCCCCCCCACAAAATTGTCATTGTAATAGTTTATTTCTCTCCCATGACATGTGTATACCACAAATAATGCCCCAAAATACATTCTGCTACTCCTCCTGAGTATTACGATACCAAATGTGTGGGACTTTTTCACAGCCTGGCCACTTAGAGAGGCCCAACATGCAGGGAGCGCCATCACGTGTTCTAGGAGCATAAATTACACATCTAACTTGTTGACTACCTATTACACTTTTGAAGGCCCTGTAGCACCAGGACAATGACACGTGACACTGACGTGGCACTGATGGCAGATGGCACTGATACATGACACAGATGGCACGTGACACTGATGACAGATGGCACTAATACGTGGCACTGATGACACTTGACTCCGATGACAGATGGAACTAATGTGTGGCACTGATGACACGTGACACTGATGTGGCACAGATGGCACTAATACGTGGCACTGATGACACCTGACACTGATGGCACCAATATGTGGCACTGATGACAGATGGCACCAATACGTGGCACTGATGACACGTGACACTGGCAAGTGGCACTGGGGACACATGGCACTAGGGCCAGGTGGCACTGGGGACACATAGCACTGGGGACAGATGACACTGTTAGATGGTACTGGGGACAGGTGGCATTGATAGGTGGCACTGGGGACACATGGCATGGACAGGTGGCACTGGGGACACATGGCACTGATAGGAGGCACTGGGGACAGATCGCACTGGGGACAGATGGCACAGGGAACAGATGGCACTGATAGGTGGCACTGGGGACAGGTGGGCATGTGTGTGTGTTTCACTGTGTGTCTGTTTTACTGTGTGTGTTTTACTGTGTGTGTACACTCACTGTCACTGATGCTGCAGCACGGAAGCTCTCCCTCCTCACACTCTGTCTCTGTGTGAGGAGGGGAGCCGGCGATGAGAGATGATCTCATATGTTTACATATGAGATCACCACTCATTGGACAGGCCGATCAAGTACTAAATGGCCGCTGTGATTGGCCATTTAGCACGATCTGTGATTGGCTGTGTCTGAGGGACATGGCCAACACAGAACTTCCCAGATGCGCGTCTGCGGCGGCGCGCATTGGGGAAGTAAACAGGAGGACATCCAGGGATGCCCTCCCGGCACTTAGCGTCCGCTCTGTAGCCATCTTTTGGCTATAGAGTGGGCACGAAGTGGTTAGGAGGTGATCATGGATTTTGTAAAGGGTGCTGCCTTTCAAGACGAATACGAATTGTATAGATTGACGTGTCATTATAAAATTTGACCACTAGATGGAGATGGATTATCCACTCTGAATTAAAGCGATAGTAAAGTCTTTTATGACATTTTTACCTATAGGTAAGTTTATAATAAAGCTTACCTGTAGGTAATAGGAATATTTAATAAACATGCACTGTTTAGGAGATATTCCAGTGAGCAGCAGCCAGTGACGTCACCAGCGCATGTACTTTGAAGAAACTGAACATTGGTGCCATTCCTTCATCCCCCATCCTACCCCACCCCCGTTATCTGCATCCGCCATCTTCATCCCCCATCCTACCCCACCCCCGTCATCTTCATCCCCCATCCTACCCCACCCCTGTCATCTTCATCCCCCATCCTACCCCACCCCGTCATCTTCATCCCCCATCCTACCCCACCCTTGTCATCTTCATCCCCCATCCTACCCCACCCTCGCCATCTTCATCCCCCATCCTACCCCACCCTCGCCATCTTCATCCCCCATCCTACCCCACCCTCGCCATCTTCATCCCCCATCCTACCCCACCCTCGCCATCTTCATCCCCCATCCTACCCCACCCCCATCATCTTCATCCCCCATGCTACCCCACCCCCGGCATCTTCATTCCCCGCTACACCCCACCCCGCCATCTTCATCCCCCCATCTTACCCCACCCCCGTCATCTTCATCTCCCATCCTACCCCACCCCCGTCATCTTCATCCCCCATGCTACCCCACCCCCGGCATCTTCATTCCCCGCTACACCCCACCCTCGCCATCTTCATCCCCCCATCTTACCCCACCCCGTCATCTTCATCTCCCATCCTACCCCACCCCCGTCATCTTCATCCCCCATGCTACCCCACCCCCAGCATCGTTATCCCTCGCTACACCCCACCCCCGGCATCGTTATCGCCCGCTACACCCCACCCGTGGCATCGTTATCGCCCGCTACACCCCACCCATGGCATCTTTATCCCCCGCTACACCCCACCCGTGGCATCTTTATCCCCCGCTACACCCCACCCGTGGCATCTTTATCCCCTGCTACACCCCACCCTGGCATCTTTATCCCCCGCTACACCCCACCCTGGCATCTTTATCCCCCGCTACACCCCACCCATGGCATCTTTATCCCCCGCTACACCCCACCTCCGGCATCTTCACCCCCCTGTACTCCACTGTCATCTTCATCCCCCATCCTACCCCACCCCCATCATCTTCATCCCCCATGCTACCCCACCCCGGCATCTTTATCCCCTGCTACACCCCACCCCTGGCATCTTTATCGCCCGCTACACCTCACTCGCTGCGTCTTTATCCCCGCTACACACCACGGGTGGCATCTTTATCTCCCGCTACACCCCACCCCGGCATCTTTGTACCCTGCTACACCCCACCCCCAGCATCTTTGTACCCCGTTACACCCCACCCCCAGCATCTTTATCCCCCGCTACACCCCACCCCTGGCATCTTTATCCCCTGCTACACCCCACCTCCGGCATCTTCATCCCCCTGTACTCCACTGCCAGGTTTCTACCACCCCACCCACTATCATCATCCCCATCCTCCCCCTGTTCCCCACCACTAGCATCCAACCACCCTACCCCATCATCATCCTTCTCTCCATTCCCCCTATACCCCACTGCCAGCTTCCTACCACCCCGCCCATTGTCATCAGCAATCACATCATCCCTCTCTACCCCACCTCTGGCATCCTACCATTATAGGGGAGATATCATCTCCTCTCACCCCCCATGCTGTTATCCAGCCAAGTGCACCCCAACAGTTGCATCACACACCACAATACTGCCCTGCCACCCAGTGAGAGGTAATGATTTGCAGTAATCTCTAGCAACCAATCGTTGAGTGGTAATATTGTACAGTAACCTATAGCAACCAATCGGTGAGTGTGAACCAAATCTTTATGTTTACATTATTAAAGTTTTTTTGTTTAAGTCTATGTGTGTGTTTGATTTCTGGGATGTTGGGGTGGAGAGCGAAATTGCTAGGAGTGGGGGAGCCAGGAAGATGTTTGTCCAGTCAGTATTAAAGACGGCTCGGGGTGTCCCCAGGTGTGCAGGGTGAGGAGGTTGGCACACACTGGGGTAAAGCCATGAAGGTTCCAGCCAGCTGAACCCCCCTCCCCCACACAGAACATCTCATCAACTGTAGCCAATGTCGAGCTCTAATGCCGTCCTAGCCTTCTCCCAAAGCCGGCATTGTTGTGCATGGCAGGAGTTGTCATGTCCGCACAGCCTCAGACCATCCCTTGTATCATGTCTGCACAGCCTCTGACCATCCCTTGTATCATGTCCGCACAGCCTCTGACCATCTCTTGTATCATGCCCGCACAGCCTCTGACCATCCCTTGTATCATGTCCGCACAGCCTCTGACCATCTCTTGTATCATGTCCGCACAGTCTCTGACCATCTCTTGTATCATGTCTGCACAGTCTCTGACCATCTCTTGTATCATGTCCGCATAGTCTCTGACCATCTCTTGTATCATGTCCGCATACTGTCTGACCATCCCTTGTATCATGTCTGCACAGTCTCTGACCATCTCTTGTATCATGTCCGCACAGTCTCTGACCATCCCTTGTATCATGTCTGCACAGTCTCTGACCATCCCTTGTATCATGTCTGCACAGTCTCTGACCATCCCTTGTATCATGTCTGCACAGTCTCTGACCATCCCTTGTATCATGTCTGCACAGTCTCTGACCATCCCTTGTATCATGTCTGCACAGTCTCTGACCATCCCTTGTATCATATCCGCACAGTCTCTGACCATCTCTTGTATCATGTCCGCACAGTGTCTGACCATCTCTTGTATCATGTCCGCACAGTGTCTGACCATCTCTTGTATCATGTCCGCACAGTCTCTGACCATCTCTTGTATCATGCCTGCACAGTCTCTGACCATCTCTTGTATCATGTCCTCACAGTGTCTGACCATCTCTGACAAGAGTCGTCCCCCCGCACATTAGAGTTATCATTTTAAATGCAAGTTGGAACTATTCAGACCCTGATGTAAAGGGAATGCTGTGCAATCTGATATAAGGTGATCTCTGGTCACAAATTGTTAAAAAAAAAAAACAGCGTGGGGAGTCCCCCCCCCCAATATTAGGGTCTGGTATTAATTTTAAGGGGAACTTCATGCCAAAAGGTAAAAAGACATGACCCCCCCAAACTACATCAGACCCTTCAAGGGGAAAGGAGGTAGATTGAAAATTGTGAAGGTAGGGGAGATGTGATAAAGAGCTCTTTATCACATCTCCCCTACCTTCACAATTTTCAATCTACCTCCTTTCCCCTTGAATTATTACTGGATGATGGTACTTTCTATATGAATAGTTATTATATGGGAGGCTATACTTCATTATTTTTTGGCCATTACATCAGACCCTTATCCGGGCATACAGCCCGGCAGGTCAGGAAAGTGGGGGAAATGACTAAGGACCCCCAAAGCATATGAGGTCACAGGCCCTCAATGTGGGGGCGATTCTATGGAGCACCCCCCAAAACACCTTGTCCACATGTTAATTGGTTGATTGGTACAAGGACCCTAAAACCCTGGGCAGTGGTTGTGGGGTCTTCGGGCAGGGGGCTTATCCGAGTCTGGGCTGGGTCACCCGCTGACATCTTTGGATGACTCCACCACTCAGTTATTTGTCTGGCGGTGGAGCAGGCAGTTGGCAGGGAGCCTTCAATGACACTGAAGGGTTTTTTTTTGGATCGGACGGGCATCCTGATTAATGATGGATCTACATCTGGGGGACATTGTTTTTGATTTTTTTTTTATAAAGGAATTGTCAAAAACTCGTATTGTGTCTTTATTCACTTTTTGGGTTAATAGGTAGGCCTTATTCATTCATATGGAGGGCCCATGACTCAGGGGGACCCCTTGTTAAAGGAGGCTTCCATAGACCGATAACCACCTGCCTGCAGACCGCCCCAACCACTGCCCTGGTTGTGGGCAAAAGGCATGTGTCTGGTATGGATTTTTTTTCATTCTGGCGTGGGGTTCCACTTAAAATCCATACCAGACCTTAAGGGCCTATATGTATGTATATATATATATATATATATATGTATGTGTATATTTTTTTCACAATTTTTTTTTAAATATATATTTATATTATTTTTTTATTTTATTTTTATTTACATTCAGCTGTCAGCGGGTGACTCATCGTATCAGTTAAGTAATGGCGGCAGACTTCAGGGCCCGATCCTTAGCAACCAGCTTGTCTTACATTCAGTTGTCAGCGGGGAAAGAAAGGGCCTGGTATAAATTGGGGGGGAGGGAACACGCTGTTTTTTTTCACAATGATTTTATTGCCGGCAATGCGTTTTTTGTTTTTTTTTACATTAAGCTGTCAGCGGGGATCAGTTGATAAGGATGTGGCGGCCGGCTTGTGAGCCTGCTTCTTAGCAGCCAGCTATTCTTTAACCACTTGCCGCCCGCCCTATAACAAAAGCACGGCGGCATAGTGGTTTCAAAATTCTGACCAGACGTCATATGACGTGATCAGGATTTTGAGCCGCTGGGCGCACATCGCGGCGATCGTTGTTCCGGGGTGTCAGTCTGATTGAGACTTTTTACCACGTGATCAGCCGTGTCCAATCACGGCTGATCACAGTGTAAATAGGAAGAGCCGTTGATCAGCTTTTCCTCACTCGCGTCTGTCAGACGCGAGTAGAGGAGAGCCGATCGGCTGCTCCTCCTGACAGGGGGGATCGACTATCAGCGCAGTCCCCCCGAGGATGCCCACACTGGACCACCAGGGACGCCAATCAGTGCCCACAATGGATGCCAATCAGTGCCCACAATGGGCATCACTGATTGGCATGCATTATTGTTTGGCACCCATTAGTACAGTATAAAACAATACAATGCCACCTATCGGTGCCCATCTGTGCCGCCTATTAGTGCCCATCCGTTCCCATCTGTGCCGCCTATCCATGCCCATCTGTACCGCCTATCCATGCCAATCCGTGCCAGCTATCAGTGCCAATTTGTGCTACCTATCAGTGCCCATCCGTGTCCCCCATCAGTGCCGCCTATAAGTGCCACATATCAGTGTCCATCAATGCCATCTCATCAGTGCCACTTCATTGGTGCCACCTCATCGGTGCCCATCAGTGAAGGAGAAAACTTACTTATTTACAAAGTTTTGAAACTGAAACAAAAAAAAAATATATTTTTTTCAAAATTTTCGTTTTTTTTTTATTTGTTTAGCAAAAAATAAAAACCATAGAGGTTATCAAATACCACCAAAAGAAAGCTCTATTTGTGGGAAAAGATACAAATTTCATTTGTGTACAGTGTAGCATGACCGCGCAATTGTTATTCAAAGTGCGACAGCCCTGAAAGCTCAGAATTGGTCTGGGCAGGAGGGTGTTTAAGTGCCCGGTATTGAAGTGGTTAAATAAAATTTGGATCAATCGATCAATTTTTTGACCGATTCAAATTCTAATCATTCCAAAAATGTGAAATTTGTTAGAAAACAGATTTATACAACGGATGTAAAAACGAAAGTCTGCATCCGCTTTTATCAGATTTTCGTCCAAAAAAAATAAAAAACGTGACGAACGAATGAAGAAAATGGATTGGCCGTGTGAAAGGACCCTTAAGCTGCTTTGCCACCAGAATTAAAGAGGGATTTCACTGTGGAAAAAAATATTAAAAGCCAACAGTTACAAATACTGCAGCTGCTGACTTTTAATAAATGGACACTCACCTGTCCCTGGGTCCAGCGATGTCGGCAGCCGAGGCCGATCGATCGCTCGGCTCTCGGCTGCTGCCGCCACCATTTTAGGTGAGGGAATCAGGAAGTGAAGCTTCACTTCCCGGTTCGTTACTGCGCATGTGCGAGTCGCGCAGCGCAATAGGAATTGTCCGCGCTGTCTCTGGGACCCGTGTGTGTCCCAGCAGATAGCGCGCAGGGACAGGAAGAGGCATAGACTCCCGTGGGAGTCTGCCCGGAAGTGGGTGTAAATACCTGTCTTTGACAGGTATTTGCACCCCCCTCCCCCCTGAAAGGTGCCAATTGTGACACCGGAGGGGAGGAGGGTTCCAATCAGCGGAGGTTCCACTTTAGGGTGGAATAGCCTATCAAGACACTATGTTAAGTTCCATAAAAAAGACCCCTCATCCTTACAAATCTGAGGGATTCAAAAATATAAGCCCCACTGGAGGTGATAACAAAGTAATTAGGATAAGCCAAGCTGAATCCCGATGGATCCATGAGTTATGCACTTTGAAACCTTTCAGACACAACGTTGACTTTGATCTTAATTGTTTTATTTCTAATTATTGATATATTAAATTTTATATCTATTAAAGACTTTTATATATTATTATTTATTACCATTGGGGTTCGATGTCCCCATTTTTTCGGTTTTCCCGGGATATATTATTTTATTAATTTGCTCAATCAAATTCAACGTTGAGATCAGCTAGCTACCCCTTTTATTTATAATATGGTACTGTCACATTTGTTTTTACTATGGATCTATATATGTATAGCCAAGCATTGCCTTTATAAATTGATGTAATATGCCTTTTCACCACAAGATGGCAGTGGTATTGAAATGGTATATTTATAATGGGATTTTATATTCATTTAAGCAGAGTGATTTTTAATTATTATGTGGCGTTTTGGGGATTATTATGAATAAATATGTAAGTAGTTGATATAGGTTTTTACTTTGAGCTGTATTAGGAACTGATTTTTTATTCATGTATGCAGCGGTAGTTTTCTGCAGTTGCTATGGCAGCACCGCTTGCTCTATTTAAACTCCTTCGGCACCTGACTCCTTGACCCTTTGAAAAAGTCACGTGTCTGTGACGCAACGCCTCAGGGAGGAGCCAGGTGTCACGATCGTCACTTCCGGTCGCGGCCGAGAGCGGAAGTTCCTGTGTTTACTATTTCGCAAGTGTTTCTACCTAACTGTAAGTGTGGATATTATTTTAATAAAGTGCTTTACAATACGTTCTACACATGGGAGCCCCCCTCTTGTGTTCTTTATTATCCGGTGCATGACTGGTGGACCTAATACATTGATGGGCTGACATTACGAGGAGAGGAGAAAGTAGCCAGTGGGACACACACATTACGCTGGATTTGGCCATTAATGGTCTTCATTGGAGGTGAGAGGCTGGGGGAAATAAGTGGTGCACAAGCCTAAGCACTGAATTATTGGTGGACTGTCACAGTTCTTTGGAGCAGCTTTATTTTCCACTGCATGGATTTATTATAGGATCACAGCATCTTGGAATTTATACTGCACTGATTGTTTGTGTGATTTATGAATCATCTGCACTTTTTGCACTTTTATGAATACTGCTGCTATTTGGATACTGCACTGCACTGATTATTTGTGTGGATATTATGGACTACACTGCACTTTGATTTTGTATTATAGTTTATAGTATTTTTTATTATATTGTATTTAGAATTTTATTGATTGCATCATATTGCACTTATCACTTTTTGTTGCCATTTTAATTTTGCTGATTTGCACATTTTCTTTGCATCAGGGTTATCGTTATTTCTTTATTTTTCATGTTATTTCAGTTTTTTGAGGAAGTTGGGTAGCGCTGCATATTTCTTTATATATATTTTATTTTGGTGTTGAGATCACTTTCTATGCTGGCTGCTTCACCTTATTGATTTTTCATATTAGCACAAGTGGAGCGCATTAGTATTATTATTTTATTCTTTATACGAGTTTTAGATTTCATCTTTAGGGTTGTGCGCACTAGCACTTTATTTTGTTGTAGAGTGGGAGAATTATCATTTTATCTCTGGAGTTGATCCCTTTTTTAAGCATGCCAATATCCTCTGGGACTGTGACATCATAATGGGCGGGGACATCATCCCGTGATGTCCCTATATAAGTCGCTGCACGCCGCGTGTCCTGTCATAGTGACCGGAGACAGCGACGAGGCAACATCTCCAGAAGAGAAGAACAGAAGACGGCAACAGCGGCAAAAGAAGACAGGGTCACCTCTTGTAAAAGAGCTAGAAGAAGGCGCGGTGGCCCAGCAAGAAGAACTGAAGAGGGGGACAGGACCCCCGAAGGGGGGGACAAGACCCCCGAAATCGGAAGAAGAGGGCGGCGAAGAAGAAGAAAGCCAGGCTCCTCCACTCGTGAAAGAGCTAGCAGAAGAAAGACTCCCGGAGCTGTGCAATAGACTATTTTAACCCTTGTGTGTTGTGTTTTTTTTTTTTTTTACTTTTTTTCACAGGTGAATGGGTAGGGGTACATTGTACCCCATACTCATTCACATAGGGTGGGGGGCCGGGATCCGGGGGCCCCCTTATTCCGATAAGCCCCCCGCCTGCAGACCCCGACAACCAATGGCCAGGGTTGTCGGGAAGAGGCCCTTGTCCTCATCAACATGGTGACAAGGTGCTTTCGGGTTGGGGGCCGTGTGGCCCCTCCTTCCCCAAGGCACCCCCCATGTTGGGGGCACGCGGCCTGGTACGGCTCAGGAGGGGGGGGGGTCGTTCGCTCGTCCCCACCCCCTTTCCTGGCCGGCCGGGTAGTGTGTTTGGATAAGGGTCTGATATGGACCTAGTGGGGGACCCCATACCGATTTTTCGGCGTAGGGATTCCCCTTTAAGTCTATACCAGGTGACGGGGCCAGTGACTCCTCCTTCGCTGGCCCCAGCTACCTGGAGCCGCGCTCAAAATGAGCAGACTTTTCTCCGGGCGGGAAAAGTCCATTAATTTCTAAAGTACGGCGGACTGGCACACACACGGCCGTACTGCCCGCCAAAATGCAAGTCCGGCGGATAGATTTGTGTGCAAAACTACTTTCTTAGTCCGCCGGACTTTTGGTTAAAAAAAGTCAGCCGGAGCCTACACACTGGCGGATTGTCTGGCGGACTTGAGTCCACCGGAATTTTCCACCGGATTGTTTGATCGTGTGTACGTGTTTTTGAGGTAATTAATATCTTAAAAGATAAAAGTTTCTGAAAATATATGTAAGTTATATGTTTGGTGGTGAGTGATGGTTTCTGAAGGTCACACAACAGCAGATCATATAGGGAGGAGGGGATTTGCTGAGTAGGTATCTATTTTTGAGTTACTAGTCAGAACAATGGGTGGAGTTATGCTACTTATCTATAGACTGAACCATATTGGGTATATATGCAAATGTGGGTGTTATTAGGATATGCTGACATAACATCTTGAAACAGTATAAGAATGGACTAGGGTGATAGGAAAGGGAGGATCGGTGGGAAGAGAAAGGATTCTACACTTTGGAGAATGTAGATCAGATGACCCATTCCTCCTTCTGAAGCCATCACCATGCCATATGTTACCAGATGTCAATCTTGTCTTTCTGAAAAATAAACCAACTATTGAACGGACGAAGGATTCTTCAATTTCTACTCCTGAAAGTACGTTTGAAATGCCTTGGATGAGAAATACATATCTTCGCTATACACACCCTCATATGGAGAAGGGATACTGATTCACATATTACACAAAGACTTTGCTATTCATTAAGAAACGCCCCTGTGAGTGAGTATGTAGAGTTTCTACTACGTTTACACTACATTTGTATTTACTCTTTTACTCACTTTTTAACAGTACGCGGCATTAGATGCCATAGATGTTCAATTTTCACCTGATTGCCACCCAATAGACTGTCTCTACAGACAAGAGCTATTCATTAGAGTCAAAAGACGATTCCCATACATTAGACTGTTGCTACAGACAGTAGCCAGCTAGTAGGGTTAGGGGCCTTAGACATGAGAATGTCACCTGATTCCTATCAGATACGATGGTCTTTCAGATGAACGCTGGCCAGTAGGGTCAGGAGCCTCTCGTAGATGTGAGATTGTCACTAGCTTCCCACCCAGTACTAATACTGCAGGCAGCTGCTGGCCAGAAGGGTTGAGGCCTCTCATAGACCTGACATTTTTACCCAGTTCTCACCTGATAGACTTTTTCCATAGGCAGTGGTCAGTCAGACGGGTCAGTGACAATAGACATAACAGGTCCGGATATAGGGGGTTGGTGAGTGGGCTGTGCCTCCCCTAGATTTTAGCTGTGCCCCCTAGGGCTCTAAGTGTGCATTCATTGATTCATGAAGCACTCTGATGGGGACAGTTGATGTAAGGGGGCATATTGGGGACAGTTGATGTAAGGGGCACTCTGATGAAGACAGTTGATGTAAGGGGGCACTCTGATGGGGACAGTTGATGTAAGGGGCACTCTGATGGGGACAGTTGATGTAAGGGGCACTCTGATGAAGACAGTTGATGTAAGGGGGCACTCTGATGGGGACAGTTGATGTAAGGGGCACTCTGATGGGGACAGTTGATGTAAGGGGGCACTCTGATGGGGACAGTTGATGTAAGGGGCACTCTGATGGGGACAGTTGATGTAAGGGGCACTTTGATGGGGACAGTTGATGTAAGGGGGCACTCTGATGGGGACAGTTGATGTAAGGGGAAGAAAGGGGAAGAAAAAGTCTGGAGCCCACACACGATCGAATTGTCCGGCGGACTCCGGTCTAAGTCCGCCAGATAGTCCGATTATCTGTACGCGGCATTAGGCTTCTTTGCCACTTCATGCAAAATCACATACTTGTACATCATTTTGCTGAAGTAGTTGTATTGAAATGATGCCTGCAGCTGCAGGCTTTCTTGTAATAACAGATGCAGTTATGTAGCCGCACGGCTGTTATTACAAGCAGCAGGGGTGAAGCCCCCCCCCCCGCCACCTTCAGCCGCTCTGCCCAGGCACATCCATCGGCTGGCCGGAGACCCGAAAAAAAGCCGGATTCAGATCGGTTCTCTGATGTAGAAACCTGGAAGCAACGCCACTTCCAGTGAGAAGGGGCTTGGGGTCCCAGATCCCTATATAAAGATTACCTGTCACTGCCTATTACTGTCACAATGTGTACATTCCTTGTGACAGCAATAATAGTGATCAGACATTTTTGTTTTAGGTGGACAGTGTAAAAATAAAAGTAAAAATTTAGAGCGCCCCCATCCCTCCGCCCCATCCCTCCGTGATCTCGCGCCAAAGAAAACGCATACGTAAGTCGCGGCTGCAAATTTAAAAAGCTCCTCTGTAACGCTAAACAGATATCAGTTAAAATGTTTTTAAAACGGGGGCGTGGCCTGCAGCGGAACCGAATGGACGTCTGATTCCAGAACTCCTGCTTCCCCGCGGATACAACAGCGACAAGCGGCTAACAGGACCCCGTTTATCCCCCATATACCTGGCGTTTTGAGAGGGGCATACCCAGAGAGCATGATGGGCAAGCGAAAAGGCTCGTCGAAGCCACAACGGCTAACGGACTTCTTCCTACAGCCGCGCCATAACGGTAGGCAAGATGGCGCTGACCATCCATCCTCACTGACTGCCAAACACAATCTGAAACTGCCCACTAATACCTCATCCCCTAAAAATCTGGACTCTTATAGTGACCAGGCCTCCCCATCAGCATCCTCTCCCTCGGGGAGCCCAGCTAAAGCAAAGTTAAAGCTGGATGGCTCTGGATGCAGCCCCGCGCTGAGCCTGGCGGCAGACTCTGAGGATGACACCAGGGAGCTCCATGATTCTATTTCCAACTATCCTACTACCAACCAGCCAGTGCTGGATACAGTACTGAAGGACATGCTAGTCTCACTGAGGAGCACACTCCAGGCTGACATGATGGGCTGCATGAACAGGCTTAGTGGAGCTGTGAGGAAAGTGGAAGACAGAGTAGATCACCTGGAAGGCAAGATGGGGGAATTTGCTTCCACCATAAATGACCTGGTAGATGCCCACGAACTGCAGGAAGGGGAATCATCATGGGTAAGAGACAAGCTGGCCGGCATCGAGGACAGGTCTAGGAGGAACAACCTCAAGATTAGAGGTATTCCCGAATCCATCCAAACCTCAGAATTACGCTCCTATGCCGCTGACCTGTTTGCCTCTCTTCTACCCAATCTTTCCGCCATTGAACTGACTATTGACAGGATACACCGGTTACCAAAACCGGCCTACCTCCCAGACAAAATCCCCAGGGATGTGATCCTTCGTATGCATTTTTACTACTCAAAAGAACAACTGATGCAATACGTTCGCAAACAGGAGCAGCTTCCACCCCAATACCAACACCTGCAGTTCTATGCTGACCTGTCCCAGCATACATTGCAAAAGTGGAGAAACCTGAACACGATCACAAAAATATTACGGAAACCACCAAATCCCCTATCGTTGGGGTTATCCCACCAAAATCACGATCACTTACCAGGACCGTCCGTTTGTCGTAGACTCCTTGGATAAAGGTCTTGCCTTGCTAAGGGACTGGAAGATCCTTCCTGACGCTAAGGATAATAATGCGGATGCCTCCACTCGCCGGCTGCCCAGCCCAGACTGGAAGACAGTGACACCACAAAATGCCAGCTCACATGCTTGACTATATGCTAACGGAGTCATCTTTCCTCCCGACGGGGAAGCAGGACGACCGTTAGGCCTGAACTTTTACCCCGATCCACCTGAGCAACATTTGGTTGCATACGATCCACCCCTTTCCCTTTTGAGGGGTGTCTTAGACCTATGTTGGAACTTACCATGTATAATGGTTTCCGTTTTCTCAGTTATGTTTGTAAAAGTTGGAACTTCTTTGTTTTTTTTCTTTCACTTAATCTACCTTTATTTTTTCTTCTGGAGTTTTGCCAGTACCTGCAGGACCGGCAGTTCACCTTGAGAGCGCTTCTTCAACGCACGGATAGCAGCTTCCACGAACAGCTTCAAACGCAGCCCACAGAACGGACTCAACCCCGGCTTAACTGTGAGTACCCATTCCACGGAATGGCCACCTCACCCCTGCAGACACTTCTAGGGGGAAATTTCTGCCTTCTCTTTATGAATATAGAGCCTACACTAATCTCAACCTCCGTCCATCCCCATGGCCATTAACTTTTTATCTATCAACACCAAGGGGCTCAACCACCCCATGAAAAGGAAGTCCATGTGGAAGGAAGCATTATCTAATGGGTCAGATATTCTCTGCGCCCAAGAAACCCACTTTTGTCAACATGCGGCACCAGTCTGCAAACATAAAAATTTACCACACACCTTTTTTGCGAATGCCACCTCTAAAACGAAAGGAGTTATGATAGCGATCAGGGACTCTGTTACTTTCAATCTACATACGGTAATTGCAGACACTCAAGGTCGCTATTTGATTTTGGTATGCGATATTAATCAAACGACTTACACCATTGTAAATGTCTACGCTCCTAATACCCGGCAAGTTTGTTTCTTTCACAAAATTATGAAGAAGGCCCGAAAATGCAGCAGAGGCTCGCTGGTGCTATGTGGTGACATTAATGTCGTACCCGATACGTCCATTGACACAACATCCAATTCTAGACGCCTAACCACATCTCTGGGTAGTACATTGCACAGAGAAGATGTTTATGATGTATGGAGATGCCTACATGTAACTGAACGAGACTTTACTTTTTTTTCTGCCCCTCATCATACGTATTCGCGAATAGACTTATTCTTGGTCGACCAACACACACTGTCCAAAGCAATATCGGCATCTATCAACACCATCACGTGGTCAGACCACGCGTCTATTACGCTATCGTTGAAAAACTCTTCTACATTTGAATCCATTCCTCTTTGGAGGGCGAACTCTTACCTTATGCAATTACCTGAATATAAGTCGCAAATCGAGGACCATTTGGGGGAATTTTTCTCCCTCAACGGGCCCTCGATCCCTAACAAATTTGTGCTCTGGAATGCCCATAAGGCATATATTCGGGGAATTTTTATAAAATTGGGAGCTGGGGAGAGGAGGCGGCGGCAGCAGAGGATACGTGAAGTTACTGACAAGATCCGCGACCTAGAATCTCAAAATAAACGAGACACATCCCAATCTTTGACTGAACAGCTCAACAGACTGAGACATGACCTGAGACTCCTTCTACTGGACTCTTTTGAAAAACAGACAAAAAGACTAAAGATGACATACTACACACAGGGCAATAGGGCAGGGAAATTACTTGCACACCAACTTAAAGGTCATAGATTAAAATCAAAGATCCCTTACATCCTTCATCCCAATAACAAACAAAAAATGTTGCATCCACAAGACATTGCCAACGCATTTAGCAACTATTATGGTTCCCTCTATAACTTAAAAGACGATACTGCCACTGTCCAGCCCAACTACTCTACTTATTCAGGTCCCTTCCTATCCCCATCCCCATTAAATACTTTACTAAGGTACAAGCTGTAATAAACAACTTTTTATGGAAAGGGAAAAAGGCTAGGTGGGCCTTTAAAAGCTCGCTGACAGCGAGAACGGCCGGGGGAGTGGGAAATGTACTGATCTATGACTATTACATAGCCTCCATACTAGCGCAACTGAGGACGTGGTTCCCAGATTCGCCCCAAACGAGATGGCAGGAACTTGAAGAAAGCCAAATCCCCAGCACTAGCTTATACAATTATTTACTGACACACGTAACTAATGCTTCCCGCATCACAGCTTTGGCTCCCTCTATCGTAGCGTCTCTACGAGCTTGGAGGATACTCCTTACACAAGCTTTTACCACCCCTACTTCTACTTTAAAAATTCCTCTTAGCAGTCTTATTGGACTCATCCCCAATCTGCAAATATCTCACTGGCAAGAAAAGGGTATCACATTTATTGAGGATCTTAGGATAGGACCAGCAATGAAAACATTTCGCACATTACAAATTGAATATGGACTGACAGATTCTGATAACTACAGATACATCCAAATTAAGCATCTTCTCCAATCACACAATCTCTCCGACATACAACTCCCCTGGAAGATTGTTTTATATCTCACCAAACCCTCTACTAACTTAAAGGGGATCTCTCTATTCTATAATGCCCTCAATGACAAACTGACATTCCGCAAGACATCTAATATTAGTGCTTGGGAGAAAGACTTAGGTGAGACATTCACGGAAGTCCAATGGCAAACAGCGCTGCGAACAGCCTACGCATCCACTAAATGTATGGGAATTGACGCAAAAAATACTGCGACGCTGGTACATTACTCCATATAGGATTTCCAAATTTGCTCCCAATGCCTCTCCACTCTGTTGGAGGCAGTGTAACCACCCCGGCACCCTGTATCATATCCTCTGGGAATTTCCTAAAATACAAACACTTTGGAACAAAGTATTTCACTTATGCTCACAAATAGCGCAGATTCACATCCCCGCTGACCCGGCACTGGCCATCTTATTCCTAAACATAGATCAAATACCCAAACCCGCCAGAATGATTATTTCCCATATTATGTTGAGTACCAAACTGGCTCTAACGCGCCACTGGAAAGATCATAACGCACCAACATTAAGAGAAATTATCATGATTACTGACACGCATGCCATGTATGAAACCCTGTTTGCGTCAACCCAGGGCAAGCTTATCGTGGCCAGAGCAAGTTGGAAAAGGTGGACTGACTGGTTTACAAATACTAAACTGATATGATTATTGCTCTATAATAACCAAGACTTGTGAAAGGTCATATAGCAAACTGTGTTGAAACTCCGAACCTCTAGATTTTCTTTTCTTTATTTTTATTCTATCACTTTATTATTTCCTTTGTTCTATTTATCCTTTATTAATTCTATCTTTGTTTTATTCTTTACTCTCTAAAACTCTCTTATGTTAAACATCCATCATTCTTTCTCAATTGTCTACAAGACGTATTATTCAAATACTGATGCAGTACAACAAGCTTCACCAGATTTGATTGCCGAACCAGGGGAAGGTGGAGGTTTTCCCTCTCTAGGCACAGCGAGTACCCACTAGGGGTGCCAGAGGGAGGGTCTCCTCTTCATAATGGGGAACCTACTGGATACACAGGTAATCCATGTTACCCCCTGACTACTGTACTGGTAAAACAGATGTGATGCGGTTCTGTTCTTTCTGTATCTTTCTTTACGTTATATATCCCATGTTAGTCATCATATACTACTATTATATACTGTAAACCGGAATATTGCAATTGTATGTATGTAGGTATATACCTGTTATCTTATAAAAAATTTTAATAAAAACTTATTGCAATGAAAATGTTTTTAAAACATCGTCTATGGAGATTTTTAGGTACTGTAGTTTGACGACATTTCACGAGTGTGCGCAATTTTAAAGCGTGACATGTTCAGTATCCATTTACTGGGCGTAACATCATCTTTCACATTATACATTCTATGCATTATACAAAAGAATTGGGCTAACTTTACTGTTTAGTTTTTTTTTTATTCATTAACCACTTTCAGACCGGACCATTTTGCTGGCCTAAAACCAGACCACTTTTTGCGATACGGCACTGCGACGCTTTAACTGACAATTGCTCGGTCGTGCGACGTGGCTCCCACACAAAATTATTTACCCACAAGTAGAACTTTCTTTTAGTGGTATTTGATCACCCCGGCGGTTTTAATTTTTTGCACTATAAACAAAAAAAGAGTGACAATTTTGAAAAAAACGCATTATTTTTTACATTTTGCTATAATAAATATCCCCCAAAAATATATAAAAAAAAATTTCCCTCAGTTTAGGCCGATCCGTATTCTTCTACATATTTTTGGTAAAAAAAAAAATCGTAATAAGCGATTATTGATTGGTTTGCACAAAAGTTATAGTGTTTAGAAAATAAGGGATAGTTTTATGGCGTTTCTATTAATAATTTTTTTTTTACTAGTAATGGCGGTGATCAGCGATTTTTATTGTGACTGCGACATTATGGCGAACACATCGGACATTTTTGACACATTTTTGGGACCATTGTCATTTATACAGCAATCAGTGCTATACAAATGCACTGATTCCTGTGTACATGACAATGGCAGTGAAGGGGTTAACCAGAAGGTGGCAGTGTAGGGGTTAAGTGTGTCCTAGGGGCGTGTTGCTAACTGTGGCGGCGTGGCTGTGTTTTACACATCACTGATCTCTGCTCCAATCACAGGGACAGAGATCAGTGTCACTGTTGCTAGGCAGAACGAGGAGATGCTTGTTTACTTTAGAATCTCTCCGTTCTTCCTCCCCGTGAAATCCCCGCGGCGATTGAGTCCGCGGGAACCGCGATCGGACTCATGGAAGGTCCCAACTGGTGCGCGCACGCGATGGCACGGCGGCACATTTAAAGAGACGTACCTGCACGCCCATGGGCCTGTCCGTGCCATTCTGACGACGTACATTGCTGTGAGCCAGTCGGGAAGCAGTTAAAGTGCTTTTTTTTTTTAAATGCGTTTGAAAAACCACTGCGCAAATGCAATATTTTATGTCACGCTTGTAACGACTGCCATTTTATTCTCTAGGGTCTTTGCTAATATATATATATATATATATATATATATATATATATATATATATATATATATATATATATAAAATGTTTGGGGGTTCTAAGTAATTTTCTAGCAAAAAATACTGATTTTAACTTGTAAACAACAAATTTCAGAAATAGGCCTGGTCTTGAAGTGGTTAAAAGAATAGAATAAAACAAACTATAAAATAAAGGAATAGAAAATAATTGAATGGATCGTTGCAGCTGTCCCCGTGCACCCGAGCAGATTTCCACTCCACTCCACAGGTCTCTGTGTGATCCTGTGTCTTTATGTGCGGTTGCTGAACTCAGCTGAGTGGCCACACATACAAATAATGGAATTTCACTTTGAGGTTTCATTAAAGTTTTGAAAAATGGTAAACAGTGCCTCGCTATGTAAAAACACCAAGTGACATCACCCCTAGTGACACCACTGCCTTAGACGGTCATCACTGCAGCTGGTGCCTCAGTTGGAAGATTTTCCTCTCACCTTTTTTTCTGGAGACAAATCTCCCCAGCAGAAGCACAACAACAATACCAATTGGAAGGGGATCCCTGCTTCACCCCAAACTAAAATATGTTTTTCCTACACTTCAATTGCTTACAATTTTCATAGCATTAATACGTTTACAAAAATATCCTCATATGCTGGGGAGCTAGTCAGGGCCGTCTTTAATAATGATTGGACCCTGGGCAAAACTTTTCTTGGGGGCCCCTCATGCAGTTTTGTTCTCCACCTGCTCAGAGACATACTATAATTAGCAGCTAGACCCAAAATCAGTTTACTGAATCAGATCAGGCAGCGATTGCGATTGGTTGCCAGAGGTTACAGTGTATCATTACCACTCACTGACTGGTTGTTAGAGGTTACAGCACACATTATGGCTCACTAATTAGTTACTAGAGGTTACAGCACATGATTTCTGCTTGTTGATTGGTTGCTAGAGATTACTGTGGATATGACCTCAGGGGGGCATGATATATATATCAATGCCGCCGGCCACCCCCCATTTACATATGAATGCCGGTAATTTACATGTACACCTGTGTGTATAAATATATATATATATATATAATGTTTGGTGATTCTAATACATTTTCTAACAAAAAAAATACTAATTTAAACTTATAAACAGCAAAAAATAAATAAATAAATAAATATATATATATATATATATATATATATATATATATATATAAATATATATATATATATATATATATATATATATATATATATATATATATATATATATATATATATATATACTTATAAACAGCAAATGTGAGAAAAAGGCCTGGTCCAGAATATAGCGAATTGAAGCCAAATTCCAGTTCACACTTTATAATTGGTTGCAGCACAATTTATTTATTTTTTTCTTTTGGGGTAACAGTTTTGCATGAATGAGGATAAAAAAATTATGAAATAAAAGATGGTCATTGTAATAATCCTTGCCAGTGTTAAGTGGTTTATCTCATCCATGTAAATTGATGCAATCTGCTGAAGAGCTTGTGCTTTTAAAAAACAGACTTGCTGGCTGGATCACCAGATTAAAATAAAAGAAAGAAAGCATAAAAAAAGAAACAAATGCAGCCATCACATCTATTAATTGGTAAGCTGCAATATAATAAATGTTTCCTTTTGGGTTTAATACTGCTTTAATGCACACAGACGTGTAAATTGTCCCTGAATGTGTTGTCTTCACCCCCTTTTGTTTGGCGCTCCCTCACTTCCTCTTCAAAAACAAATAATTGCTGGTTCCAGTTTCCTTTGTTGCCAGGTTCTTTCACAATGTTCTGTTTCAATGAAAGTGAATGGAATTCTTGTAATGCAATTTCTTGGGAACATTCTTATAAAGATCCACTAGATGGCATCATAGATCAGAAAATAATAAATGTCTCTCTTAGAACTGCTGAACCAGGAGGATGAATTGTTTGATCAGATCTGTAGGTCCCCTGTCTATTATCTAGCTGTTGAATGTGTTTAAATAAGCCGATTGTCTGTACAGAATTATAAATCATTTGTTAAAATAATCAATATTATATTTTTTCTGTTTAAAAAAAAGGTGAAAAATCACCACTGATCACCACCACCACAACATCCAATAACATTCCACAGTAGTGCAAATGAAACATTATATAAAAAAAAAAAAAATCATAAATAAGTCCTTCAATCAAACATCCATAAAATGGAAAAAAAAGTGTCTTGCCTCTTCTCAATAAAATCAATAAATATAAACCCACCACCAAAGTGAATGTATAGGTCCTTCTCCCTTCAGAGTATCGCTGGCCGGACCCAATGGCCACTCATGATTGGCAATAGCACCTGTAATGATGATTACATTCCACATCGGGAATTTCAACCCCTCCAACTCCTTTATCCCGCTCTTAAGCCATTAAAACATATAGGAGAAAATAAAAACACCTTTAATCGTGTAGTATTTCAAATTACATCCATTTATTAAAAGAAAACCACTCGCATTTAAAACCCTAATGATATAGCTCATGACATAAAATTTGCATCAGGCCAGTCTATAGCAGTATCTCACCTAGGGTTGCCACATCATCGCTTCAATCCAGGACACTTGAATTACACAGGTTCTGTGGCTGATTAAGGTAGTAATTAAACTCACCTGGTGCCTTATCTGCATTAATTCAGCCTCAGAACCTGTGCAATTCATGTGTCCTGGATTAAAGTGATGATGTGACAACCCTAATCTCACCACCTTGAGATGGTCTCTACGTCACTTCCGCTTCTGTAAGGAAGGGCATGCAATAGACAAGATGGCTCCTCTGGACGAACGTCTGTGCCCAAACTAATACATGTTCCCTTTCGTGCTTATAGAAATTTGGCACTTGCTAATGCGCATGCACCTACCTGTACGCGCTGGCGCTCATGTGACAGATGTTGGCACCAAACAGGCTATTTAAACTGGGCCAGTGCTACTTTGTCTTCAGCCTCCTGTGTATCCGGCTTGTATTGTCCACTCTCTGAACTCCGCCTGAACTGACCTTGGCTTGTCCTCGGACCTCCAGTTCTGTCTGCTCTATTGGCTCCTGTTTCTCTGATCAGTTCCAGGCCCAGCTTGTTTTCTGACCACGCTCCTGCTTGTGCATTGTACCCTGTCCATCCTGTCTATGACCTGGCCTGTCTAACTCTGCTACTCTGCCAGCTGTCAGGGGAACACGTCTATCATCCTTCTGTTCCGGATGACCTACAGTCTGTTACCAGCAACTGTCTCAGTTGCCAGCTTTTGCCAGTACCAGCTTGCCTCAATCTGCTGCATACCAGCTTGCCTGCTTACTGGAGCCCTCTGACGACTTTCCCTGCCCAGTGTGGACACTTGCCCTGCTACTAGCAAGACTAATGCTGCGTACACACGACCGGACATTCGAGCAGACTAGGTCTGACGGAATCAGTCCATCGGACATTCCGATCGTGTGTGGGCTAATCCAATCATTTTTCATAAAAAAAAAAAAATCAGACGGACCTAGAAATAGAACATGTTTAAAATCTGTCTGGACTCAATTCCTATCGGGAAAACTGTTCGTCTGTGTGCTGGTCCAAACACAATGCAAGAGCGGCTATTGGCTATTGAACTTCCTTTTTTAGTGCCGTCTTATGTCATAACGTTCAACATGAATGGACTTTCGAACGGACTTAGTCCGTTTGTGTGTGGGCAGGTCCATTCATTCGGAAAGTTTGTCGGGAAGACCGTCAGACCTAGTCTGCCAGAAAGTCCGGTCATGTGTACGCGGCATTACAGGCACTCGTGCCACCCCCTTATTGCTGGACCCTGGGACAGGTAAGTGTCTAATTATTAAAAGTCAGCAGCTGCAGTATTTATAGCTGCTGACGTTTCATTTTTCATTCATTTTTTTTAATTGGAACTCCGCTTTAACACGGTATCACCTATGGACTATTGATTCAGAACTATTTATATTTTAGGTTATATATACTTTACAGTATATATATTGTTCTTGTGGAGGTGCGTTGTAGTCCCCTACTGAATAGGTGTATCTTCAGTACATCCAATAGGAGGATGTGCTTTAAATGTTGAAATTTTTATCCAGTCTACATTTATAATTTTTTCACCTTGATCATGTGAGGCCCCTTTCACACGGGGCGGATCAGTAATGATCCGCCCTGTGATGATCCGCTCGCTCAGCGGGGATCGCTCCGTTGTCCCCGCTGAGCCGGCGGCGGACAGGGCGGTCTCTGCACACTGTGCCCGGACCGCCCTGTCAGCTCTCCGCTCTCCTCTATGGGGATCGGATGAGCACGGACCGTCTGTCCATGTTCATCCGATCCGCTCTGCAGACGGATAGAAAAATAGGATTTTCCTCCGTCTGCAGAATCGGACAATAGCGGGTGTCTGCGGATGTTCATCCGCAGACACCCGCTATCCCATAGGAATGCATGTATGTCTGTATTTCATCAGCAAACGGATCGATGAAATACGGACATAATGTCCGCATGTGTGAAAGGGGCCTAAGGGAGAGGTGTATTGTAGTTTGTGCCAATATTTTTTTTTTTTTTTTTATTAGACCATGCACCCCTTAATTTCGTATGCTTTAATTCACTACAGATGCCTATTGAATTTAGAAATCCACAGTATCACTAACATAAAAGAGGGAGGTGTTTTGTAGATGGTACCATCAGATTTATATATTAATGGCTAATGAGTAGTAATAACATTACTGTAGCGCTAGACCATTAATACCAATAGGGCACCATAATCCTGTATGATAGTATATAAAGACAAGTCCACTGTTACCAAATAAGTTGGGATCATGTCCTGTAATTTAATATCTTTAATCACCTGTAAAAAATTCTTGGTGTCTTTCAAATAAGCCCTAGTTTGAATAAGGGCCGGTTCACACTGCAGGCGAGGCGAGGCGACTCCGACTTGCCTCGCCGCGACCTGCCGCGGCCTCAGCGGCGACTTGCAAATGACTTCTGTATAGAAGTCAATGCAAGTCGCCCCGAGGTCGCCCAAAAGTAGTACAGGAACCTTTTTTCTGAGTCGGAGCGACTCGAGTCACTCCTCTCAGAACGGTTCCATTGTACAGAACGGGGGCGACTTGCGAGAGCGAGGCGAGTCGTGTCGCCTCGCCTCGCATCGCCCGCAGTGTGAACCGGCTCTTACACTTGACTGCAGAAATGTATCACAATACCCCCCCAATCTTGCTGTTATTGATCTGATCCTATTAACAATGGGATGGTCTGTGGGGCACTGTGAGTCTTTATGTATTATTGGTAGAGTATAGATTATCGGAACTCTACGTACCAGATATCTTTTCTTTTTTTTGGTAACACATTAGTCCTATATCCATAATCGATCAATGTTTTTAAATCTATATCCATAATCTACCAATGTTTTTTTACTCTTCCCTATATCCTAATGTGGGATCCCTTACCAACTTTTTATATGTGGTTTGATCTAACAACATTTCCTATTTCCAATGACTACGCCCATCCCCTTTGTCTGCGGGTCTCACAAAAATTTCCAAAAATGTATTCCCTAATACGCCTCTGATTAGTTATAACCCGATTTAAATCTCTCTTTTGTGTTTCTTCTATTTGAAAATAATCGCACCAACTGTTGTTACCCTAGAGGAAGCCGCTTGGCGACGGTCTTGCAGCCCATTCCAGCCTTGTGTAGGTCTATAATCTTGTCCCTGACATCCTTGCACAGCTCTTTGATCTTGGCCATGGTGAAGAGATTGGAATCCGATTTATCGATTGCTTCTGTGGACAGGTGTCTTTTATACAGGTAACAAGCTGAGATTAGGAGCACTCCCTTTAAGAGACTCACTGTTAAAATAAACCTACCATTAAAATTATAGACTGATTATTTCTTTGTCAGTGGGCAAATGTACAAAATCAGCAGGGGATCAAATACTTTTTACCCTTCACTCGGTATATGCAAACATAATGTGTAAAAAAATAAAATACTGATCACTTCCCTAGAGTAGTATAATGTTACTATGGTAACATTATATTGCTCTGGTCAAAGTGTTTAAAATACAAAAAATCATAAGAAAAAGAAAATACAATAAATTTTTTTTTTTTTTAAAAAGTGTTTTTTTGTACTGTCACCAGTCAGTGTCTCGGATCACTGCCACACCAGTTACATGATGACGCTGTACTGCACTGGTGACAATATGAAAAAAATAAATAAAAATTATATATATATATATATATATATATATATATATATATATATATATATATATATATAGTGTCTTGCAAAAGTATTCACCGCCCTTGGTATTTTTTGTGTTTTTATGCCTCACAACCTGGAATTAACATGGATTGTTTGAGGATTTGCACAATTTAATTTACAGAACATGCCCACAACTTTGAAGATGTTTTTTTTTTTTATTGTGAAGCAAACAACAAACAGGACACAATAAGTGCCGGTTCACACAGGAGCGACACGACTTGCAGCGCGACTCACAGACGCGACCTGCACACGACTTCAGCAGTAACTTGCAAAACGACTTCTGTATAGAAGTTAATGCAAGTCGCCTGAAGTCGCCCCAAAAATAGTACAGGAACCTTTTTCTAAGTCAGAGCGACTTGAGTCACCCCTATTAGAACGGTTCCATAGTACAGAACGGAGCGCGACTTGTCGGGCGGCTAAGTCGCCTGACAAGTTGCGGTAGTGTGAACGGGCACTAACAGAGAAAGTCAATGTGCATAACTATTCACCCCCCTAAAGTCAATACTTTGTAGAGACACCTTTTGCGGCTATCACAGCTCCAAGTCACTTTGGATAAGTCTCTATGAGCTTGCCACATCTTACCACTGGGATTTTTGCCCATTCCTCCTTGCAAAACTGCTCCAGCTCCTTCAAGTTGGATGTTTTGTGCTTGTGAACAGCAATCTTTAAGTCTCACCACAGATTTTTTATTGGATTGAGGTCTGGGCTTTGACTAGTGTCACAGTGTGTTTGGGGTCATTGTCCTGCTGGAAGGTGAACCTCCGTCCTAGGTTCAAATCACACACAAAGTGGTACAGGTTTTGCTTAAGAATATCCCTGTATTAAGCACCATCCATATTTCCCTCAACTCTGACCAGTTTCCCAGTCCCGACTGCTGAAAAACATCCCCACAGCATGATGCTGCCACCACCGTGTTTCACTGTTGGGATGGTGTTCTTTGGGTGATGTGTTGGGGTGCGCCAGACATAGCGTTTTCTTTGATGGCCAAAAAGTTACATTTTAGTCTCATCAGACCAGAGCACCTTCCTCCATACATTTTAGGAGTCTCCCACATGCCTCTTTGCAAACTCAAAACGTGCCATTTTGTTTTTTTGCTGAAAGTAATGTCTTTCTTCTGGCCACTCTGCCATAAAGCCCAACTCTATGGAGCATATGGCTTATTGTCGTCCTATGTACAGATACTCCAGTCTCTGCTGTGGAACTCTGCAGCTCCTCCAGGGTTACCTTAGATCTCTGTGCTGCCTCTCTGATTAATGCCCTCCTTGCCCAGTCCGTGAGTTTTGGTGTGCGGCCTTCTCTTGGCAGGTTTTCTGTTGTGCCATGTTCTTTCCATTTGGTTATGATAGATTTGATGGTGCTCCTAGGGATCATCAAAGATTTGGATATTTTTTTTATAACCTAACCCCGACTTGTACTTCTCAACAACATTGTCCCTTACTTGTTTGGAGAGTTCCTTGGTCTTCATGGCAGTGTTTGGTTAGTGGTGCCTCTTGCTTAGGTGTTGCAGCCTCTGGGGCCTTTCAAAAAGGTGTGTATATGTAATGACAGATCATGTGACACTTAGATTGCACACAGGTGGACATCATTTCACTAATTATGTGACTTCTGAAGGTAATTGGTTGCACCAGAGCTTTTTATGGGCTTCATAACAAAGGGGGTGAATACATACGCATATGCCAATTATCATTTTTTTATTTCTGAAAAATTGTTTTATGTATATATTTTTCAAATTTTACTTCACCAACTTAGACTATTGTGTTCTGATCAATCACATATAATTCAGATAAAAAAAAAACATTAAACTAAAGGCTGTAATGTAACAAAATAGGTAAAAAGCCAAGGGGGGGGGGGGGGGGGGAATACTTTTGCAAGGCACTGTATATTTTACATTTCTTAATTTTCTAAAAAATAACAAGAAGTTACAACTTCTTAAAGTTCTTAGAAGTTTCAACTAAAAAAACTCACCATGCCTCTTACTAAATACCTTAGACTGTCTACTGTAACGTAATGCAGGACAGCACAAATAACCCCCAAATGACCCCTTGTTGTAATATAAGGGGTCATTTGGGGGGTATTTGTGCTGTCCTGGTGTTTTTAAGGCCTCAGGAAATGAGATGAGGCAGTCAGTACATCAGGATCGATACATTTTCAGATATATATACACCATAGTTTGTGCACACTATAACTTTCCTACAGACTAAATAATACACTGATTTGGGTTATTTCCAACAAAGAATAGTTGCAGAATAAATTTTGCCTAAAATCATGAAGAAATGTTATTTATTTGCAAACGTTTCTAACACAAAGAAAAACTTTTTTTTTAATGTTTTTTTAATGTTTTATTTAGCAAAAAATAAAAAGCTCAGTGGTGATTAAATACCACCAAATAAAAGCTCTATTTGCGTGATAAAAATTGAGATTGGGTACAGTGTTGCATGACTGCGCAATAGTCATTCAAAGTGCAACAGCGCTGAAGTGGAAAATTGGCCTGGGCAGGAAGGGGCTAAAAGTGTATTGGGGTGGTTACATTAAATATTCCTTGATTTACTGTTCTCCCCTTCGTTTTTTTTTTTTTTTTAATTGAACCTACTGCATGTTCTGCAGCCTCTTCTTGTCTTAAATCCCCTCCCCCTTCTTTTTCGCTGTGAGAAAACCAGTTGTGCTGCATGCGTATAGCAGCAGAAATATGTGCTTGTTTAGCTGGCTTTCCGACAGCTTACATCACTTCCTGCTCGAGGAACCATATCACTTTCAGTTTCTATTTCCTCGTACTGCGGGAATCTGGCAGCCATCAGGAACCACCCCTTGGAGATACACCCTGTGATGGGACCCCTCTTCCTTCAGTGGAACCTGGCTGGGTGAATATTTGCCACCTACCTTCCTCGGTGAGTCACCTATGATGGTCTCTACACAATGTGCCTTGCCCGTTGACCACTTAACCACTTTCAGACCGGACCAATTTGCTGGTCAAAGACCAGACCACTTTTTGCGATTCGGCACTGCGTCGCTTTAACTGACAATTGCGCGGTCGTGCGACGTGGCTCCCAAACAAAATTGACGTCCTTTTTTTCCCACAAATAGAGCTTTCTTTTGGTGGTATTTGATCACCCCTGCGGTTTTTATTTTTTGCGCTATAAACAAAAATAGAGCGACAATTTTGAAAAAAACGCATTATTTTTTACTTTTTGTTATAATAAATATCCCCCAAAAATATATAGAAAAACATTTTTTTCCCTCAATTTAGGCCGATACGTATTCTTCTACATATTTTTGGTAAAAAAAATCGCAATAAGCGATTATTGATTGGTTTGCGCAAAAGTTATAGCGTTTACAAAATAGGGATAGTTTTATAGCATTTTTATTAATAATTTTTTATTATTTTTTTTTTTACTAGTAATGGCGGCGATCTGCGATTTTTATTGTGACTGCGACATTGTCGGGGACCCATCGGACATTTTTGACACATTTTTGGGACCATTGTCATTTATACAGTAATCACTGCTATATAAATGCAGTGATTCCTGTGTAAATGACACTGGCAGTGAAAGGGTTAACCAGTGGGTGGCAGTGTAGGGGTTAAGTGTTCCTAGGGGTGTGTTACTAACTGTGGGGGGGTTGGGCTTTCATTTAGTGTACACTGATCTCTGCTCCAATCACATGGAGCAGAGATCAGCGTCACTAGTTGCTAGGCAGAATGGGAAAATGTTGTTTATACAGCATTTCCTCCATTCGGCCGCTCCGTGAGACGATCACGGGGATGCCCGCGGCGATCGAGTCCGCGGGTCCCGCGACCGGACTCACGGGGGTCCCGACCAGCGCGGGAGCGCGCCGCCGGCGGCGCGCTCCCGATGGCACGGCGGCAACGAATATTGGACGTACATGTACGCCAATATGCCCGTGCCATTCTGTCGACGTACATCGTCGTGCGCTGGTCGGGAAGTGGTTAAGGACCTGTCTCATTTTGAGATTTTGGTGTTCACATGTTTAAAACAGGTTTTTTTTGGTAGAAAATTACTTAAAACCCCCAAACATGATATATTGTTTTTTTTCTAACACCCTAGAGAATAAAATGGCGGTCATTGCAATATTTTTTTTCACACCGTATTTGTGCAGCGGTCTTACAAGCGCACTTTTTTGATTAAAAAAATAAGACAACAGTAAAATTCACTCATTTTTATTTTTTTATTTTGTGAAAGATAATATTGCGCCGAGTAAATTGATATCCAACATGTCATGCTTCAAAATTGCCCCCGCTCATGGAATGTCGACAAACTTTTACCCTTAAAAATCTCCATAGGCGACGTTAAAAAAATTATACAGGTTGCATGTTTTGCGTTACAGAGGAGGTCTAGGGCTAAAATTATTGCTCGCGCTCTACCGATCGCGGCGATACCTCACATGTGTGGTTTGAACACTGTTTTCATATGCGGGCACTACTCACGTATGCGTTCACTTCTGCACATGAGCTTGGCGGGACAGGGCGCGTTTAAAAATTTTTTTTTATTATTATTATTATTTATTTTACCTTTTAGTTTTTATTTTTAAACTGAAAAAATAAAAAATTGTCACTTGTATTCCTATTACAAGGAATTTAAGCATCCCTTGTAATAGAAAAAAGCATGACAGGACCTCTTAACCACTTCAGCCCCGGAAGAATTTACCCCCTTCCTGACCAGCGATTCGGCACTGAGTCGATTTAACTGACAATTGCGTGGTCGTGCGACATGGCTCCCAAACAAAATTGAGGTCCTTTTTTTCCCACAAATAGAGCTTTCTTTTGGTGGTATTTGATCACCCCTGCGGTTTTTATTTTTTGCGCTATAAACAAAAAAAGAGTGACAATTTTGAAAAAAAACACATTATTTTTTACTTTTTGCTATAATAAATATCCCCCCAAAAAATATAAAAAAAACGTATTTTTTTCCTCAGTTTAGGCCAATACGTATTCTTCTACATATTTTGGGTAAAAAAAAAAAAAAAAAAAAATCGCAATAAGCGATTATTGATTGGTTTGTGCAAAAGTTTACAAAATAGGGGATAGTTTATGGTATTTTTATAAATAAATTTTTTTTTTAAATGGCGGCAATAAGCGATTTTTATCGCGACTGTGACATTATGGAGGACACATCGGATATTTTTTACACATTTTTGGGACCATTGTCATTTATACAGCAATCAGTGCTATACAAATGCACTGATTCCTGTGTAAATGACACTGGCAGTGAAGGGGTTAACCACTAGGTGGCAGTGTAGGGGTTAAGTTTGTCCTAGGGGTGTGTTGCCAACTATGGGGGGTGTGGCTGTGTTTTACACATCACTGATCTCTGCTCCAATCACAGGGAGCAGAGATCAGTGACACTGTCGCTAGGCAGAACAGGGAGATGCTTGTTTACTTCAGCATCTCCCCATTCTTCCTCTCCGTGAGGCGATCATGGGTATCCCAGCAGTGATCGAGTCCACGGGACCCACAACCCGACTCACGGAGCCTCCCGCGGGCGGCGCACACGAGTGCACCCGCCGCCTCTTACAGGGCAATGTACAGGTACGTGATTCTGCCTATACATGCCCTTCTACCGACGTATATCGGCGTGAAGCGGTCGGGAACCAGTTAAATATGAGATCTTTGGTCAAAAAGTCCTCAGACCTCCGGTAAGTGGCGGAGGGCACCAGATCGTGGCGGGAGCCCCTCTCCCACCACCGATAAAAGTGATCTCACAGCGAATCCACCGCAGGGACCACTTTTATCTTGTAGCGGACCGCCCACTAAAGAAGGGATACCGGGGTTATGGCAGCTAGCTGCTGCCATAACAACGATATCCTCCTTCAAACAGCTGCCGTAAAACTGTGATTAAGGAATGAGCAACTCATTCAGCTTCTTATGACTTTTATCATTGTTGTGCTTCAGTTGGCACTAAAAAAAGCACTTTCCAGGTCAGCAACAAGGAGGAGAGGAGAGCGTATGTGCGTGCACTCTAGGGTTGCTACCTCATCCCTTTAAACCCAAACACATATGAATTACACGGGTTCCGAGGATAATTTAATGCAGATAAGGCACCCGGTGACTTCATGCCAAAGCCTATTTCTGACATTTGTTGCTTAAAAGTTAAAATCCGTATTCTTTGCTAGGAAAATTACTTAGAACCCCCAAACATTATGTATATATTTTTTTAGCAGAAACCCTAGAAAATAAAATGGTGATCATTGCAATATTTTATGTCACGCGGTATTTGCGCAGCGGCCTTTCGAGTGCCCTTTTTTTTGTAAAAAAGACAATTTCATGAATAAAAAAAATACGGTAAAGTTAGCTCAATTTTTTTGTATAATGTGGAATATGGTGTTACGTCGAGATAGATCCCTAACATGTCATTCTTCGAAAATAATATATACAGTATTTCTTATTTTTTCACTTTCTACATTATTAAAATCACTGCTCTCGAAAAAGCTGAAGTTTTTAAAACTTTTTTTTGCATTGATACATGTCCCCTGGGGCAGGACCCGGGTCCCCAAACACTTTTTATGACAATAACTTGCATATAAGCCTTTAAAATTAGCATTTTTGATTATTCATGTTCGTGTCCCATAAACTTTAATGGTGTTTGCGTATTCAAACACATTTTTTGCCTGTTCGCATGTTCTGGATGCAAACCGAACCGGGGGGTATTTAGCTCATCCCTATGGCCCACATACACACAAATGTGCACTCTTTGCAGATGATCTGATCGTTTTCATTACATCACCACTTATCTCCCTACCAAATGTCAGACAACTTCGGAAACATCTCAGGCCTTCATGTCAATATGTCCAAGTCACAAGCCCTTACCATAAATGTGCTAGATTCACTACTCCTCCAAGTCACAAGCCCTTACCATAAATGTGCCAGATTCACTAGTCTCTCAGCTGAAGAGTCACTTTATTTTTTCCTAAAGTGATTCTACTATTCCTATTTGGGTGTGCACTTCCCATCCAGGATAGATCAAAGATATGCAACCAATTTCCCGCTAATATATAAAAAACTGGAAACGGATTTTGGTGACTGGCTTCGACTCAATCTGTCATGGTTGGGGAGGGTGCATTCTATTAAGATGACATTGCTTCCACGAATCCTCTACCTTTTTTGAACCCATACCCATTACTAAGAATCATTTGTGACACTTCCAGGCAAAGATCATAGCCTTTGTCTGGGGCTCAAAGGGACAGCCGATTAGCAAAAGGGATCCTCGTTAGAGCCAGAAACAAAGGGGGTATGTCATTACCTAACCTACTCTGGTATTACCAAGCTGCCCAGTTGGCCCATATTTCAATTGTCTACTCTCGGACTGCTAAACCCGGTTGGGTGCTCATGGAAAGAGAAGTGGTACCACAATTCACACTGGACTACCTGATGTGGAGTCACCCAAGAAAGCGACCAGCGATTCTCGCTCCAACACTCTCTCACTCCCTTACATTATGGGACAAACTCAAAGTTCATCCAGAGTTGGTTTCTCCGATTCGTCCTCTAGCCCATTTCTTCCATGAACCCCAATTCCCCTCAGGCAGGGTTGTACAGAATTGGCCATTATTTATACTCAACAGGTCCACTTACCCTAAACCACTGCATTAAAGTGGTTGTAAACCCTTAGGCTCGGTTCACACAGGGGCGGCACGACTTGCAGCGCCGCGACCTGCACACGATCAGCGGCAACTTGCAAAACGACTTCTGTATAGAAGTCAATGCAAGTCGCCTGAAGTCGCCCCAAAAATAGTACAGGAACCTATTTTCTAAGTCGGAGCGACTTGAGTCGCTCCTATTACAACGATTCCATAGTACAGAACGGAGCGCGACTTGTCAGGCGGCGAAGTCGCCTGGACAAGTCGCCCCTGTGTGAACCGAGCCTCACAAACCACTTTGACCTACAGGTAAGGCTAGATTAAGGCTTAACTGTAGGTCCAAGAAATATCTCCTAAACCTACATGGTTTAGGAGATATTTACTAAAAGAAAATGACAGCTGTCGATGGTGCATGCGTCGTAAACAGTGGCGCACAGGTGCACTATCGCCGTTAGCGGCATGCCGCTGCTAATGGTGATGTGCCGTTAGTGGCGGCTCTCATGCGCATGCGCAGGAGTGACGTCATCGCTGCTCCAGCGCTGTGAGTGGCCAGAGCAGTGATACCAGGAAGAAGATGGACGCTCTGGACTACAGGGGACAGCGGTGACATCGCTGGCTCCTGTGTCAGGTAAGTGACATATAATGGGTTACTATGCGATGCATAGTAGCCCATTATGCTTTACCTTTGCAGGGAGACAAAGAGGAAGTAAACCCATCAGGGTTTACTTCCTCTTTAATTAACTTGAAATGACAACAACTGAAAAATTTAGATTTCAACAAATATCACACCATACGGAAGTCCAAATCCTTACCACCCAGTATCACACCATACAAACAATGGTGTGGCCAGATTACGGAGCAGAGGGGAGGGATCACTCTCTACAGTACACACTAAACCAAACTATATGTTGGCCTGGGAGAAAGATCTCAACCAGAAATGGGAATTGGATGACTGGCACAGAACGATAACATATTCAAACTGAGGAATCCTCAATACATCTCTGATGGAGGCAGACCTAAAAAGTTCTAACGACCACTAAAAGTAGGAGGAGCATGGAAACAGACCTTTGTCTCCAGTAATCTGGCAAAACAAAAAATACTATGGATCATGGCCCAGGAAAAGATAATCAGTATCCTCCAAGATACAGTTAAGAAATTTGAGGCGACCTGGGAACCATGGGCTGATGATATGCACATCTCCCTGACAACCTCGTAGGATCAAGCCAAACCTTGTTAAGTAACGGGCACCGATAGGACCTCTTCTTATCTATCTTCTTCTCAACCTGCCCTCTTCCTCCTTTTTTCTTCTTCAATTCATCTTTCTTCTTCTCTGCCTTCTCTCCTAGTTCTCCCTACTTACGGAAGGTTACCGATTTGCGGTTTGAAACAATCCCACTAGTGTATATCAAATGGACATACATTCTCATATCAATATACTATCATTGTCTTCTTAAGTAATTGAAACGACCTAACTTCCACCATCATTTTCTACCACTGTGATGTATGACTATGTCTGTCTTGCCGCTGTCTGGAACAGTCTACCACCTGTCCACAGGACTCTGCCAGCACCTTGACTAATGTATTTCAGATATCCTTCCTTCCAACCTTTTAACAGGCTCCCCTACTACTTTTTTACCCTTATTTTACCATTCTAATAGCCTTTACCTTAAATAAATAGGCGACACAGGAGTTTTGGAGTGTAACTGGCCTTAGCAGCCTTTTATTAACCAATATCTTAAAACCAATATAAAATTAACCTCATTAACTCATGTACAATCTTTTTTTCCCCCCGACAGTAATTTTCTCCCAGTCTATTGGTCTTTGACGGCACCCGACTTTTCACCTTTCCACTTAAACACTTTTTCACCAGTACACTGCGGGACCCACTTTACCATAACAGGCCTCCGGCCATTTATCAGCGCGGAGACAACCCCCTTTCCCGCAGTGCAACCATTTCCGTATTTTAGCCTACCCTTCCGCTGGGATACACCAAAAAGGGGGCACATACCACCTATGAGCCCCCCCCCCCCCATTCCATCACATCAGTTTACTTGCCACCATCAAAGATCAAAAGACCCCGCTGCTATCACTGCTAGGACGACCCGCTCTCCCAATACCTGCAAAGAGAAGAACACAACACAACACAGAAAACAACCCCAAACCCTTAATAATGAGAGGGTGGGTGGGAAACCTTCCTGTCTCCACACGTTCTCCCCCTCTCTGCTTCCTGTCCGTAGCCATTCCTCCTTTTTTATACCGCTCCTCCCACCGTCCCAACATCGCCCCTGCCTGCTCTCCTCCTTCTCTTGCTTTACAAACACTTAACACCTTCTCACTCACTGTCCCCATTTGTCATGCCCGGCCTTCCATTAGTCCCTGCTCTCCTATTCCGGGCCTTTCTTTGTCATTGCCCTTTTGGCATCCAGAGTGACATGACATGAGCCACTCCTGGACATCACCAGCACTGAGGTCTTGCTAGTGTTAACCATGAAATACCCTTACTGCTACTCCTGGAAGCTTTTCTTGCTACAACTTCACTTGTCTCACCAGAGTCTCCACAGCCTTCACCCATTTGCCAAGAGAAGTTTTGTTATGGTATCCTGGAGTACTCTTAGGCTGCATTCACACCTGAGCGTAGCATTTTCAAGCAGAAAATCATGCGAAGTTACCGCGATTTTGCAGCGTTTTTTACCACGATTTCCCGCAATTTTGTGAAGGACAAAATGTCACCAATGTTAAAAGAAGAAAAACGCCCAAATCTGCTCGATTCGAGCGACAAAAAAGGGTCCAGAACTTGTTTGAGCTTCAGGCGTTTGGCTTCAGTCAACATGGAGTGGAGATGTGAACCATCTCCATTGAGAATAATAGATTTTTTTCCCCTCTAGCGTTTTGTAGCTTCAGGCTTCAAGCTACAAAACGCTCAGGTGTGAATGGGGTCTAATGTTTGATAGTAGTGAGGAGGAACGTCCCACCTCAACTGAGGTTATCATGTCTCCGACATTGGACCCAGAAGAGGCTGTAGCTCCAGCATCATCTGTTCTTACCTCAGAACTCAGAGCGACTGGACTGGTGAAGTGTGTGCAGGTTCAGCACATCCCTCCTAATGCAAACATACAAGTTACAATGTGTGATGTTATGGGACAAGTCGATTTTCAGAGAAACTTTGCACTTTATTACTGTACACAGTGAACACTGTACACAGCTCATCTCTAAACTGGTGAACTGACCTAATGTTAGATTCTTCACATGACCGCAGTCTCCGCCTGATCCCAGGCACCGATAAGATTGAGAGGTGTCCCCACATGCATGGGCGCAGATAACCCTGCCCATATGCTGTCAAGTAGACTGTACACAGCCCTAAGATGTACAAAGTTGGCCCTGAGTCCCAGCATACTTAATGTATATGTGTCCTCTATGTAGAACTACAAGTCTCCGCATAGTATATGTGTAGTGGTACCCCCGCAGGGGCTAAATGATGTGGTTTTTCTGTCACCCTGCCTAGCCCTGCATTCACTCTCAGACACTCCGAGACATAAAGCAGTCAGTGAAATGAATGAAGAAGAAAAATGAAAACAAACAGGCCTAGCAATCAGCCAGGCCTGTTTAAATTTACCTAACCTCTCTAGCACGCTACTAGAGGGTGCTACATATGTATATCTGTCTTCTGTGTAGAACTACAAGTCCTAGCATACTATATGTATATTTGTCTTCTACGTAGAACTACAAGTCCCAGAATATTATATTTATCCTCTTTGTAGAACTACAAGTCCCAGCATATTATATGTATATTTGTCCTCTATGTAGCACTACAAGTCCCAGCACACAACATAGCAGAACTAGGTGCCAAAGTACAATAGAATAGAACAACACACTCCTGCGCTAGAGTTAGCTGACTGTGTAGTGTCACAGGTGCCTGGTCAAACTGTGCATAATCTCATAGACGCCTTGCTATTCTCACGTCAATATACAATAGCCAGAGCAAAATTTGCATGGATGGAGGTATCTGTCGAGATTCAGCCAGAAAAAAAATCTGTATGTGTATGGCAAGCTTTTAGTCTGTGTAATTTTACAAGCAACGGTCGCCTTTAGGGTGAAATATGACACATGGCTGTAGTACAGGGAAGGATTAGTGCTCATGCACATGGACGTTTTAAACAACTGGCTGCAAAGCTAGCTCCGACGCCTGGAAAAGTCGGTGTTAAAAACGCGATTTGTACCGCGTTTTTCATTGGCGTTTTTGCGCGTTTTTTTAGCATTAGCGTTAAGTAGCGTTTTTTAAAGAAACACATCTCTTGGCTATAGCACTCCCAAATTTCCCACAATGCTACAGAAAACAAAGAAAATATGTTACGCGTTTATGCGCATTTATTCACATTTTTCCACGATTCGCGTTTTTACAGCTCTAGCTCCACGTCACGGAACGCACTGGTCCTGGGTTTTTTTTACAGCTTAAAAACGCCTATGCCATTTGCAGCTCAAAAACGCCTAGGTGGGCATGAAGCCATAGACTAACATGGACAGGCATTTTTAAGCTGCAAAAAACGCTCAAAAAAGCGGCTGTAAAAATGTCCGTGTGCATGAGGCCTAACATTACCCAAACCTGACAACTTCCTCTTCTCTGTTCTAGATTTCGATAACAGGTTGCCATCAGTGGAACTGCCCTCATCCAGTGTTCAGAGGAGAAGCAAGGCTCAACGCACAGGTGCTGCTGATCGGGGTCCCTGGATGGGTACAGGAGGCAGAAGGTGGAAACTATAGCGGGGAGACATGGAGCCACTGCAAGCCGGAGACCTGGAGAAGATGGATCAGCTGGGGTGGGGAGGATTTGGGACAGTTTACAAAGGAAGGAGCAAGAAGCTGAGCAGGGATGTTGCCATAAAGTTTTTACGTGGCCAAAGTAGGTAAGTGGCAACCACTGTATGAAAATATATTACACACACATAGTACTGGTATACATTGTATGCATATGTGTACATATATACAAAGCGTGACTAGGGATGAGCCGAACAAGTTCCCCGGTTCGGTTCGCACCAGAACTTTCGAACGGACCCCAAATTCGAACGAACTTTAGAACCCCATTGAAGTCTATGGGACTCGAACGTTCGAAATTAAAAGTGCTAATTTTAACGACTAATATGCAAGATACTGTCCTAAAAAGGGTTTGGGGACCTGGCTCCTGCCCCAGGGGACATGGGTCAATGCCTAAAATGTTTTTAAAAATGGCCGTTTTGGCGGGAGCACTGATTTTAATGACGATTAAAGTGAAAAAAAAGTGAAATATTCCTTTAAATATGGTGCCTGGGGGGTGTCTGTAGTATGCCTGTGAAGTGCCACGTGTTTCCCGTGTTTAGAACAGTCCCTGCACAAAATGACATTAAACGGAAATAACACCATTTAAAACTGCTTGCGGTTTTAATGTTATATCTGGTTCCTGCAATATGGTTGAAAATCTTAGAGAAAAAGGGCATGGGTAGCCCTCCCTGCCCATTACCAGCCTATTTGGGTCTTGTACGCATATTAAGGGGAACCCTGTACCCATATTAAAAAAAGGAAATGCGTGTGGCCCCCAGGCCCTATATACTCAGAACAGCAGTATACAGGCGGTGCAAACAAGACAGGGACTGTGTAGGTTTGTTGTGTTAAGTTGAATCTGTTTGTAATTTTCAACTGGTACATTTTTAAAGTGTAGCTCCAGTCAAAAAAACTATTTTTAAGCTTTTTGGAAAACATAGGGAAGGGTTATCACCCCTGTATAATTTGTTTTGTCGTCCATCTTTTTTCATCTCATTTGCTGTTGTCTCCTTCCGTTTGCAAGTAGGAGATGTTTGTAAATTGGATGTTTGAAAGTAGGGGCCTGCCCTATATGCTCTGCAGAAATGGCGGAACAAGGTGTTGGTTTTGCCACAACATTGTAAGCCCTCAAAGTGACTCTTGGTGGGCGCTGGAGCGCCCTGCTGTGAACGATTATATCAAGAATTGTAATTATATGCCATTGTTGAACAGTGGTAGAAAAATTGACCTTTGGTGGTTGTGGTGCTGGTGCCACAACACTATAAGTCCTCACCGTTACTCTGGGTGGGCACAGGAAGGGGCCCTCCTGTGAAATATTATATCAAGAATTGTAATTACATGTCCCTGTTTAACAGGGGCAGAAAAATTGGGCCTTAGGCACTGCTGCTGGTGCCACCACACTGCAACCTCTCCCATATACTCTAGTTTTATTGCAGGAATTAGCCCTGCTGCAAAGCATTGCATCAAAAATTGTACTTAAACGCCTGTCACGATCTGGAGTCAGGCTCAGAGACCAGTAGCTATAGCAGCAGAGCAGATATTCACACAGGTCACCCTGGCTGATGGCACGGGTTCACCTGAGGTGCGGGGTCTAAGCACCAACCGGTATTCACCAGAGCTCCCAAAGGTGAAGATGGGCTTGGCTGCGTGTTAGTGCCAGGTTGCGGTCCTCAGGATAGCCCCACCAGGAGGTGAGCAAGCCGGGGGTCTGGTAGCAGATATAGCAGGTAGAGATCAAGCAGAAGCGTAGTTGAGAAACAAGCCAAAAGTTGGTAACCAATAGTTGCAGGTTGGGATTCAGCAGAAGCATAGTCCAGGAGCAAGCCAAATGTCGGTAACGAAAGGTAGCGAGGATACGGTCGGCAGCAGGAGAGATAGAAGCAAGATATTGGCTGGTAAAGGCACAATATTCTGGCAAGGAGGAAGTGCAGAGACATGGCTTATATCAGGAAGTTCATGGGAGGAGCAAAGGGTTCAAGGTTCAAGACAAACAAGATTCAAGACAAGATCACTAAAGGAATTGTCCAAGGAGCTGTCCAAGGAGCTGTCCAAGGAGCTGTCCAAGGAGCTGTCCAGCATTCTGGGTGGCTCAGCAAGCAGAGTCACTGCCAGACACACCAGAGGTCCCAGGTTCAAGCCCAGGTCCTAACAGTACTCCCCTCCTCCCAGGACGTCCCCTGGACGTCTTAGGGCCAGGTTTCTGAGGAAACCTCTGGTGGAATTCCCTTGTTAATCTAGGGGCATGAACATTCTCCTCAGGCTCCCAAGAATTTTCTTCTGGCCCATATCCTTCCCATTGAACCAAATATTGCAATTTGTTCCTAGAGATCCTGGAGTCAAGAATTTTTTCCACCACAAATTCTTCACCCTGTACCTCGACAGGTGGGGGAGGAGGATGAATTCTTCCAGAAAAAGTATTTTCATGAAATGGTTTGAGTAGTGATATATGAAACACAGGGTGAATCTTCATATTGTCAGGAAGTTTTAGGCGAAAAGTGACCGGGTTGATTTGAGCAGAAATCTCAAAAGGTCCCATAAACTTTTGACCCAACTTAGCACATGGAACTTGAACTTTTAAATTTTTGGTAGATAACCAAACTTTCTCACCTACTTGAAAAGTGGGAATAGACCTACGATGTCTGTCAGCAGCCTTCTTGTAATATTCCTGCACCTCCTTCAATGTATCAGTCAATTTCTCCTGGATCTCATGTAATGAAGTTAGTCTGTTGGTAACAGCAGGAATTGAAGTTGAGATGGGGAGATCAGGAATAAAAACTGGATGATACCCGGTGTTTAAGAAAAATGGGCTTTGGGATGTGGAACTATGTTTAGAGTTATTATAAGCAAACTCTGCCGTAGGAAGGTAGTCCACCCAGTCATCCTGAAGATAACTCACGAAGCATCGAAGGTATTGCTCCAGAGTTTGATTGGTCCTCTCGGTCTGACCATTAGACTGCGGATGAAAAGCCGAGGACAGATTAACTGTTACACCCAAAGCTGAGCAAAAACTTCTCCAAAATTTTGAGGTAAACTGTACCCCTCTGTCAGACACCACATCATCAGGAATTCCATGACGTTTAAAAACTTCTCTAACCATTACCTCAGCAGTATGTTCGGCGGAGGGTACCCCTTTAACTGGAATAAAATGAGCCATCTTAGTGAGACGGTCAACGACTACCAGAATGGTGGTCATCCCTTTTGAAAGAGGAAGGTCAACCACAAAGTCCATAGAAATTGACCCCCATGGTCTTGATGGAACAGGTAGTGGTAGAAGTAACCCCAGAGGAGAAGATCGAGGTTTCTTATTGCGAGCACAGGTTAGACATGAAGCCACATAACTCTTAACATCTTTCTTGTACCCAGGCCACCAAAAGGAACGTGATAAGAGTTCTTCTGTTTTAGAAACCCCAAAATGACCAGCAAGCTTAGAGTCATGTACCAACCTGAGGGCTTCTACCCGAACTGATTCAGGTACATAGAGGCAATGCGCTTGAGTCCAAAAATCATTGTTGTACTTGAGGTTAATGTCCTTAGGAGGATTATTAAGAAGTGGGTCATTCTCATACCCCTCCTTGAGAAGATTAAGAAATGTCTTTGAACTCATGGCCCCTAAAAAGTTCTTTTGAGGCAGGATTGTACATTCAGAGGTGCTTTCCTGGAGAGACCCAGACAACATCCGTGATAGGGCATCAGCCTTACCATTCCTTGACCCAGGGCGGTATGAAATAACAAAATTAAACCTGGAAAAGAAAAGGGTCCAACGTGCTTGTCTAGATGACAACCTTTTAGCAGACCTAATAAATTCTAAATTTTTATGATCTGTGAGAACGGTTACAGGGTGCTTAGCTCCTTCCAGCAGATGCCTCCACTCAGAAAATGCTTCCTTAATTGCCAGCAGCTCCTTGTTTCCAATGTCATAATTCATCTCGGCTGAAGACATCAGTCGAGAGAAATAAGCACAAGGATGAAGCTGCATTTTTTCTCCCATTCGCTGAGAAAGGATAGCTCCCACAGCAGAATTAGAAGCATCAACTTCTACGATGAAAGCTAGTTCTGGATCTAGATGTACCAGTATTGGTGCAGAAGTGAAGAGAGTTTTCAGTTTACTAAAGGCAGCCTGTGCCTCAGGTGACCACAAAAAGGGCACCCCTTTCTTTGTCAACTGTGTGATTGGAGCAATTACCCTAGAGAAATTCCTTATAAATCTTCTGTAAAAGTTGGCAAATCCAACAAATCGCTGTATCTCTTTAACATTCTTAGGGGCGGGCCAATCCACCACAGCTTTGATCTTATCGGGATCCATGCTTACCCCTTCAGAAGAGATTATGTATCCCAAGAACTGGATCTGAGTTTGTTCAAACTCGCATTTCTCTAATTTTATGTAAAGTTGATTTCGCCTTAATCTCTCGAAAACAATACAGACATGCTTGCGGTGTTCTTCCAAAGTATCAGAGAAAATGAGAATGTCATCCAAATATGCTATTACAAACTGATCAAGCAAATCTCGAAAAGCATCATTAATAAAATGTTGAAAAGTTGCAGGGGCATTGCAAAGCCCAAAGGGCATGACCAAAGACTCAAAATGTCCATATCTGGTTCTGAAAGCAGTTTTCCATTCATCACCGTAACGAATGCGGACAAGGTTGTATGCCCCCCGTAAATCTAATTTGGTAAAGAGCTTGGCAGAGCGGAGTCTCTCAAGCATTTCTGGAATCAGTGGGAGTGGATAGCGATTCTTAATTGTGATCTTATTTAAATCTCTGTAGTCAATACATGGACGCAGGGTGGAGTCCTTTTTCGTCACAAAGAATAAGGCTGCGCCAGCAGGAGAGGTTGAGTGTCTGATAAAACCCTTCTCAAGATTCTCATTAATCCACTCCCTGAGCACTTTCAGTTCAGGTTCTGATAAAGAATAAAGGCGACCAAATGGTATTTCTGCCCCTGGAAGCAATTCAATGGGACAATCATAAGAGCGATGAGGAGGCAGCTGATCTGCGTTCTTTTTATCACAAACGTCCCGAAACTCAAGATATTGTGGAGGTAGCTTGTCGTATGACTGGATAGTTGCCAAAACTGCTTGTAAATCTTGGGTTGGTGGAGGGCTTATTTGATAAGATTCTTTGCAATGTTTCTTGCAATGGTCAGACGTAAAGCTTAAAGAACGTGTCTCCCAGTTGATGGAGGGATTATGGATAGAGAACCAATGAATGCCCAGGATAATAGGGAACTTGGGTGATGTAATCAGCTCAAAGCTGATAGTCTCCTGATGGTCAGTTTCAATCAGGAGTTTAAGTGGGATTGTCTCGTGGGTAACAGGGCCTGAAGTCAAAGGTGAGCCATCCACAGTTTCCATATCAATTGGGGCAAGTTTATTTCTTATTTGAATGTTATTACTTTGGGCAAATTCGATGTCAATGAAGTTTCCCCCAGCCCCTGAGTCCAGCATAGCAGAGCAAGGTATTTCATTGCTTTCAACAATAAGCTTTATAGGGATGACAAAATGAGTTGATAAAGAATTAACTTTATTTGCTTCCTGAATCAAAGGAGAGATGGACTGAGAAATTGAGTTTATTTGTTCAGATACTGTAAGATCCATTGCTGCAATTGTTCTTTTAAATTTATTGGGACAATTAACTGCGTAATGTCCAGAGTCTCCACAATAAAGACATAAGTTTTCTGAACGTCGTCTTTCTTTCTCCTGAGTAGTAATAGATCTTTTAATAGCATCCACCTACATAGGTTCAGGAGTGTCAGAATCAGGAAAAACTCTTGGACCCTTAGGAGGATACTGAGTAGTAGAAAAACGCATGCCACCATTACTGCATAGGATTCCCAGTCTCTCCTTTCTCCTTTCAGTAAGTCTCTGATCAATTCGAATACATAATTTAATAAAAGCTTCAAGGTCATCAGGACTTTCTACTCTGGCAAGCTCATCTTTTACTTGTTCCGAGAGTCCTTGACGGAACTGACTCTTCTGTGCTGCTGGATTCCAATTGGTATCTGAGATCCAACGTCGGAATTCAGTTGTGTACTCTGCAACAGAGCGTCTTCCCTGCCGTAAATTGTGCAATTTTGCCTCAGCAGTAGCACAGCGGTTAGGATCATCGAAAACTTGGTTCATCGCAGTCACAAAAGAATCAAAATTATCCAGGATGACATCATCTTTCTCCACATAAGGGGAGGCCCAGGCTAAGGCTTCCTCAGTCAGGAGGTTGATAATAAACAGCACCTTTTTTCCTGTCAGAAGTGAATGCAGCAGGTTGCATCTGAAAGTATATACGACATTGATTAAGAAATCCTCTATAATGGCGGCGGTCTCCGCTAAACTTGAGTGGTAGGGGCATTCGTGCATTCGTTTCTATGACAGCAGTATCTCGGGCATGAAAATCCAGCAATTGTTTGTGTAGATCAAGGATTTCCTCTTGTAGACCTTTCACTTCAATTTGTAACTCAGAAAATTTTTCCTGGTAGTCAACCCCAAATGCCTGTAACTCAGCAATTTGAACCCTGAGAGGAGCCACGGCAGCTGCTACAACGGCCTCCATGTTTTTGGCCAGAATATTCCGTCACGATCTGGAGTCAGGCTCAGAGACCAGTAGCTATAGCAGCAGAGCAGATATTCACACAGGTCACCCTGGCTGATGGCACGGGTTCACCTGAGGTGCGGCGTCTAAGCACTAACCGGTATTCACCAGAGCTCCCAAAGGTGGAGATGGGCTTGGCTGCGTGTTAGTGCCAGGTCGCGGTCCTCAGGATAGCCCCACCAGGAGGTGAGCAAGCCGGGGGTCTGGTAGCAGATATAGCAGGTAGAGATCAAGCAGAAGCGTAGTTGAGAAACAAGCCAAAAGTTGGTAACCAATAGTTGCAGGTTGGGATTCAGCAGAAGCATAGTCCAGGAGCAAGCCAAATGTCGGTAACGAAAGGTAGCGAGGATACGGTCGGCAGCAGGAGAGATAGAAGCAAGATATTGGCTGGTAAAGGCACAATATTCTGGCAAGGAGGAAGTGCAGAGACATGGCTTATATCAGGAAGTTCATGGGAGGAGCAAAGGGTTCAAGGTTCAAGACAAACAAGATTCAAGACAAGATCACTAAAGGAATTGTCCAAGGAGCTGTCCAAGGAGCTGTCCAAGGAGCTGTCCAGCATTCCAGGTGGCTCAGCAAGCAGAGTCACTGCCAGACACACCAGAGGTCCCAGGTTCAAGCCCAGGTCCTAACAACACCCCTGTTAAACAGGGGCAGAAAAATTGGGCTGATAACATCACCCAGAACCAGAAATGTTCTTCCAACATATCAGCGGAGGAGGAAGAGGATAGACAATCAACATAACAGGACAGTCACTCAGCATAGGCAGTCTTGAAGGGATGTGATATTTAAAAAAAAAATATTCTGTTACATCAGCTTCAGGTGCTTGGTAGCTGTGGGTGATCCAAGACCGATTCATCTTGATGAAGGTCAGTTGATCAACTGATTCGGTGGACAGGCGCACCCTGTGATCGGTAACAAAGCCACCAGCAGCACTGAAGGTGCAGGACAGGCCAGTAGCTCAATTGCATACTGTGCAAGCTCTGGCCAGTGATCCATCCTCAAGACCCAGTAAGCCAGAGGATTTTCGGTGGGAAAGGTGTCCAAGTCTGACCTTGCCCCTAGGTATTCCTGCACCATGTAAATCAGACGCTGGCGATGGGTGCTGGAACCGATCATACCTTGGGGCTGCGGACTAAAAAATTGTCTGAAAGCATCAGTCAGACGACCACCTTCTGACCGATGCCTCAGCAACACGTTGTCCAGGACCAGGAGTTTGTAACCTCCCAGTCTCTGGGAACGCGTTGCACAGACCTTTCTGCAAGGCCTCCCGGAGATGTCTCATCCTCTGCGATGGCAAGATAAGGTCGGCAACCTTACCCTTGTACCGTGGATCAAGGAGAGTGGCCAGCCAGTAATGGTCCCTCTCCTTGATCCGAAGAATACGAGGATCCTTCCGCAGCGTAGCGTAGGTTAGCTGAGGCATTCGGTCCAGAGTCCTCTGGGTCACTAAGGACAACATGATCCGCAGCTACCTCCTCCCAGCCACGTACAAGTCCACGTGTTTCTTGGGACTGTAAATCATCCCTACAAGACTGCTGCTGCTGCTGAGTGCCAGCCTCCACCTCCATGCTGACACGATCATCCTCCTCCTCCTCATCCTCTTCCTGTGTGATGGGTGGCACAGAAGGAACACTGTCTGGATAAAGGGGGCCTTGAGAGGCAAGGAAGTCCTCCTCTTCCTGCCTCTGTTCTGCCTCAAGTGCCCTGTCCATTATTCCACGCAGCGTATGCTCCAAGAGGTGGACAAGAGGTACAGTGTCACTGATGCATGCACTGTCACTGCTCACCATCCTTGTGGCCTCCTCAAACGGTGACAGGACAGTGCATGCATCCCTGATCATGCCCCACTGGCGTGGTGAGAAAAAACCCAGCTCCCCTGACCCTGTCCTGGTGCCGTAGTCACACAGGTACTCATTGATGGCCCTCTGCTGCGTGTGCAGCCGCTGCAGCATGGCCAACGTTGAGTTCCATCTGGTGGGCATGTCACATATAAGGCGGTTCTTGGGCAGGTTCAACTCCTTTTGGAGCTCAGCCAGCCGAGCACAGGCATTAAATGATTGGCGGAAATGCACACAGACTTTCCTGGCCTGCTTCAGGACATCCTGTAAGCCGGGGTACCTGCCCAAGAACCGCTGCACCACCAGGTTAAGGACGTGAGCTACACAGGGCACATGGGTCAGTTGTCCCTGTCGGAGGGGGCGGAGAGGAGGTTGGTGCCATTGTCACAAACCACCATTCCTGGCTTAAGCTGGCGTGGCGTCAACCACCTCTCGGCCTGCCCCTGCAGAGCTGACAAAACATCCGCCCCAGTGTGGCTCCTGTCCCCCAAACAAACCAGCGCAAGCACGGCATGGCATCGTTTTGCCTGCGTACTTGCGTAGCCCCTGGAACGCCTACGAAGCACCGCTGGTTCTGAGGACAGAGCACTGGAAGAGGCCATGGAGGAAGAAGAAGAGGAGGGGGTGGAGGAGAGAGGTGTGTCACAACCAATAGTAGCATTTTGGAGGCGTGGTGGCAGAACAACCTCCAACACTACTGCACCTTGTCCTGCATCCTTCCCAGCTGCCAGAAGAGTGACCCAATGGGCCGTGAAAGACAGGTAACGTCCCTGTCCATGCCTGCTGGACCATGAGTCAGCGGTAATATGCACCTTACCGCTGACCGCCCTGTCCAGCGAGGCAAGGACATTGCCTTCCACATGCCAGTAGAGAGACGGAATCGCCTTCCGTGAGAAAAAGTGGCGCTTGGGGACCTGGCACTGAGGAACCGCACATTGTACAAACTCACGGAAGGGGGCCGAGTCTACCAACTGAAAAGGCAGCAGTTGAAGTGCTAGCAATTTAGCCAAGCTAGCATTCAACCGCTGGGCATGTGGATGGCTGGGAGTGAACTTCTTTCGCCGGTCCAGCAGCTGGGGCAGGGACATTTGCCTGCTATAATCGGACGTGGGTGTACCGCTAGCAGAGTTCCCGGAAGCACTTGGCTGTGACACACCTAATTCTACACCTTCATTCCTCTCAGAGCAGGTTTCAGAGAGGACTGAAGGTCTAGTGGGGTTGGAGATGCCAGCTGATGAGGAGCAAGGAGAGGTCCGCTTTGTTCTTTGGTGTGGGTCTTTGAGGTACGCTTGCCAACGAGCTGCATGGCAGGTCAACATATGTCTGGTCAAGAATGTGGTGCCCAAGCGGCTGATGTTTTGGCCACGCGAGATACGCTTGAGACATATGTTGCAAATAGCAGCGGTGCGATCTGATGCACTCGTCTCAAAAAAGGCCCACACCAAAGAACTTTTAGAATAACGCGCAGAGGCAGCGCCCTGCACAGGCGGAGCTCTGCGGTGTGATTCAGTCGGTGTGCTGCCCCTAAGCTGGCCCCCGGAGGGCATCCTGCCTCGTTGGACATGTGTCTCCTCCTCCTCTCTCCTTCCAGGCACCCACATGGAGTCAGTGCCCTCATCATCCCCTCCCTCTTCATCGCTGTAGAAAACCTGGCAGTATGCTGCAGCTTGTGGAACATGACTGCCAGATTGCTGTCCTTCTTGAGCATCCCCTCTCTCTGCGCTCACGCTACTGCCTTCCTCTAGCTGAGTGTCATCATCAGAGCCCACAAAACACTGGGCATCCTCCTGGAGCATGTACCCAACACTGTGCTCAAAGAGTTCAGGAGACTCCTCAGGAGGAAGTGGTGGGTCTAGGGAAGGAGTCACTGATGATGACATTGAGAGGAGGGAAGACGATGCGTTGGCAGCTGCTTTGCTAGTACCCTGAGACTGGGTGAGAGAGGATGAGGAGGATGAAGAGGGCTTGGTCATCCACTCTACCAAGTCGTTGGCATGTTGCGGCTCAACATGTCCAGCTGCCGAAAAGGACAAGCGTGTCCCATGGCCACGTGCTGATGACAATGCACTGCGTCCACGACCAGCACTGTTGTCTCTAGACACAGAGCCTGCTTGCCCTCTTTTATCGGCTCGCGCCTGTCTGCCTCTTCTTGCTGGCCTTCCAGACATGGTAATGGCCTGAAGGGAGTTGGGTAAAAAAGCAGTTGGGTAGTGTATATTGTGCTAGAGGCACACAACACCCACCCCAACTCCTGCAGATGCCTTTATTATAGAACACCAGAGATAAAGGGGTATATACAGATGTATACTGTGCTGTGCTGGAGGCACACACAACTTCCAATAACTCCTGCAGATGGCAAGTGGTCTCAAATAGAGAAGAGCTATGTAGGTGGATATAGCGGTATGTACTGGGTACAGAACACGCAGACAGCACGCACAAGCTCCTAACACTACTGACTGCAAGCTCTATTATAAAAGATAGATAACTAGCTATATAGGTGAGGTGAATATAGCGGTGTATATTGCGGTGAGGGCACGCAGACAACAACCACTACACAACAGCAAGATCGAAAATCGTCCGAAAACGATCGGTGTGTACTGTGTTGAAGGTACACAGAACACCCACTAACTCCTGCAGATGCCTTTATTATAGAACACCAGAGATAAAGGGGTATATACAGATGTATACTGTGCTGTGCTGGAGGCACACACAACTTCCAATAACTCCTGCAGATGGCAAGTGGTCTCAAATAGAGAAGAGCTATGTAGGTGGATATAGCGGTATGTACTGGGTACAGAGCACGCAGACAGCACGCACAAGCTTCTAACACTACTGACTGCAAGCTCTATTATAAAAGATAGATCACTAGCTATATAGGTGAGGTGAATATAGCGGTGTATACTGCGGTCAGGGCACGCAGACAACAACCACTACACAACAGCAAGATCGAAAATCGGCCAAAAACGATCGGTGTGTACTGTGTTGAAGGTACACAGAACACCCACTGCTTCAGACGCCAACACACTACACAAGGCCGCCGCGATGGCGGCCTTATATAGTGTGGGGCGTGCACTACACAGCCTGAGCTATGATTGGCCACAGGCATCCTGCCTGTGGCCAATCATGGCTCTCCTCGCTGCTGGTGCTGCGATTGGCCAAGCATGCGGGGTCACAGTGCATGCTTGGCCAATCATGAGCCAGTAATGCACTGCGCCATCGCAGTGCATTGTGGGCCGTGAGCGCCACACGAATTTGGCGCGAACGGACCAAAATGTTCGGACTTCGCCGAACGGACGAATCGACTCGAACACGAAGCTCATCCCTAATCGTGACCAGCAGAAGTCTCCCTGTCACTTACATAGAAATGAAACCGAAGCTGCTAATAAGCAATAACTGTACTTTTTTCTTAACCACTTTCAGACCGGACCATTTTGCTGGTAAATGACCAGAGGTCTTTTTACAATTTGGCACTGCGCTGCTTTAACTGGTAATTGCGCGGTCATGCAATGTTGTACCCAAACGAAATTTGCGTCCTTTTTTTCCCACAAATAGACCTTTCTTTTAAAGGAATTTGACTGACTCTGCGATTTTTATTTTTTGCGATATAAACGTAAAAAGACCGCAAATTTTGAAAAAAAATTATATTTTCTACTTTGTGTTATTAGAAAAATCCAATAAACTCAATTTTAGTCATACATTTAGGCCAAAATGTATTCAGCCACATGTCTTTGGTAAAAAAAAAGTCAATAACTGCATATTTATTGGTTTGCGCAAAAGTTGTCACATCTACAAACTAAGGTACATTTTCTGGAATTTACGCAGCTTTTAGTTTATGACTGCCTATCTCATTTCTTGAGGTGCTAAAATGGCAGGGCAGTACAAACCTCCCCCCCCCCAAATGACCCCATTTTGGAAAGTAGACACCCTAAGGAAATTGATAAGAGGCATGTTGAGCCCATTGAATATTTTATTTTTTTGCCGCAAGCGATTGAATAATGACAAAAAAATATATATATATTTTTTTTTTACACAAAGTTGTCACTAAATGATATATTGCTCACACATGCCATGGTTATATGTGGAATTGTACCCCAAAATACATTCTTCTGCTTCTCCTGAGTACGGGGATACCACATGTGGTCGACTTTTTGGAAGCCTAGCCGCGTACGGGGCCCCGAAAGCCAAGCACTGCCTTCAGGATTTCTAAGGGCATACATATGTCATTTTACTCCTCACTACCTATCACAGTTTTGAAGGCCATAAAATGCCAAGATGGCACAAAACCCCCACAAATGACCCTATTTTAGAAAGTAGACACCCCAAGCTATTTGCTGAGAGGCATGTTGAGTCCATGGAATATTTTATATTTTGCCACAAGTTGTGGGAAAATTACAAACTTTTTTATTTTATTTATTTTTTTCTCAAATTTGTCACTAAATGATATATTGCTCACGCATGCTATGGGCATATGTGAAATGACACCCCAAAATAAATTCTGCTGCTTCTCCTGAGTACGGGGATACCACATATGTGGGACTTTTTGGGAGCCTAGCTGCGTACGGGGCCCCGAAAACCAAGCACCGCCTTCAGGCTTTCTAAGGGCGTTACAGTTTTGAAGGCCATAAAATGCCAAGATGGCACAAACCCCCCCCCCCCCAAATGACCCCATTTTGGAAAGTAGACACCCCTAAATTTAGGGATACACTAGTGAGACTAGGTAATAAATGGCGGGTGCCCTGAAACTATAAAAAAAATAACTAACCAACCAGCGTCACCTGTAACAGTTATATGGTGATCACTGGTGAAAGGGTTAACTAGGGGGCAATCAGGGGGCTTTATGCGGTAGTATATGGGGGTCCCTGGCGCTATAAAAAGCTGCGGCGAACCTAAATACCTACCTGCCTAACTAGCGTCACCTGTGACACTAATACAGCGATCAGAAAAACGATCGCTTATTAGGCTTGGTTCACACTGGAGCGATGCGGGAACGCCACGAATCCGCGGCGGGTTCCCGCATTGCATGCCTCCTGGCGGCAGTTCACACTGCCCTATGCGAACTGCTGGGAGTGTCAGTGAAATGTTAATGACACCCCCAGATCAGTTTGCATATCGCAGTGCGATCTGCAAACTCGGATCGCATGGTGTGAACACCCATGCGATCCGATTCTGCTGCGGACCAAAAAAAGGGTCCCGTGCGAGTTTGCGGCGGGTGCGGCGCGAATTCAGCCATACTATCTGTATGGCTGAACTCGAATCGCACAGAGATCGGATGTGATTTGCACTGCAGTGCGGTGCGAATCACATCCGTTCTCATAAACCGCTGCAATGTGAACCCAGCCTTAGTGACACTGGCGACGGGGGGTGATCACGGGGTTAAACCTTTATTGGGGGGGTTAGGGGGGTACATTAGAACTAAAGGGGGCTAACCCTAACTGCCCTAACAGTTATTACAGTCACAAATGACACCAATGCAAAAAAAAAATTCAATTGGTGTCACTGTGACTGGGGGGGGGGGCAGGGGTAATTGGGGGGGGTGATCGGGGGGTGAAGGGGGGGTGTGAGTGTGCCTGGCATGTTCTACTGTGTAGTGTCGTGTTGGTGCAACTCACCGATCCTCTCTCCTCGGTGCCGGAACGAAAAATACCGACACGGAGGAGAGATTACATCACTTCCTCTGCCTGTGTTTACATTACAGGAGAGGAAGTGATGCAATGCTTCACTTCCATTCGTCAGGAGCGATCGCGAGGGGGTGGCCATGAATGAATGGCCGCCCCCTCATCCCGGATCGCTCCTGCAAGGATACCGACCGCCGCTGGCACCGGGGGGGGGGCCCGATCGGGCCCCCCACCCACGGGAAGGTAGGGACGTACAGGTACGCCCATATGCCTGCCCGTGCCAAGTGGTTAAAGAGGAAGTAAAGCCAAACAAAAAAATAAAAAAATAAAAATACACCCTGCAAGGCAAAGGCATAATGAGCTAGTATGCATAGCATACTAGCTCATTATGAATAACTTACCTGAGATGGAAGCCCCCGAAGCGACCCTCGTTCTCCTCCTCCAATGCCGCCATCTATCCCAGAGTGACTATATTATTGGGACTCCTGCCTGTACACCCACGTGAATTTTATTGGCATCTCAGTCAGTCCGTAGGGTTCAATATTGAGTTGGCCCACCCTTTTGCAGCTATAACAGCTTCAACTCTTCTGGAAAGGCTGTCCACAAGGTTTAGGAGTGTGTCTATGGAAATGTTTGACCATTCATCCAGAAGCGCATTTGTGAGGTCAGGCACTGATGTTGGACTAAAAGGCTTATCTTGCAGTCTCCACTCTAGTTCATTCCAATCGGGTTGAGGTCAGGATTCTGTGCAGGCTAGTCATGTTTCTCCACCCCATATTCACTCATCCATGACTTTATGGACCTTGCTTTGTGCACTGGTCAAAATCATTCGGTAGAGAGGGGGATTATGGTGTGGGATTGTATTTCAGGGGTTGGACTTGGCCCCTTAGTTCCAGTGACAGGAACTCTTAAAGGAGTTGTAAAGCCAGAAGTTTTTTTTTACCTTAAAGTGAATGTAAACACGATTCACAAAATTTGAGCTAGGCACATATATCTGCAGTGTTTTCTTATCTCTTTCCAAAGCACTATGTCCAATAGCTGTCTCCTGGTCCGTTCTTCTGTTATCAGCCTGATAACATCTGACAAATTCTCCATCACATGTGATGAAAGCAGTCTGAGTTTTGTGTTGGGGAGGATGCTATAAATAGATTAGCAGAACCCTGAACGATTCAACGAACAGAGCTGAAAGTGTCTACATATGAGAAGAGGGGGAGTGTGCCTTTCCTCCAGTCAGCTGTCTTGGCTGTATGCCTGACTTCACTGCAGTGCTAACCAGGAGGAGAAAATCTCCTAACACGATGTGAACTTTCTAAACAGTAGACATGTACAGAGTAAAAAATTTTGTTTCGGAATTTCGTTTTCGTCGGAAAAATGAATTTATTTAGTTACTCCCGAAATTTGTTTTTATTTATTTTGTTTTTCGTTCAAAAATTGCATTCGTCCGAAAATCCACATGGATTACGGTCGAATCTGCCTTTGAAGGCTTATGGTGTCTGTCGAATGTATAACGAAGATTCGACGGAGCTAGTATATAGTATACTTCGTGTGGACCCTATTAAAGTCTATGGGACTCGAACGTTCAAAATCTAAAGTGCTAATTTTAAAGTTTAATTTGCAAGTTACTGTCCTAAAAAGTTTTTGAGGACCCGGGTCCTGCCCCAGGGGACATGGATCAATGCAAAAAAAAAGTTTTAAAAACTGCCGTTTTTTCGGGAGCAGTGATTTTAATAATGATTAAAGTGAAACAATAAAAGTGTAATATTCCTTTAAATTTCGTACCTGGCAGGTGTCTATAGTATGCCTGTGAAGGGGCGCATGTTTCTGGTGCTTAGAACTGTCCCTGCACAAAGTGTCATTTGTGCAGGAAAAAAAGTCCTTTAAAATCACTCGCAGCTATTATGAATTGTCGGCTCCGTAATACAGAGAACACTCATTGAAAGTTATTGATAAAAAAAAAAAAAAAAACTCCTTTATTAAAAATAAAAAAAATATAAAAAAAAAAGATTCCAGCGGTGGTAATCCACTCTTGCTATCCAGCGACGGACGATCATCTCTCCAGGGTCCAGCGATGGCTCATCTGAATCAGCGCAGCAAATCCATCCATCTTCTGTCTCCACTGAGGAGACACTGCGGGGATTCCGGAATATTTTTTTTTATTTTTTTATTTTTTATAAAGGAATTTTTCAAAAGTGTGTTTGTCTTATTTAACTATTTTTTACACTTTCTTTGTGAAATGGTAGGGGTACTTTTATACCCCCTTACCATTTCAAACGGGGGGGCGGGATCTGGGGGTCCCCTTGTTAAAGGGGGCTTCCAGATTCTGATAAGCCCCCCGCCCGCAGACCCTCACAACCACCGGCCAGGGTTGTGAGGATGAGGCCCTTGTCCTCATCAACATGGGGACAAGGTGCTTTGAGGGGTCACAGACCCCCAAAGCATCCTCCCAATGTTGAGGGTATGTAGCCTGGTACGGTTCAGGAGGGTGGGGGGGCGCTCTCTTGTCCCCCCCTCTTTTCCTGCGGCCTGCCAGGTTGCGTGCTCGGATAAAGGGTCTGGTATGGATTTTTAGGGGGACCCCCACGTCAATTTTTTTTTATTTGGTGTGGGGTTCCCCTTAATATCCATACCAGACCTGAAGGGCCTGGTAATTTAATTTGGAGGACCCCCACGCTTTTTTTTTTATTTTTTATTTTTTTATTATCAATGACTTTCAATGAGTGTTCTCTGTATTACGGAGCGGGCAATTCATAATAGCTGCGAGTGATTTTAAAGGACTTTTTTTCCTGCATAAATGACACTTTGTGCAGGGACAGTTCTAAGCACCAGAAACATGCGCCCCTTCACAGGCATACTATAGACACCCGCCAGGTACGAAATTTAAAGGAATATTACACTTTTATTGTTTCACTTTAATCATTATTAAAATCACTGCTCCTGAAAAAACGGCTGTTTTAAAACTTTTTTTTGCAATGATACATGTCCCCTGGGGCAGGACCCGGGTCCCCAAACACTTTTTAGGACAGTAACTTGCAGAATCTTTTCTCTCTGTCAAATCTTTTTTCTCTGTCGAATATTTTCTCTATATAATCTTAGACTAATAGAGGAAAGGTTAGGCACATTCGACCACAGGTTCTACAGACACAGATTGTTATTGTCAGAGTCACGTCGAATCTCCTATTCTATATCGAACTGTTGTAACAATGAAAACGAAAATAAAGCATTTATTTATGTCGGATCTTTTGTTTTTCGGATTCTGTGCTTTCGTTATCGTTTGTCAAAACGAAAACAAAATAGCTGAAATTCGGACGAAAATGCATTCGGACGAAAACGAATGCACATGTCTACTAAACAGTATATAAAGATGAAGAGAGCAGATATACATGTAAAACATATGTAGGGAGATTTGTTTCATCTCTGTGTATCATCTGAGGCTGTTCACTTCACTAGGTATATGTAAGAGTTTACACCCACTTTAAAGAGGAAGTAAACCCTGATGGGTTTACTTCCTCTTTCATTCCCTGCAAAGGTTAAGCATAATGGACTACTATGCATCGCATAGTAGCCCATTATGTGTCACTTACCTGACACAGGAGCCAGCGAAGTCACCGCTGTCCCCTGAATTTCCGAGCGTCCATCTTCTTGGTGGGTCTCCGTGGGTCTTGCTGCTCCGGCTCTGTGATTCGCCGGAGCAGCGATGAAGTCACTCCCACGCATGCGCACGGGAGCCGACACTCGCGGCATCGCGCGGCATCTTCGTCATTGCGCCGTAGACAGCGGTGCCTGTCTTCAGGCAAATATCTCCTAAACCGTATAGGTTTAGGAGATATTTATTGGACCTAAAGGTAAGCCTTAATCTAGGCTTACTTGTAGGTCAAAGTGGTTTGTAAGGGTTTACAAACACTTTAATGCATTAAGATAAAAAACCTTCTGTGTGTAGCAGCCTCCCCAGCACCCTGTAAATACTTACCTGATCCCCATCTCTGTCCAGAGATTTCCACAAGCGTCTTAGCTGTCCAAGACTCTCCACCTGATTGGTTGAGACACAGCAGCATCGCCATTGGCTCCCACAACTGTCAATCAAAGTCAGTTAGCCAATTTAGAAGAGAGAGGGGGGGCGGGTCAGTGCTCCATGTCTAAATAGACCCATGGCGCTGCGACTCGGCTAGGGGTGCCCCCATAGCAAGCTGCTTGCTATGGGGGCACTCAACAGGAAGGAGGGGTCAGGACCCGAGAAGAGGAGGATCTGGGCTAATCTGTGCAAAACCAACTGCATAGAGCAGGTAAGTGTGACGTTTGTTATTTATTTTTATTTTTTTAAATGAGACTTTACAATTTAGTGTGTCAGCATACCAAGAGATCATGGACAATTTCATGCTCTCAACTTTGTGGGGATAGGTTCGGTGATGGCCCCTTCCTGTTGCAACATGACATTCCCATAGACACACTCCTAAACCTCGTGGACACCCTTCCCAGAAGAGTTGAAGCCGTTATAGCTGCAAAGGATGGGCCAACTCAATATTGAACCCTACGGACTAAGACTGGGATGCCATTAAAGTTCATGTGCGTGTAAAGGCAGGAGTCCCAATACTTTTGGTAATATAGTGTACTTTTACTGTGTAGTGATCAGGGCCGTCTTTAATATTAATTGGACCCTTGGCAAACATCCCCCCCCCCCCCACCAATACAATTTCGCTCTCCATCTGCTCTGAGACATACAATAAGTAGCAGCTATACTCAGTTTACGGTATCATATCAAGCATCGATTGCGATTGGTTGCCAAAAGTTACAGTGTGTCATTGCTGCTTACTGACTGGTTGCTAGAGGTTACAGCAGACATTACAGCTCACTGATTAGTTGCTATATGTTACAACACATGATTTCTGCTTGTTGATTGGTTGCTAGAGATTACTTTACTGCAATACTGTTCACGTATTGGTTGTTAGAGGTTACTGTACAGCAATACTGCTCACTTATTGGTTGCTAGAGGTTACAGCACATCATCTCCTCACTGCAGGGGGCATGACATACATATGAATGCTGCCTTTATTTACTTATCTATGTTGCCAGATGCAGCTATTTACATATGAATTCTGCTTCAATTTACATATGAATGCAGGTTATTTACATGTAAACACAGGGTCTGCAGGTGAGTCATCTGTACAAAACAAAAGGGCAGAGTTTGGCAGCATCAGGCGCAGCACTTCACACTGAGATATCAGGAAACAGCACAGGATTAAAACTTCAAGAGATGGGAATTTAAACAGGGGTAGAGGTAGCTGTTTTGGGCCCCACAACAATGACAGAGCCCAGGGCCCCGGATAGCTGCCCCTTTTGTCCTTCCTTAAAGATGGCCCTGGTAGTGACGAGCCAAATGCAAATTGGTTTCAATTAGGGGTACATCAGTGAAATTTTCCTGGAAAGTCCTTATCCAAACCCCTTTGAATTTAATGGAAGCTTAAGGTACAAAATCTGTAATGGCCATTTTCTAGGCTAATAGGACAAAGGTTGTCACACTATGGGCATTGGGGGGGGGGGGGGGGGGGGCGCTGGCAATGCCCTGAGGGACATGCACCAAAGCAAAGTTGTAATTCCATTTTGCGGGAGCAGCAATTTTGTCGATTAACACACGACATTTTTGTGAACTCACTTTTTGAGTGATGTCAGCCTGTAAGCAGGTTAGTGAGACAGCTGCTGCCCCAGCCAGGAGGGGAACAGTTAACCTGTTTCCCACACTTTCTACTGAGCTCTGCCTCTCTTCCCCTTCTGATAATTATTATTATTATTATTATACAGGTTTTATATAGCACCAACAGTTTGTGGGCAGAGGGCAGACATTACAGTTACATTACAATTTGGTATAAGAGGAATCAGAGGGCCCTGCTCGTTAGAGCTTACAATCTAAAAGTGACGTCCTTTTTTCCCCCACAAATAGAGCTTTCTTTAGGTGGTATTTGATCACCTCTGCGGTTTTTCAATTTTTCTGCTATAAACAAAAAAACACTGACAATTTGAAAAAAAACCTATATTTTTTACTTTCTGCTATAAAACACATCCAATAAAAAAATGTAAAAATCTAATTTCTTCATCATGTAGCCAAGCCTCTCCAGGCCTATAGTGACCACCAGAGTTAGGGACATCCTTCTTTGTAGAGTGGTGTTACGAAGCATGGTGGGTGCAAAGCAAGGTAGATTAATGTGCGGCAGACATTTCTTGAATGCAAAGAGATTTATTGTCTCTTAACCAGGAGTGGCACAGTGGTTTAGTGGGTATCGCACTCTCACCTAGCAGTAAAAAGGGTTGCTGGTTTGAATCCCAACCCCAACCCTGACACTACCTGTTTGGAGTGTGCATCTTCTGCCTGTGCCTGCGTGGGTTTCTTTCCACACTCCAAAGACATGCAGGTAGGTTAATTGGCTTCTGTCCAAAATTGGCCCTAGTATATGAATGGGAACTTTGGATTGTGGGCTCCTTGAAGGTAGGGACCAATGTGAGTGTGCAATATACAGGGATAGGGACAATTGTAGACACTCACTCAGGTTGAACTGGATGGACTGGTGTCTTTATTCAACCTTACTTACTATGTAACTATGTAACCACTTAAGTCCCAGACCATTTGGCTGGCCAAAGACCAGAGCACTTTTTGCGATTCGGCACTGTGTCGATTTAACTGACCATTGAGCGGTCGTGCGATGTGGCTCCCAAACAAAATCGACGTCCCTTTTTTCCCACAAATAGAACTTTCTTTTGGAGGTATTTGATCACCTTTGTGGTTTTTATTTGTTTCGCTATAGAAAAAAAAATAGCGACAATTTGAAAAAAAAAGCAGTATTTTTTACTTTTTGCTATAATAAATATCCCCCAAAAATATATAGAAAAACTTTTTTTTGCTCAGTTTAGGCCGATAGCTGTTCTACATATTTTTGGTAAAAAAAAATTTCAATAAGCGGTTATGGATTGGTTTGCGCAAAAGTTCTAGCGTTTACAAAATGGGGGATAGTTTTATGGCATTTTTATTAATAATTTTTTTTATTCATAATGGCAGTGATAAGCGATTTTTATCATGACTGCGACATTATGGCACACACATCGGACAGTTTTGGTGCTATTTTGGGACCATTCACTCTGATAGCTGTATAAATGTGATTAAAAATGCATTGATTACTGTGTAAATGTGACTGGCAGTGAAGGGGTTAACCGCTAGGTGGTGTAGGGGTTAAGCGTGTCCTAGGGAGTGATTCTAACTGGGGGGGGGGGGCGGTGTGTGACATATCATTGATCACCACTCCCGATTACAGGGTGCTGTGATCAGTGTCAGTGTCACTAGGTAGAACGGGGAAATGTGTGAGGGCTTACCTAGGTTGGAGTCCATGGTGCAGAGATGTACGCTCACCCTTACAAATAAACACAGTTCACGATAACAAAGAGATAAGCTACTTGGGCTGTGAATCTGAGCACGGGGGCTTGACATGAATAGCCAAGGGATAGTCAAAGTAAAGCCGTAGTCAGGGATTCCAGAAGTCAGAATAAAGGATAAGCAGAGCCAGGGTCAGAAGCCGGAGTCAGTCTTGGAACGCTGTAACTGGAGCACAGGACTACTGGAGCCTTAGGCAAAACAGGAGACAAGGATTTGCGGATGAAACCTCGAGAAAGTGCGTCAGCAACATACTCCTCCATGACCTTATTCTCCAAGACCGACAAAGGGTAAACCCGGCCACCAGGAGATATGGCACCAGGTTGAAGGTCAATTGTGCAATCATAAGACCAGTGTGGAGGCAAACTACCAGCTTGACCTTTATCAAAGACATCGCTAAAATCATGGTACTCCTCCGGCAGGGAGGAGAGTGAAGAGGTGCACAGGACCTTGGATACCTTCAGGAAGCATGTCTCCCTGCATTGTGGTGACCAGGAGAGAACCTCAGCATGGAGCCAATCAAAAGAGGGGTTGTGCCTCTGTAGCCAAGGATAACCAATAACCAGCGGAAACCTGGGTGAGAAAATAACTTGGAATTGGATTACCTCATGGTGAAGAGCCCCTACGGCCATGGACAACGGAACCGTCTCATGAGTCACATGGGCAGGCTGTAAAGGTCTCCCGTCAAGAGCCTCAATGGCAAGTGGAGTGTCAGGCCGCGTACACACGCGCGGACTGTTTGCCCAACCTTGTTCGTCAAACAGTTTCGGCAAACAGTCCGCTCAAAATTTGCATGAGCGGACTTGCCCACACACGAGCGGACTGTTTCAGCAAACTGTTTGCCAAACAGTTCGCTCAACTTTTGAAATGAACGGACTCGCCCACGTAAGGAGGAGGCAAATCCGCCCATTTCGAGCGCGTGTACAGGTAGGCGGGGCCCGCGAAGGAGACGTCGCGGGCTCCGCCGCCTGGAATGGGCTTAAAGGGGACATATGTCACATGGGTTGGTCACATGGTGACCCCGCCCCCTTACGATGTCATAGTCCCCATGTGACATCAACCCATGTGACCAACCCATGTGACATATACCATGTGACACCGCCCCATTGTCACTATATAAGTGACCACACAGCGCGGCTCTGGCATTCCGGCCGGAGAGCTCGTCGAGTCAACATCTCCAGGAGAAGAAGAAGAAGAACAAGAAGAAGAACAAGAACGGAAGGCGGCGGCGGCGACGACAGCGGCGACAGAAGACCGGGCCACCGCCTGTAAAAGAGCTACAAGAAGGCGCGGTGGCCCGGCAGAAGAACCGAAGGCGGCAACAGAAGAACGGAAGGCAGCGGCGACAGAAGACCGGGCCACCGCCTGCAAAAGAGCTACAAGAAGGCGCGGTGGCCCGGCAGAAGAACCGAAGAGGGGGACAAGACCCCCGAAGTCGGGAGAAGAGGCCGGCGGCGGGGAGGAAGAAAGCCGGACTCCTCCGCTAGTAAAAGAGCTACACACAGATAGCGGAGGAGTCCGGCGAGAAGACCCCCGAAGACGGAAGACCCCCGGAGCTGTGCAATAAAATATTTTTTCCCTGTGTTGTGTTTTTTTTTGTACTTTATTTCACAGGTGAATGGGTAGGGGTACATTGTACCCCATACTCATTCACATGGGGTGGGGGGCCGGTATCCGGGGGCCCCCTTCTTAAAGGGGGCTCCCGGATTCCGATAAGCCCCCCGCCCGCAGACCCCGACAACCAACGGCCAGGGTTGTCGGGAAGAGGCCCTTGTCCTCATCAACATGGGGACAAGGTGCTTTGGGGTGGGGGGGCCGCGCGGCCCCCCTTCCCCAAGGCACCCCCCATGTTGAGGGCACGCGGCCTGGTACGGCTCAGGAGGGGGGGCGCGCTCGCTCGCCCCCCTTTCCTGGCCGGCCGGGTAGCGTGCTCGGACAAGGGTCTGGTGTGGACTTTGGGGGAACCCCCACGCCGATTTTTTTCGGCGTTGGGGTTCCCCTTTAAGCCCATTCCAGGCGGCGGAGCCCGCGACGTCTCCCTCGCGGGCCCCGCCTACCTGTACACGCGCTCGAAATGGGCGGACTTTCCGAGCGGGAACAGTTTGCTCATTTCGAAAGTAGCCTACACACGGGCGGACTGTTCGCTCAAACACAGTTTCAGCGGACAGTTTTTCGGAATTTCCGAAAGACTTTGTCCGTCCAACTGTCCGCTGAAACTGTCCGCTGAAAGCCCACACACGGGCGGACTGTCCGCCCAAACACTGTTCAGCGGACAAGGTTGGGCGAACAGTCCGCCCGTGTGTACGCGGCCTCACACAACTGCAGTGGAATCGAGTGCTGCGAAATAAATGCAGCATCAATGAACAGGCCTGCAGCCCCAGAGTCAATTAGAGCCTGTATCACGATGGATGACTCAGCCCAAGAAAGGGTGACCAAAACCAGGGGCTTATCCTGCTGGATAACTGGGGACGAAACAACGCCACCTAAGGTCTGTCCATGACAGGACCTCAAGGTTTGGGCGTTCCCTGGACGGGTAGGAGAAGACTTCAAAAAGTGACCTGCCTGGCCACAATAAAGGCACAATCTCTCCCTCTTCCTAAAGGCTCTCTCATCCGCAGAGAGATGCATGAAGCCCAGGTGCATGGGTTCATCTTAACTGACCAACTCGGTACCAGGAGGCATGGGAGGTGAGGGAGTCATGGGTGGGACTACAAAGTTCGGAGACAAACGTAAAGGAGGCTTCCGCAAGCACTCCTTAAGCGAAAGTCTTTCTCTGAGTCTGGAGTCAATGAGGATGGCAAACAAGATGAAGCTCTCCAATTCAGTGGGTATATCACAAGCTGCTATCTCATCCTTGATGGAATCCGAGAGACCATGAGAAAAAGCAGCCACGAGGGCCTCATTGTTCCAAGCAACCTCTGAGGCCAGAGTACGGAAATTCAATGATGTAGTCGGCAACAGTTCTCGTACTTTGTTTGATGGACATGAGGCACTTGGCAAGAGAAGCGGAGCGTACGAGAATGTCAAATACCCTTTTAAAGGAGGCCACAAACTGAGGGTAACTCAAGACAACAAGTTTTTGTGTCTCCCATAGAGGGTTAGCCCAGGCCAAGGCTCTCCCAGAAAGCAAAGATATCAGGAAACCTACTTTGCTTCTGTCCGTTGAAAATGTCTGGGGCGGCATCTCGAAGTATATCTCAACCTGATTGAGAAACCCTCTGCATTGAACTGGATTGCCCCCAAATCGCTGGGGAAGCGGAGCAGAACCAGACATACCTCTTATAGAGGTAAAACTCGAGGCGGGTGCCTGCACAGAGACTGGCGCAGCAGCAGGGACGGCCTGCAGCTCAGGTTGTACTGGAGCAGCCACCGTGGGGGATTCTAGGTGAGCCATGCGATTCAGGAGCGTTTGTAACGCCAAGGCAAACTGATCCATGCGGTGATCTTGCTCATCCAATCTGGAAAAAATATTACCAACAAGTGGATTGACTGTATCTTCTGCATTCATGGCCTTCGCCTACTGTCAGAAACCATGAATCAGACTGAGACAGAAGTACAATTAAATCACACTTGTTTATTAATAAAAATAAAAAGGTAAATAGAAAAAGCATAGTCAAAGCATAGCCAGAGTCCAGTAACCAGATCGGGTAATCAGCCAGTTCAGAAGTCAGGGATCCAAGTAGAGCAACAGCAAGCAGGATAAGGAGCCAGAAGGGATGTCAGCAAGCCAGTCTTTAAACAAACCGCAGGAGATGGTTTCTAGTGATGTGACCAAGGTGAAGGCAGAGGTGAAGTGAGCTGGAAGGCTTTAAGGTCAGACGAGCATCATCAGGAACAGCTGGTAACTGTAGAGAGAGAAGAGAGCTGGCAATTAGCCGACAGCTGAGCGGCCAGCCCAGAGAAGGAAGGGCTAAGCCAGCCCTGACAAAATGTTTGTATACATTAGCGTCTCTCCGTGAGACAATTGTGGGTATCCCCGCAGACATCAAGTCCGTGGGACCCGCAATCGTGCTCGCAAATCCCCCGGCGGGCACGCGCCCGCAACCCGCCTCTTCAGGGGCAACATACAGCTACGTGATTCTGCCGGTATGTGCCCTTCTGCCGCAGTATATCTGCGTGAGGTGGTCGGGAAGCCGTTAAACAAAACTGTGGGAGAGAGGGTTAGGGCCAAGACAGCCTTTAGTAGTTGCAATGTTACTTTAGCAGACAACAAGACTTCTATAGGTAGACAGCCACGCAGGGAAAGGCATCCAGCAGGACACCACATCTGCGTGAGTAGGACTACTGTCTCCTGGCAACAATTTTGAAAGTTTCTAACAAAGGTGATAATGAACTTATTCACTTCTTTTACAATCTCCTATTGTAGATCTTCACTCAACTGAGCTCTCAGTCTTTTATTAGACTTGCCAATCCACTGCCACTGGATGCCCTGAGCTCTTCCAAACTTCTCACTCAGTATTTTCCTCAAGCAGCACCCCTGCGTCCCTGCTCGGTCCCTGGCTTGGCACTCACAGATACTCCTCAAGCGTCACCTCACTAGCCTGCTCAGTCCCTGGCTTGACATACGATATTGCTCTGCAAGCATCACCCCCACTGGCTGGGTCGCAGGCTTGACATCTGCTGGAGTTTCCCAATTCCTCACCGTTCCCCCGGTTGGTGAGAATACTGCTCTGGTACTTCTTTCACAGTGGTCCCTGGTAGTAAGGTGGATGGTCCCTTAGTGGAGACAGCTTCCCCTCTACCTTCGACCATGACAAGTTATCTGGCCGGCAGAACCGTCACTTCTGGTTGGACGGCAATTTGCAATCCCAACCCTACGCTGCTCTCTTGCTTCTGGATAGGCCCTTTAGACAGGCAGATGACCCCAGGATAGGCAGCAGGCTCTGGCATAGCAGCCCGGGGCAGCACAACACACGTCTACCCAGACAGCCGTCCAGGTGGCACAGAACCCCGATAAACTGAACCCATTCTGTCACTGGGAGATAGGTGGCAGAGTCAAGCTGGACTGATAGAATGAGACACCGCTCTCTGGTGTCTCCTTCAAATGTCGCATCCTGAGAAGGTGTATGTATTGTGGGACCAAGAGGCACTTGTATGACAGCATCAGGTTATGATACAGAGATACCAGGGTGTATGGCTCGGTCTAAGACGGGGTACCACCATAATGTTGATCTCACATGAACGTGGCCCGCCTCGTCCTGGGTATCAGTGAGGGCATACAGCGGAGAGTCCGACGGAAGGAGAAGAGTGAAAGAAAGTAAAAAAGCTCCATGTGCATCAGGCGAGTTGGTTCCTCCCACAAGCCCTGCCTAGTTTATTCTCCTAAACTACTCAGCTACTCCCACTGTCTGCAGCTCAGAAGCATAGGTGCTAATTGACTTGTAGTTCTACAGCTAGCCAAAGACGGATGCAGCTGTCAGAATACAATGTCCTGAAGGGGAGATTTCTTCATCCACCTCGCTCGTGGATGTCATTTTTTTCATTAAGCCCCCAGACGGAACAAGAATACTAACAATCTATGGCCAGCTTAAAGGGGTTGTAAAGGTTGTTTGTTATTTTAAAAAAACTAAAAAAACATGGTATACTTACCTCCTCTGGGCAAGGGTTTTTCACAGAGTGGCCCCAATCGTCCTCTTCTGTGGTCCTTCAGTGGTGCTCCTGACTCTGCCTCCTCCCTGCATCAAGTGCCCCCTCGGAGACCAGCATTCCAAGGGGGCACCCAGACGGGTGCGCTCCCGAGTCCTGCTGCTGCGTCCATTGACACAGATAGCAGGACCCGACCCCAACCCCTGGCTCCTTTGTCACTGGATTTGATTGAAGCAGGGGGAGCCAATGGCTGCTGCTGCTATCAATCTATCCAATGAGGACCCGAGACAGCGGCTGGAGCTGCTGTGTGTGCTCATTCTCATCGCTGGAAAGATCGAGTTCAGGTAAGTAAAAGGGGGCTCTGGGGGGTTGCTGCATTACAGAAGGTTTTTCACATTAATGCATAGAAGGCATTAAGGTAAAAAACCACAAGAGTTTACAACCCCTTTAAGACAGGAACTAGGAGGGCTAAATAGACTCTGAGATAAATCAGGCAGAGAGCACAAGACGCTGAACTTCTGAGAAGATTAACTTTTTTTTTTTACTTATAAAACAAATGCTTTATCACCTGTTGCACCAACTTTAACCATTGTGGATTTGTGGTGTAGCGCTACCCCCGCAGGAGCTATTTAAAGCCGAGTTCCACCCGTTTTTTTTAGTTTATTAAAAGTCAGCAGCTACAAAAAGTGTAGCTGCGGACTTTTAATAAACCAACACTTACCTGTCCCACGGTCTAGCGATGCGGCTGCCCAGAAGCTTGCTCCTCTCCCCCTCCTCGGCGCCGTCATAGCAACTGTGGTTTACGGCTTCACGGCCGGGCATGCACTGTGCACGCGCAAGTCGCGCTGCACTCTGCTATTGGCCAGCCAATGTTCTGGGACCTGTGCTGTGTCTCAGAAGATCGCTGGCAGGGAGGGGCTGCCTAGGGCGAGAGGAGGAGACGCCTAGGTGGCCAAAAAGAGCAAGGAGGAAGTGGGACAAGAAGTCCCACTAAAAATAAGGTACACCCGCCCCCCCCCCCCCCAAAAAAAAATTACATGCCAAGGGGCGAGGAGTGCTTAAAGCGGAAGTTTCACTTTTGGTTCCGTACTCTGCCTCTCAACCCCAAGGACTGTCCCAGCCCCTCTGGCACACCTAGCAAACAGTGTACTTGCAAATTCAGTAATACAGACACAAATATAGTGAACAGGAGTTTGTTTACTGGGAGACTTTCCACAATCAAACAAACAGTAGTCTGATAACTCAATAGTAAGAATACAAAAGTTTGATCTTTATCGATGTAAATCAAAACCAAATGCAGACTTCAAAATAGCACAGTAAAGCAACTTAAATTACTGTAAAGTGGCCTATGCACTCAGGCATAAAGGGGAACATATGTAGCTTAACCACTTTCCTCCCCTCATATAACAAAATTACATCGGCAAAGCGGTTGTGTTATCCTGACCGGACGTCATATGGTATCTTTCAGGATAACAAGCTGCTGCGCGCCCCCGGGGGCACGCATCACGGCGATCGTTGTTGTGGTGTGTCAGTATGACACAACACAACTCCGATCTAGGTAAAGAGTCTCTGATGGAGACCCTTTACCATGTGATCAGTCGTGTCCAATCACAACTGATCATGATGTAAACAGGAAGAGCCGTTGAATGGCTTTTCCGCACTCGCGTCTGTCAAACGCAAGTAGAGAAGAGCCGATCGGCTGCTCTTCTGACAGAGGAGATCTGTGCTGATTATCAGCGCAGCCCACACTGGACCACCGGGGACGCCACCAGGACCACCAGGGATGCCCACCACTAGTCACCACCAGATATGCCACCCATGGCCACCAGGGATGCCAATCAGTGCCCACAATGGTTGCCAATGAGTGCTCACAATGGATGTCAATCAGTGCCCACAATGGGCATCACTGATTGACAGGCATTGTTTGGCACTGATTGGCATCCATCAGTACCATCCATTAGTGTACTTCAGTACCACATATCAGTGCCCATCCATGCCCATCTGTGCCACCTATCAGTGCCCATTCGTGCGGCCTATCAGTGCTGCCTTTCAGTGCCACCTATGTGTACCCATCAGTGCTGCATATCAGTGCCGCCTATCAGTGCCCCATCAGTGCTGCATATTAGTGCCCATCAGTGCCACCTCAGTAGTGCCACCTCATTGGTGCCACCTCATCAGTGCCTGCCAGTGCAGCCCCATCAGTGAAGGAGAAAACTTACTTATTTTTTCAAAATTTTCTGCCTTTTTTTGTTTATCAGGAAATCAAATACCTCCAAAAGAAAGCTCTATTTGTGGGAGATGATAAAAATTTAGTTTGGGTACAGTGTAGCATAACCACGTAATTGTCATTCAAAGTGCAACAGCTCTAAAAGCTGACAATTGGTCTTGGCAGGAAGGTGTATAAGTGCCCTGTATTGAAGTGGTTAACAACTGTCAGTCTGTTTCCCTCAAATCCCGACACAGACCCAGGTAATGATCATGTGATGCAATAGGCCACGAATGCAAATGATCAATTTAACAATTAATGTGAGAATTCCCCTTTAAAGGGTAATCAGTGAAATCACAAAATTACTGATACTGAAAGTTTAACAGAAAGGGTCCTCACAATGGAGATATCCAGGATCTTTAGCTAGCCTGGAGTTGGTGCACTTGGTGTCCTGTTGAGCAGGATAAACAAAGTGTACTTGAAAATATCCTGGTAAGGCAAAGTGGAATGTAGGTTACTAGCAGTATCCTGGTAAGGTTGATGAAATTCAGTGACTGTTCAGCAGGGTGTAAGTTTTCCTAAAAATGTGAGCACTGGTAAGGCAATGTTGCCTGAATACAGTGTCTTTGGGATTAAATTAGCTTGCATCCCGTGGTACTACAAATACCAGAGATGTGAACAAAGACAATGGTGTCTGTATGCAGTTTCTATGTGATTAAATGGGCAGGTGCCCGCTCACCAATACTGTAATTGAGGTTGCAAGTAGTCATGAAGATGGTGATGGCTTTTCAGAATCTCCCTCTGGGCCCTGGCCCAGGGGATGGCGTCCAACCTCTGTTGCACCGTGGCCCATCCGGATCTGATGTGCGGGTAGCATGGATGGAGCAGGAACGGCCTCCAGACTGCTGCCAGATAGGGAGGCGATGCTGTCTGCAGATGACCCTCTGATTATCAGCTTGATGACTCTTTCTTGCGCAGGCCGTGACTCGGCCACAGCACATACAGACACAAGGAGTCACTGCTAGCAGATCCAGGCTGGGGTTCCAAGAGAGCGATCTAGTCATAGACCAGCCTTTTTATATCCTCTCCCAGCAGTCTCCCCTTCTCTTCTCAGCAGTCTGGAAGTTGTAGTCCTAAAACAGTGCAATCTCAATGTGAAACTTGAGTCCTGGAACTACAATTCCCTGTATGCTTTGCTTCCTGTTAGTAATTACTCTGCTGGCAGGATGTGATGACACAGAGTCTTTGCTGCTACTAGAGGGAAACAGTTTTACTGAAGCAATGTTGCAAAGTGTCTTCTGTAACTGTAGGTAAGATACCTGGCTACATCAGTATCAATGTTTTTAAAGTTTATTTTTCTATTTTATTTGTCAGCGACAAGTTTAAAAATCTCATGAATGAAAAAGACATGATGTTGAAAGCGAATGACACCTATGTGCTTCGTGTTTTGGCCACATATGAAAAAAAGGTTGAAAACAACGTTGAGTATGGATTGGTGATGGAATATATGCATCATGGTTCTCTGCACTTACTCTTCGACACATTCGACAACAATGATGACTTCGTCCCATGGGCTTTGAGATTTCAGATACTTCACCAAGTGGCACTAGCAATGACTTTTCTCCACAGTCTTACACCGCCTATAATTCATTGCGATATCAAGCCCCAGAATGTCCTGTTGGACCAGTTTTTAAATGTTCGGGTTAGTAATACTGACAATTTTTTTAAGTGCTTTGAATCTTCTCATTATGCTATAAGAGTATAAACTTTTCAGTAAGAGGACCATATGGTATTTTTTACAAATATTGGTGGGCTGAAAAAAAAATGTTTTTATAAATTCATTTATTAATTAACCTCCCTAGCGGTAATCCCGAGTCTGGCTCGGGTTGGGATTTTACTATCACGAGCGGTAACCCAGAGCCAGACTCGGGATCGCATCGCTGGATGCAGGGAGGACACAAGGAGAGTTACTTACCTTGTCCCCTGGATCCAGCGATGTCCTCCGCGCTGTGTGATTGAGCTGTCCTCCGCTCGATTCACACAGTGCCGAATGCCGCCGAGCTCCATTCCCTGCGATGTTACGGCGCACGGGAGCGGAGATCGGCGCCAAATTCAAAAAAGTAAAAAGACACAAAACACACACAGTATTGTAATCTTACAGATTACAGTACTGTATTAAAAAATTACACACCCCCTTTGTCCCTAGTGGTCTGTGCAATGCCCTGCATGCACTTTTCTTTTATAAATACTGTTTTTTCTGCCTGAAGTTTGGAGATTGTCCATAGCAACCAAAAAGTGTCCCTTTTTCAGTGTTTTAGGATTTGATTACATTATTGAATATTTTTTATTATTCTTTATTATATTATAAACGTTATCATACCCGGGATGTCTGCTAGACTCTGGTTTGAACAGATTTAAGAGAGTTATTCCTAAGAATTACAGGACTACAATATAAAACGGCAAATTTCCATGCAAAATAATTGTACCGCTTTCAGTATCTAAAACCAGAATGAATCATACCGCCAGGGAGGTTAAGCAAGTTATCCTGTTACATTCAGGAGTGCACATAAAAGACCCCCTCTTACATCCTGGAGTGTCCAGCATATTACCCCCGTACATCCAGGAGTCCACATCTGAGTCCCCTCTTACATCCATGTGTGCCCAGCAGAGTTCCTACTTACTTTTCAGAAGACAGAGCAATAGGGTGGAAGCTGGAAGATGGGGCAGGTCTGAACAAAAGTTCAGGACCTCCTGTAAGTGCTTGGGGGAAGGGGCAATGACATCATTGGTTTCTAAGATGCAGGTGATCCTAGCAACCAATCACAGCAGGGAGGGGCAGGGAAAATCTGCATTTGGGACCAGTGGAGGGTCATGGCTGACTGCAGTGAATGCACTGATCTCCTTATTTTACAGAGTTGCTGCCGATCAGATACAATCTTGTAGAGGGCTGTAGTTTGTGTTCTCCAGTTTTACCTCTATACCAGGCAGTTTCCTCCTTGAACAGTGTGATAGGGTGGAGAATCCAACAAGGTGGACAACTCTTTGTAAAAATAAGGTTTTTGATATGTTGAAATGTTTATTATCACACTATTTGCCAGCAGGGGCGTAACTAGAAATCACAGGGCCCCATAGCAAAATGTTGTATGGGCCCCCCCCCCCCCCCCTCACCCAGGGGCGGATCCAGAGTCTAGTCTCGGGAGGGGCACTGATAAAAAATACTTTTTTGGGGGGGCAATTTATTGGGGCAATGGCTGATGTTGGCGCTTCAATTGTCACGGCACCATTTGTGTTATGGTGTAAGGATGATTGAAACACATTATTTCTATTATTACATTGTTATAGTTCAACTCACCATAATGCAGAATCAGTGGAAGCCCCGAGTGTGTCACCTGCCACCAGGTGCAGATTGTCCACTTGCCACGTCACCTGCCACACATTGCAAATTGTCCACTTGCCACGTCACCTGCCACCCGTTGCGGATTGTCTGTTTGCCACGTCACCTGCCACACGTTGTGGATTGTCCACTTGCCACGTCACCTGCCACCCATTGTGGATTGTCCATTTGCCACGTCACCTGCCACACATTGCGGATTGTCCACTTGCCACGTCACCTGCCACAAGTTGCGGATTGTCCACTTGCCACATCACCTGCCACCCATTGTGGATTGTCCACTTGCCACGTCACCTGCCACCCATTGCGTATTGTCCACTTGCCACGTCACCTGCCACAAGTTGCGGATTGTCCACTTGCCACGTCACCTGCCACCCATTGCGTATTGTTCACTTGCCACGTCACCTGCCACCCATTGCGTATTGTTCACTTGCCACGTCACCTGCCACCTGTTGCGGATTGTCCATTTGCCACGTCACCTGCCACAAGTTGCAGATTGTCCACTTGCCACGTCACCTGCCACCCATTGCAGATTGTCCACTTGCCACATCACCTACCACAAGTTGTGGATTGTCACTTTCCTTTTAAGGTGGGGAATGGGATTGTCACGTCTGAGTCAGGCAGCAGAGAGATTCAGGCAGCAGAGAGATGATGTAATCTCTCTGCTGCCAGCACAGTGAGTGAGGGTGGAGCTGGCAGAGAGATTCAGGCAGCAGAGAGATGATGTAATCTCTCTGCTGCCAGCACAGTGAGTGAGGGTGGAGCTGGCAGAGAGATTCAGGCAGCAGAGAGATGATGTAATCTCTCTGCTGCCAGCACAGTGAGTGAGCGTGGAGCTGGCAGAGAGATTCAGGCAGCAGAGAGATGATGTAATCTCTCTGCTGCCAGCACAGTGAGTGAGGGTGGAGCTGGCAGTTCGCAGGGCGGGCGCTGGGCGGTGAGAGAAGATGTCATCTCTCTGCCCCGCCACTCGCTGATTGGCCACCCACCAAGCCTCCCCGCTGGCAGCTTCCCCGCCACGCCCCCCCCCGCCGCCGCCGCCGCCGCCGCCTCCGCCCGCTCGTACAGTCAGTGTGACTGTACGAGAGCTGAGCGGATAGGCAGCTCGGCGGCTCACCCGCCGCCCGCTCACCGGGCCCTTCTCAGCTGCGGGCCCCATAGCGACCGCACGGGTCGCTATGGTGGTAGTTCCGCCACTGTTTGCCAGCCTTAAATGACCTAACCCCCAGCTGAGTGTTGCATCAGGCTGTTGATTCAGGGTGGGAATAACATCATTTTGCGCTAATCTTACACTCCCCCCAAAAGGGTGTAAAGATCTATAATATTGAAACAGGCAATCACCCACAATCCACACCTATAGGACCCATAAGATGTTGATGATGGTCTGCACAATTGCAGAAACAAAATGCACAGGGTGCATTTTTTATCCAGTGAAGTAAATTTTTCATTCACTACCATGTACTTGTATGAGAAAGTATCCTGTTCTCTTTGTATTCCTCTCTTAGTGTAAAATGCCAGTCCCTCTGCTTTCCTATTACAAATTGACCACACTAAGCAGGAGAGCACACCGTCGTCAGTTCTCTAGCTATGCTGGGAACTTAGCCTGCTCTCCTCCAATGATCAGACTTGTCCTAACACGCCCCCGCTGCACAGCCATTCACTGGCAAGCTCAGTGTGCTGCTGCTTGTCCTCCCGCCAGCTCTTTATGCAGCTGAGAACAGAGGGAATGTGATCATATAAAAAAGAAAAACAAAAGTATAAAAAAACATTATAAATATCTATACACAAATGTTTTGCCTTTCATTTCTATTTTTAAGTGAATGGATTGTTTCAATCAATCACTTTAAAGAGGGATTTCACTGAAAAAAAAAATATTAAAAGCCAGCAGCTATAAATACTACAGCTGCTGACTTTAAAATAAATGGACACTCACCTGTCCCGGGGTCCAGCGATGTCGGCAGCCGAGGCCGATCGGTCGCTCAGCTCTCGGCTGCTGCCGCCGCCATTCTGGGTGAGGGAATCAGGAAGTGAAGCGTTGCGGCTTCACTTCCTGGTTCCCTACTGCGCATGCACGAGTCGCGCAGCGCACTAGGAACGGTCCGCGCTGTCTCTGGGACTCCATGCAGTGGAATAACGACCAATTTACAGGCCAACCTCAATGTACAGTTTCATTGGGCAACTATATGGCAGATGAGGTTTAATGTTGATAAATGTAAAGTTCTGCACTTGGCGACTAGAAACATGCTGTATATTACATACTAGGAGGAGAACAGCTGGGGGAGTCAATGCTGAAGAAGGATCTGGGTGTTCTGGTAGATCATGAGCTTAAAGTGGATGTAAAACCCATTTATGAAATTTGAGCTGGGCATATATATCTGCAGTGCTTTGTTATCTCTCTTCAAAGCCCTAAGTCCCCTGGCTTTCTCCTGCTCAGTTCTTCTGTTATCATCATGAAAAATTCTGACAAGTTCTTTGTCAACTGTGATAAAAATCCTCCTACATAAGTTTTACATGTGTATCTGTTGTCGTCAGCTTTATGAACTGTTTAGAAAGTTCACTTCCCGTTAGAATTTTCTCTTCCTGAGAGCTGGTCTATTCACAGCACAGCTCTGCATTGTGTCTTCCTTTTTCTGCCTATGTAGAGAGGGGGTGTGTGCCTTTCCTCCAATCAGCTGTCTTACAGTGTATGGCAAGAATCCACACCCACAGGTAAATCAGGAAGAGAAAATTCTAACGGGAAGTGCACTTTCTAAACAGAAATGTGTTACACCCGATCCACAGGCTTCTTCCATAGATGCGCAAAAGCGCATCTGACCCTTGAATAGCAATTCGGGTCTTGTCTGGAGGTGAGCATATACTGAGCACAGGAGGTGATTGTATGCAGATCATGGGTGATCCAGAAGGAGATAAGGTGATCCATTCAAGGAGAGGACACTCAGCAGCTGTTTACACATCTGGATGCAGGAGCACTAGTGTGGGACACCATAACAAACTTTTTAGGGTGTCCCACACAAGTGCTCCAGTGGATACTATAGGGGTGTCTCCATGTATGAAACTTGTACAAAAAAGGTAAATATTCCAGCTTTACAAAGGAACTAAACATTTCTTCAGCTTGGAACTCTGCCAAAACAGACAATTGGACGACACTTCCAAGCAATGTTTCATATTCCTATTTCTGGCCTCAAATATCTGTGCTATGTATACCTTTTTTTTATTCACATATGGGAGAAAAGACTCAGGACATCTGAGGACACCAGGAACCCCACACCTCCTAAAGAAGAGGAAATCCCCAAACCACAAGCAGAGGATGAGGGGGGAGACGTTTATGAAGTGAGCAAAATAGTCACCACAACAGGTGAGTGTCTGAGAGCACATGTTAGGTACCTGGAAGTGGAGCCCGACTTGCAGGAGGAGATCTCTCTTACAACGCTGGTTCAGGAGCCATTGGAATGGGAACAGTGGTCTCGTGAGCACAGTGGGTAGGAATGTCTGTTAATATAGTAGCCACTGGTACTGGTAGCAGAGTAGAGATCGCTCCGGGATGGCTGGACTGCAGGTGATGGTGGACAGAGGTTGGCAGCAGCCTGAAGAGCCAATGAGCGCAGAGGCAGCGGTCACTGGAGCTGTGTGAGGAGAGCCGGGAGTACAGCAGCACACTGAACAGACAGCAGGCAAGAGCAGGATCAGACAGTCCGAGTCGGCAGGCAATCAGGCAGGTGTAAACAGCAGGCAAAGGCAGAGTCGGTAAAACAGGCAGAGGTCGGCAACGGATCCCAGGCAGAGGCAATAGCAGGGTCAGGCAGGCCGGGTCAGATCGGAGAGAGCAGAGAGGTCAGACAAAGCTGGGTCAGTATAGCAGGAAGGCAATTGGATACAGGTAGCAGGTCACAGAAGCTGAAGACGAAACAGCGATGCACCAGTGCAGCTAAGGATACTTTATGCACCCAGTGGTGCCAAACATCGCTAACACGCACACACGTGTGACTAACGCACGCGTGCGCCTGAGGGACGTGCTAATGCACAGTAATGGACGGATGCCATTGCTCAGTTCACGGAGGGGTGCGCAGGCGCATGCAGCATATGCGCCTGTCTACTGCTGTTAGGTCCCTGACACCACAGCTTCAGGTAATAGATGGATGCCTGCATATTTATAATACATGGTGTGTTTTTTTTAGGTGATGTGGATGTTGTGAAAGAAGAATTTCTCATTTCACAAGTGAAAAGTGCCCAGATCCTCATCGGGGAGATAATGGTGTGCAATCGTGATTTAGAAAAGATAAAGGAAAACATCAATGATATTCAACAAAAAAATGAAGAACATCATTGATGTTTTAGGCAGAATATAAAAACACACAAAAATTATACCATTTTATCATGTATTTTTGCTTTTAAAAACAAGTTTTAAAATATTTTAAAAGCCAAATTTTAAAGATGCACACGGGTGTGTCAACATGTGCTCTCTGCCATCACGGGATATCAATGGACGCGTTTTGTGGGTGCAACTGAAGTAGGTGAGAGGAAGGGGTTGCACCCCCAAAACACATCCATTGATCCCCCATGATGGGAGGTAGCACATGTTGACATTAGGCATGGGATCAGGAGGGAAATCCCCATTTGGAATCACAATTTGTGTGCATCTTCGAAATTTGGCTTTTACAGCGGTGACATCACCCCATCTGATGAAGGCAATATCAACACAGTTTGGACATACTAATGTCTGATATTGCCTACACTTTGTCAAAGTTGTGTATGTTCTGTTTGGAAACATGCCTGTTTAACCAAAAAAAGGCTATTTCTAATGTGACAAAACATTTTTTATACAACAAAGATGTTGGTTTGTTCAAAAACCCTTTTCTAAAGCACATGTGAATGTGCTTTGAGTAAAATGTTTTCTACTCAACAATGTGTGGCTTCTTATTTCAATGCTCAAAAGCAGTTTTTGTAGTAAGTTGGTGTTTACAGTGACAATGGGGGTTATTTACTAAAGGAAACTCCACTTTGTACTACAAGTGCACTTTCATTGTAGTTTCAAGTGCACTTTTGCAGTGCACTTGGAGTGCAAACTGCAAAGTGTATTTTCCTTTATTAAATAACTCACACAGTGCTTTTTAATTTGCCACCATCACGCCGTTTTCGTGACTACCAAAAAAAACACAAAAGAAAGAAACACAAGCAGTAAATCCAAGGAAATATTATTTCAGTTTATCCCCCAAAAAATATTTTAAAATGTTTCTTGATTCTGTGGCATATCAATGGCCCCCCCTACCCGAAAAGGACTCCAGATATTTTTGTCCCACTTCGCGGGTGCTTTGGGGGGGCAAGCCAGGGCGGCCAGCTTCAAGTGCCATCAGGGTTGAAGGATCAGGAAATCCGGACTCAGTCCCAACTGAGGCCACATAGTTTGTTGCATTTTTTTCTAAGAAAATTGTGCAGAATGCAGCAGGCAAACACAATATGGTTGAGTTTATATTCCACCATGTGGATTGGTGTCATAAACGGGAGTCCTATCACATTGTCTTCCGGAGGTGGCAAGCCCAAGCTGCCATTCTGGAGCCGTGGGTAAAACTCTGTGTGGGCGATGACTCCACCAACTGACATTCAGCCATTTTTCCCCACGTCCACATACAGGAACTTTTAAGTAGCCGACACCACCACCAACAACACAATACTGTTAAACCCCTTGTAATTATTATAGTATGACCCCGAGTTGGGGGGTGGCACGATGTGGATGTGTTTCCCATCTATTGCCCCTCCGCAGTTGGGAAAGTCCCACCGCTGGGCAAAGTGAGGTGCCACAGTCTGTCATTCCTGTTTCATTGAAGGCAACTGTGGAATCAAACAAGGAAAAAAAAATAGTACATTTGAACATTGCACGTAGATTAGACACAGACATTCTTGGCCAACATCAGTATAACATTTATTTTAAGGAGTACTTAAAGACAAAAATCTAAGGTCCACTTATCAGATTACTCACCCCCTCTGAAGGCCCATTGTAAAAATGTTATTGGGGGCTGGTGATGTTTTGGACAGGTAACCCTCTCCACTTCTTTGAGAGCTGAATGCATAAATAATGCGTGTTTCTTTGGCCAGCCCCTCCTTACTTTACACTATTGGTATCCCACTGGACAGGTAAGAAGTGTCATAATACGAAAATATAAATACACACTGTACAAATTGAAGCACTTTTTTACATTCTGCAATTACCTATCAACATAATAGGAGAACAAAACTTTAAACAGTACCATTTGAAAATATTCAGGCAGGACCTTTCACTACATGCTTTGGTGAATTCATCCAGAAATATGAACACAAAAGAGGTAGGTATAGTGTGTATGGGTTGGGCAAAGTCAGCAGATAGAGGATTGGTATCAGTTGACTTAGCGGTTGAGAGGAAGGAGAGTTCCAAATGATTTTGGGACCACAAAAAAAGCCTCTGGCACTCTGCCTGAATTTAAGCACACAAATAACATTTGTACACATTTTAGAGGGTGTTTAGGGTAAAGCATTACTTTGGAGCTGACAAAATGCATTGTTAAGTGACTAGGCTAGGTGGGTATGGGCCCAGGATACCATGCTGGGCAGGTTCGTGAAGGCAAATATGCATGAAGGACAAAAAAGGAAGTTTAAAAAATTCCAAAATGCATGAGGATAAAGGGGACATTCACAGCATATTACAATCATGGTAATTATGGAATGATGAAAGAAATACACTATATTAGCAAACATTAAATACATAGAATGCGATGTTAAAGGAGAAATCTTACTTTAATATAGTCCTTCTGCAGGACCTGTATGATGGCAGAGCAGGTCTCTGGAATAATGATCTCCAGAGCCTCGGGGGAGATGCCTGTCGAGAACTTGATGTCCTGCAGACTTCTCCCTGTTGCCAAGTACCGCAACGTGGCAACTAGCCTCTGTTCCGGAGTGATGGCTTGCTGCATGCAGGTGTCCTGCCTGCTAATATAAGGGGACAGAAAATCTAACAAACGGTGAAAAATGGGGTCTGTCATCTGGAGATAATTCCTGAAATCATCAGGATTATGCTCACGGATCTCCCGTAACAAAGGCATTTGAGAGAATTGGTCACGCCCCCTGCAACCAATTCTCCATCCATGAACTCCTCCCGACCCTGTTCATGGACTAGGCTTGTGTCAAAGCAAGAACACCAACACAAGCCCAAACTCTATGATAAGTACGTAAACACAACATGGCTTCAAAACGGTCAGCTGGTCAGAACGAACTAACAGAACGCACTGGAAAAACAAAGGCTTGAGAAGAGCGAGCTGAAAATCAGAAACAAGGCGACAAGAATGCACTGCAAATTCAATTATGTACTATAAAATCAAATGTGAACTGACTACGCGCATGGAAAACCAGATCCGAACCCACAAGCACAAACTGAAGAGCACTAACGATCGGAAAAGCATGAGTCTATTAAAGTACGAATCGTCTCTCACCAAACTTCTGCTAACACAAGATAAACACGAAATTAGCAGAAGGAGCCCAAAGGGTGGCGCACTGGCTATTGAACTTCCTCTTTATAGTGCTGCCGTACGTGTTGTACGTCACCACGTTCTCGACGTTCAGAATTTCCGACCAACTTTGTGTGACCGTGTGTATGCAAGACAAGTTTGAGCCAACATACGTCGGGAAAAAAACATGGATTTTATTGTTGGAATGTCCAATCGTATGTAAGCGGCATGAATCTATATATATATTTTTTTATATTATAGACTCAAAGAAGGGGGGTACCCATTTTCTGAAATGTGTTGGCTGTATCTGATGTTCTTGTTCAAGGAACAATTTAAAACATTTCCAGTGGAGATGATCATTTCTGCTAGGCGCACCCAACCACACATATGGAATTTTATCTTCTGATTAGTGGTTTCTACATCATGTTCAGAGAGCTAACAGCCTACGATCTGAACAAGGTCTAAACACTCATCACAATAACCTATGTTTTGGATTTACACTAAAACCAATTTGTGTTTCTAGTGGTCCAAATACCTATCATTTACTCAGAAAATTATGTGAATGCAAAGTTTTCTTATGTACGCTAAAGTCATGACTTAGATATTCTAAAAGCTGAACTCACCTCTCTTTTAGTTGACAGATTTTGGCCTTGCCAAACTTGAAACATCAGTTTTATCAAGTAAAGCTGGTACGCTTTCCTATATGCCTCCGGAGGCCTTGGAATCTGTTGATTGCAAACCCACTAAAGAGTTTGATGTCTACAGGTGAGTCTTATAGAGGGTTTGGTAAACCTTCAATGCAGAGCAATGTTTTTGATGGGTATCCAAGAAACAGAGTGGGAAAAAAACACAAGCAAAAATGAGAGGCCTTTATAATATTATATTTAGTTGATCCTGCTTGCTTCAAAGTACAGAAATAAAATAAATACTTTGTTACATTTTTTGAGTCTGCTAAAGTCCAAAAGGTATTTTGAACCTGTAATACTAGTGGAGAATACAGGTATATCTATCTGTCACCATGCAGCCCTATTTTTCTCCCTCCTTATCTGACTCAAAAATGTTTGCAGCAGGTTTGAAGTAGGGGTAGATTAGCAAGGCAACAAAATGGCCACACAGATGCACCATATGTGAAGTTCACATAGTTAGTCAGGTTGAAAAAAGACAAATTTATATAGTTCAACAGATAAAACATAAATAAACAAATATAAAACCCCAATATGCACAATCCTATACCTACAGTTGAGCCAGGGGAAGGCAAAAAAACATGGTCCAATTTACTCCAGTGGGAGATCCCCCATGACGCAATCAGTTATTCCTTGGATCAGCAACCTTTGGTGTTATTACTTATACCTCTTAATATCCAGTTATATTTTGTGTATTTAGGAATGCATCTAGCTCCTTTTTAAAACAATCTACTAAACTGGCCAGAACAAGTTCACGTGGGAGTCTATTCCACAAGGTTGCCCTTCTCTGCACTTTTTCCAGTTCTCCAATATTCTTTATGAGAACTTGAGCCCAAAATTGAACTGCATATTTCAGATGAGGTCTTACTAATGTACAGGGGTTAAATGATCTCTCTCTCTCTCTCTCTCTCTCCCTCTCTGTCTCTCTCTCTGTGTGTAGTCCATACCTTTCTTAATACAAAAAGGGACTTTTATTTAAGCCTAGTACAACATTTGGTCTGACCACTGTGTGTACAAGGCTTAAAGTGGTTGTAAACCCCATTCATGAAATTTGACCTAAGCACATCCAGATCCCTCCCCCATCCACAGCCACATTCGGCATGTTTTTGGGGGGAGAATGTACCTGCTTTTGCTGTTGCAATCTGAGCCACATCACAAAACCATGTAAAATATGCTGCAACCACAGCAAGTGAAGGTATAAATAAACATACAATTAGGCAATTGATCAATTACAAAAAAACTACACCTGCATTGGCTTAAGCCAGTGGGGATCTTAAATTCTATAAGGCCACAATATCATCTTTATGGGCACAATATCATCTTTATGCTAGGTTGCTGTGCTTAACCACTTGCCTAACGGGCACTTTCACCCCTGTCCTGCCCAGGCCAATTTTCAGCTTTCAGCGCTGTCGCACTTTGAATGACAATTGCGCAGTCATGCAATACTGTCATGCATCCCTGGATGTCTTTGATAATGCCCTGGAGGAGGGGGCGAAGCGCGTCAACGTAATTTCTGGCCAACGCTAACCAGTGATGCCATCCAGAATCCTCCAGAAGACAAGGGGAAGTAACAGAGCAGCAGCCTGTGAAACACTGAGCAGCCTTTAATAATCAAATCCTGCTTTTCTAATTACAGTGGAGCTCACTAAATCTGCCTTGCAACCTACTCTATACTAGGAGGGTGCTACACATACAATTGTATTAAAGTGTATGTATAGCCATTTTTTTCTAATTTTGGATAGAGTAGGTAAGGGTTGAAATAGACTAAGGGCTATTCTCTAAGACTGGGAGGTGATGATGTCATTAAAGAACCCAGAATGGAAATGTGAATGCTTCAAAAATCGCCTGTAGGTGCAAAATAAAGTATATTCCAATGGGCAATACATGTAAAAAGCTATGTGGCTCACTTGCAAAATTTTAGAAACAATATAAACACTATCATTATTTAAAAGTTACAAAGAATATAACATAGTAGGTAAAAATAAAATTAAGGCCACAAAAAATCAAAACAATTGAAAGTCTGCAAAAAAGTGTAGGACAAACCCCAAAACATTCTTCAAATACATTAAAAAAGATTTGGTCTGACCATGAAGTACTTTTCAAGATAATTTCAAGTTGGTGACTGGGAGCATAGAGAAGGCATTTTTTTTTTAACCACTTGGGTACCGCGCTATTGCAAAATGACGGCAACAGCGCGGACCCACATTTCCGGGACGACGTCTATTGACGTCGTCCCGGATACGAGCGGCCTGCGCGCCCCCTGAGGGGCGCGCGCGGCGCGCTCTGTGATCGGCGAGTCCGTGAGACTCGCCTGATCACCGATCCGTGTAAGGGGTCGATCCCGACCCCTTATCACGTGATCAGCTGTCAGCCAATGACAGCTGATCATGTGATAAAACGGAGCCGATCGCCGGCGGCCGTGTTCGGGACATCAGTCCCGATCACGGCCAGCAATTTAAGCGGACACCTGCCCCCTGCCAGTGCCCACCTGCCACCCGCAGTGCCATCCTGAAATAAAGTAAGTGCCCCCCTGTCAGTGCCACCCAGCAGTGCCCATAGTGCCCACAGTGCCACCCAGCAGTGCCCACAGTGCCACCCAGCAGTGCCCACAGTGCCACCCACAGTGCCACCCAGCAGTGCCACCCACAGTGCCACCCAAAATCTGCCTCAAAGGTGCTGCACCCCAGTGCCGCCCATCAGTGCCCAGCAGTGCCGCCCATCAGTGCCCAGCAGTGCCGCCCATCAGTGCCCAGCAGTGCCACCTATCAGAGCCACCTATCAGTGCCACCTATCAGTGCCCATCAGTCCCATCTATCTGTGGTACCTATCAGTGCCCATCCGTGCCACCCATCCGTGCCACTTATCCGTGCCACCCATCCGTGCCATCTTATCTGTGCCCATCTTTGCCCATCAGTGCCGCCTTATCTGTGCCCATCGGTGCCGCCTTATCTGTGCCTATTAGTGCCGCCTTAACTATGCCTATCAGTGCCCACCAGTGCAGCCTAACAGTGCCCACCAATGCAGCCCATCAGTGCCCACCAATGCAGCCCATCAGTGCCCACCAATGCAGCCTATCAGTGCCGCCTAATCAGCGCACTTCAATGAAGGAGAAAAATGACCCGTTTGCAAAATTTTATAACAAACTATTAAAACATGATTTTTTTTTTTTTGCATCTTTTTTTGTTTGTTTAGCAAAAAATAAAACTCCGAGCTGTAACTAAATACCACCAAAAGAAAGCTCTATTTGTGGGAAAAAAATGATAACAATTTCATTTGGGTACAGTGTTGTATGACCGCGTAATTGTCACTCAAAGTGCATCAGCGCTGAAAGCTGAAAATTGGTCTGGGACTGAGGGGGGTTTAAGTGCCCAGTAAGCAAGTGGTTAAATAACTACTTCAGCTCTGTGTATATAAAGGATAATGGGGGAGCTCAAGTCCTTAATGGGGATTGTATATATATATATATATATATATATATATATATATATATATATATATTAGCCCCATAAGATCCATAATGGCTCAAAGCTGACATGATCCAGAGACATTTAGAGGAAATAAATGTGAATAAAGCACCTTAACCAGATGCCTTACAGCCACATGTCCTCAAAGAGTCTGTTATTTCAAAGCCGTTATTTATCATTTTAGAGACTCTTTAACCACTTCCCACCCGGCCAATGTACATATACGGCCGGGTGGGAGCCGTCTACTTCTGATAGGACATTCAGGAACGTCCTTCAGAAGGAGGGGGATCGCGCGCGCGCGCGTGCCCACGCAGCGGCGCGATCCCGATGTGCTCGTGTCACCCGGACACGGCGCATCTCGGATCGGCAGGAGGGCTCTGTGATTGGCCCTCCTGATCACATGACGGCCGTGTCCAATCACGGCCGTCATGTGATGTAAACAAACATCCGGTTGCTAGGCAATCGGCTCCTCCTCTCCTCACACAGAAGTCATCGCTGAGGAGAGGAGAGCAGATCGCTGCAGCCGGCTGGTGATCAGTGAGTATGAGCTGTTTTTACAGCTTTTTTCTCACTGATCACTAGTCTAGTGTAATACACACATCACCACACACAAAACACATGTCCCCCACATATGTCCCACTAAAATCACATGTTCCAATGATTATCTGCACACATATATACGTGATCACCTGCACACATCTGTACATGATCATTTGCGTACATATGTCCGTGATCACACAAACCAATTATTATACACTTAACGGAATTTTTTTTTACCAAAAACATGTAGCAGAATACATTTTGGCTTAAATTTATGACAAAATTTGATTTTATTGGATTTCTTTTAAAATAGAAAAAAGAAAATATAGTTTTTTTTCCAAATTTCCGCTTTTTTGCTCTTATATCGCAAAAAATAAAAAACGGAGTCGTGAATAAATACCACCAAACTAAAGCTCTATTTGTGCGAACAAAATGATAAAAATTTCATTTAGGTACAGTGTAGAATGACCGCGCAATTGTCATTGAAAGTGCGAGAGTGATGAAAGCTGAAAATTGGGCTGGGAAGGAAGGGGGCGAAAATTGGATTTTTATATACAGCTTACCTGTAAAATCCTTTTCTTGAGAGTACATCACGGGACACAGGAGCTTCATTACATAGTGGGTTATATAGGCATCTCTGGTGATTGGACACTGGTTGACCCCAATTAAGGAGAATGCCTCCCCTATATAACCCCTCCCACATGGGAGGCACCTCAGTTTTGTAGCAAAGCAATAAGAAACCACGTAAAACCCAAGAGGGGCGGGAGCCCTGTGTCCCGTGATGTACTCTCAAGAAAAGGATTTTACAGGTAAGCTGTATATAAAAATCCAATTTTCTTGATCATATATCACGGAACACAGGAGCTTCATTACATAGTGGGATGTCCCAAAGCAATGCTGATTGAGGGGAGGGAGACACAGATCATAAATATAGACCGCCAGGGACCGGAGGACCTAAACTGCAGCCTGCAGTACACTGCGCCCGAAGGCGATATCCTCTTGCCCTCTGACATCCACCTGATAGAATCTGGTGAATGTGTGGACTGATGACCAAGTTGCAGCCTTACAGATCTGAGCCAGGGAGTCCTGGTGATGCACTGCCCAAGAAGCACTTACAGCCCTCGTTGAGTGCGCTTTAACTTGAAAAGGAGGTATCTTCCCTTTTACACTATAGGCCTGAGAAATAACCTGTCTAATCCATCTTGAGAGAGTGGATTTTGACGCCGCCTGGCCTTTCCTAGGGCCTTCTGGCAAAACAAACAAGCAATCAGTTTTCCTTATCTGAGCAGTTGCCTGAAGATAGATACTGATTGCCCTAACCACATCCAAAGTGTGCAAAGATTCTTCTTCTGCGGACTGTGGGTCCGGAAAAAAGGATGGTAGGATTACGTCTTGATTCAAATGGAATCCCGAAACCACCTTAGGTAGAAAGGACCTGTTGGGGCGCATGACCACCCGGTCCTTATGAATAATTAGATACGGCTCCTTGCTGGAGAGAGCTGCTAGCTCTGATACTCTTCTAGCCGTGGATATGGCTACCAAGAAGACCAATTTTTTAGTCAGGAGAACTAATGAAGCCAGATGCAAAGGTTCAAATGGTTGCCCCTGCAAAGCCGATAGAGCCAAATTCAGATCCCATGGGCATACCGGAGGTTTGACTGGCGGTCTTAACCGTATAGCCCCCTGGATGAAAGCCCGCACAAGGGAATGTGATGCAAGTGGCTTCTGAAAAAACACCGACAGGGCCGAAATCTGCACCTTGATAGTGCTTATGGCCAAATTCATTTCTAGGCCTGACTGGAGAAAGGCCAAGATCCTGCTAATGACATACTTTCTAGGATGCCATTTCCTGAGTTCACACCAGGAAACATATGCCCTCCAGATTTTGTAATAAATAAGCCTGGAGGCCGGCTTTCTGGCATTGACCAGAGTAGAAAGGACTGACCCCGAAAGGCCACGGTCTCTCAGAATGTGGGTCTCAGCAGCCAGACCGTCAAATTCAGACTGCGTAAAGCAGGATGGTAAATTGGACCCTGTGAGAGCAGATCTGGCCGGAGAGGGAGGATCCATGGCCTGCCTACTGCCAACTTCATGATTTCTGCGTACCATGGTCGCCTGGGCCAAGCCGGGGCCACCAAAAGGACCGATTTTGTCTCCCTCTTGACTCTTCCCAGGAACCGCGACAGAAGCGGGCTCGGGGGGAAGGCATAGATCAGATTGTACTGATCCCAGGGAACTGTCAGAGCATCTGACCCCTGAGCAAGTGCATCTCTTGTCCTTGATACAAAATTGTCCAGTTTCCTGTTGAACCTGGATGCAAACAGATCTACGTCTGGAGTACCCCACCTGCGAAATATGTTCCTGAACACGTCGGGGTGTAGAGCCCATTCTCCTGGGCACAACTGCTGGCGGCTCAGAAAATCCGCCTGCCAATTTTCCACTCCTGGAATGAAGACTGCAGAAAGACACAAAACATGCTTTTCTGCCCAGACAAGTATGCGATTCACCTCTCTTTGGGCCACCAGACTCCTGGTACCGCCCTGGTGATTGATATAAGCCACTGCTGTGGCATTGTCGGACTGAACCCGAACAGGGAGACCTTGTAGCCTGTAAGACCACCTTATGAGAGCCATATAAACTGCCTGGATCTCCAAGACATTTATGGACAATAGCCTCTTGATCGCAGACCATTTCCCCTGCGAGCGCGTCTCCTCCAACACTGCTCCCCAGCCCGTCAGGCTGGCATCTGTCGTGATAATCTTCCATGGAAGAGGAAGAAAAGTTTTGCCCTTCAGCAAATTCTTGGTTTGTAACCACCATACGAGACTCTTGCATGTCCCTGGGGATAGACACATAGGAAGATCCAAGGATTGGGGCTTCCTGTTCCAAGCCGCAAGGATGCATCTTTGCAGAGGCCTTGAGTGGAACTGGGCGAATGGGATGGCCTCGAAGGAGGCGACCATTTTCCCTAACAGTCTCATGCATAATCGAATGGGGGATGATCTCCTGCCCAGAATTAGGCGCACCAGATCCCCAATGGCCAAGGCTTTTGGCCTTGGAAGAAACACCCTGCCCTGAGCAGTGTCGATGACCATATCCAGGTATTCCAACCTGGTGGCAGGCTGTAGGGATGACTTTTCTAGGTTTATAATCCAACCTAGGCATTCCAGGTGTTCTAGCGTTCTGGTAGCGCTGCGGTTCAGGAACGCTACTGTTTTCTCCATGAGAAGTAAATCGTCTAGATAAGCCATGACGGCTATACCCTGAGCTCTTAGGTTTGCCAAGAGAGGGTCCAGAATCTTCGTGAAGACTCGTGGGGCCGTAGCAAGCCCGAACGGCAAGGCCACAAATTGAAAATGGTGCTTCTCTACCGCAAACCTTAGAAATCTTTGGTGTGTGGGAAAAATTGGCACATGGAGATATGCATCTTTGATGTCTATTGATGCCAAAAATTCTCCCCCTTGCAGGGAGGAAACTACAGTGTGGATTGACTGCATTCGGAAGGACCGGACGCGTAAAAACCGGTTCAGATCCTTCAGATCTAGGATAGGTCTGACACTTCCATTTGGCTTCGGAACGGTGAAGAGATTCGAGTAAAATCCTGAACCCTGTTCTTTTGGGTCCACTTCTATTATCAACCCCTGGGATAGTAAGTGATCCAAGGCCAAAAAAAAACCTTTTTTTTTGCTTTACTGGATCCCTGGGGATCCTTGACCTTAGGAAACGAGAAGGTGGAATCTCCTGAAACTCTAGCCTGTAGCCCAGAGATACCGAAGAGATCACCCACTTGTCCCGGATCTCTTCCCGCCAGGCTCCTGCAAATTGCAGGAGCCTTCCCCCCACTCGGCCGAGTGGGGGCGCCCCTTCACAAGGAAGCTTTTGGGCTCTGCTTGGCAGGCTTTCGCCCCCAAGTCTTTTTCTGCCCCTGGGCTCGGCCCTGAGCCTTTCCCGTAGAGGAGGGCTGAGAAGGCCGTTGCCACTGCTTAGAGCTTGATTCTTCGGGAGAGAGAGCATGCCTGAATGAAGGACGCTTGCTCCTTTTGACTGGAAGGAGAGTAGATTTACCTCCTGAGATTTTTTGGACGAATTTATCTAATTCTTCTCCAAACAAACGTTCCCCTTTGAACGGGAACCCAATCAAATACTTCTTGCATGACAGCTCAGCTGCCCAATTCTTTAGCAATAGGGCCCTTCGCATGTGAACCAACATGAGAGACAAACGTGATGCTTGTTGAACAGAATCCAAAATCGCATCAATCATGAAACACAGAATATGAGGCATTTCTGCATAATTTTCTACTTCCTCACTGGGAAGGAGCCCAAGCATCTGCTTAACCTGTTCCTTGAGGAACTGGCACAACCCCACGGCTGCGACTGTAGGTTGCACTACATCGCTAGCCATGGAAAAGGAGGCTTTTAACCACTTGCAGACCGGACCAATTTGCTGGTCAAAGACCAGACCCCTTTTTGCGATTCAGCACTGCGTCGCTTTAACTGACAATTGCGCGGTCGTGCGACGTGGCTCCCAAACAAAATTGACGTCCTTTTTTTCCCACAAATAGAGCTTTCTTTTGGTGGTATTTGATCACCCCTGCGGTTTTTATTTTTTGCGCTATAACCAAAAATAGAGCGACAATTTTGAAAAAAACGCATTATTTTTTACTTTTTGTTATAATAAATATCCCCCAAAAATATATAAAAAAACATTTTTTTCCCTCAATTTAGGCCGATACGTATTCTTCTACATATTTTTGGTTAAAAAAAATCACAATAAGCGATTATTGATTGGTTTGCGCAAAAGTTATAGCGTTTACAAAATAGGGATAGTTTTATAGCATTTTTATTAATAATTTTTTATTATTTTTTTTTTTACTAGTAATGGCGGCGATCAGCGATTTTTATTGTGACTGCGACATTGTAGGGGACCCATCGGACATTTTGACACATTTTTGGGACCATTGTCATTTATACAGTAATCACTGCTATATAAATGCAGTGATTCCTGTGTAAATGACACTGGCAGTGAAAGGGTTAACCAGTGGGTGGCAGTGTAGGGGTTAAGTGTTCCTAGGGGTGTGTTACTAACTGTGGGGGGGTTGGGCTTTCATTTAGTGAACACTGATCTCTGCTCCAATCACATGGAGCAGAGATCAGCGTCACTAGTTGCTAGGCAGAATGGAGAAATGTTGTTTACACAGCATTTCCTCCATTCGGCCGCTCCGTGAGACGATCGCGGGGATGCCCGCGGTGATCGAGTCCGCGGGTCCCGCGACCGGACTCACGGGGGTCCCGACCAGCGCGGGAGCGCGCCGCCGGCGGCGCGCTCCCGATGGCAGGGCAGCATTGAATATTGGACGTACCTGTATGCCAATATGCCTGCCCGTGCCATTCTGTCGACGTACATCATCGTGCGCTGGTCGGGAAGTGGTTAATAAGGTTTCCAGCTTTTTATCAGTTGGATCTTTAAATACCTGGGCATTATCCAACGGACAAGTCAGGTTTTTATTCACGCAAGAAACAGCTGCATCGACAGATGGGACCCCCCACTTCTTGGTGAAACTTTCCTCCAGAGGATAATGCACAGAAAACCTTTTAGGAGGAGCAAATAGTTTATCGGGATGTCCCCAATCCTCATACATCAATTTATCCATTAAGGGATGAATTGGGAAGGAATAGGCAGTCTGTGGGGCTTTCCTGACTCCCAGGGAAGAAACAGAGGACGTAGCGACTTCAGCAGCAGGCATTCTGAATGTGGTACGCACCAATTCAGTATAATACTGCAACCTGTTTTCTGAGCGCCTGGGAGGAGGGGACTCTCTCCTCTTCCTCTGATTCATCCGACTGCTCATGATCCCTATCCCAAGATAGAGATCTCTCCTCATTTTTATAAGAAACATCTGAGAGAGGGATTTCAGCAGAGGGAGGGGGTCTACCCCTTTTCCTGCTATCTTTCAGGGAAGCAGAAATAAAATTCATTATTCTCCCTTCAAAACCCTCCAATGTAGCCTTAAGGGAGTCCTCAGTGACATAAACCGGGGCTGAGACATTAGGAGAGGCTGCAAAACCTGACAGGGGCACTGACTCGTCTTGAGAGGCTGGCTCCAGTCTTGCAGGGGGGATGGTAACTTACAGGCACTTTTAGAACCCCTGGACCTACACAGTGATTTACCAGTGCCTTTGCTACCTCCCCAAGACCCTCTTACGAGGAGACATAGTCCTAAGCTACAAAGCAGAGGTACTAGTACAAGTGCAATCACTGTTGTGCTTAAAGTCTCACCATAAATATAAATGCTTAAAGCGGAGGTCCACCCTAAAGTGGACCTCCGCTCATCGGAACCCTCCCCCCCTCCGGCGCCACAATTGGCACCTTTCAGGGGGGAGGGGGGTGCAGATACCTGTACAGTACAGGTATTCTGCACCCACTTCCGGGATAGCTCTCTGTGGAAAGGGGCGTATATTACGCCCCTTTCCGCAAGTGCCCCGCTGCCTGCTGGGAAAACACACAGATCCCAGAGGCAGCGGGGACCGTCCTTATTGCGCAGTAGGGAACCGGGAAATGAAGCCGAAAGGCTCCATTTCCTGATTCCCATACCCAAGATGGCGGCAGCAGCACCCGAGAAACGATCTACAGATCGGCTTCGGGTGCCGACATCGCGGGCGCACTGGACAGGTAAGTGTCAATATTTTAAAAGTCAGCAGCTGCAGTATTTGTAGCTGCTGGCTTTAAAAAAAAAAAAAAACGCGGAGTCCCGGTGGACTCCCGCTTTAAACTGCACAACCTGATGCTGAGTAGGTGTCTAAGGTTTGCCTGGATCCAATCCCCACGGATGCTTACTGCCCACAGCTCCTGTGTCTCCAATTACAGCCCCCTGACGCTCTGGGCTTTTTAAATATGCCGCCTGGCGCCTGCGCAGTACAGCGCCGTGCACACTGACGTGCACGGCTCACAACCACACTCCCTCCTCCTCCATTAGGCCGGGAAACGAGCCCGGCGCGCGCACGAAGACTGCGGAATCCAGGGGAAGGAGAACCCCACCGGAGCTGCGTGGGACCCCCAGACTACGTGGGACCCCTGTGTTTACCTTGATGTGGCAGGGCCTGCAATGGAGACGTGAGACAGCTGGAGAACCAGGCTTCACTGAGCGTGTGTATTGAAAGGCATGTAAGTATGCATCAGGCTGCTCTTACTCCCTCTAGTGGTGGAAACCAGTTAAGACATACAACTACTCAAAACGAAGAAATCCATCACATAAATATGTATATAGGATTTACTTCCCTTACCTGTCCTCGCCGCAGGAATTGCTGAAACAGACAAATTCCAGCCTTCACCCATCACAGCGGGTAGTGTTAGCCAACCTTCAGGTTTATCTGGGGCTCTTTCTCGGAAGAGCCTCCTACCTGGACCATGTAAAAGACTCTGCCAGAAACTTTCGTGCGCTCTGTATAAACAGTACACCAAGTCTGGTTTTCCCAGAGCCCAGTCTTCCAATAGGAGAGGACTTACAGGCTAAACCTCGCTTCTTCGGCTGATGAGGCCCGGGTACCATACCATCTTGGGAGTCAAATATCGGCCCGAGGTATGGATCCGGTTTTGTTGTAGCCCTTAGGGACCTGCATAGAGCTAAAGTTTTACGTGACCAACCACCATAGATACTGGTGAAAAAACTGAGGTGCCTCCCATGTGGGAGGGGTTATATAGGGGAGGAATTCTCCTAAATTGGGGTCAACCAGTGTCCAATCACCAGAGGTGCCTATATAACCCACTATGTAATGAAGCTCCTGTGTCCCGTGATGTATGATCAAGAAAGTGCCCTGTATTGTAGTGGTTAATGACTGGTATAGCATCACTGGATTGGCGTAAGGCCGATGTGGTGCATATATTTAAAAAGCGGTTAAAGTCTTTATCAAAATACTACAGACCGGTTAGTTTAACTTCTATAGACAGGAATATACTTGAGAGTTTAAAGTGATTCTAGAAGTTGTAATTAAAAAATAATAATATTTTATACTTACCAATATACTTACTTACCAATCCTCCCCCATGCCGAGTGCCCCAATAGCAAGCCTCTTGTCATGAGGGCACTCGAGAAGACTCAACATTGTCAATTCACACACAGAGCATGGCTCAGCCCTGCCCCCACTCTCTTCTCATAGGTCCACTGCTGTGAGAGAGAGGCCCGGGAGAGCCGCTGCTCTCATGCACATCTTTGGACCCATATGGGGCTCAGGTAAGTATAAAGTGGGCTGGGGGTGAACTACACCCAAAAGTATTTTTACCTTAAATGCATTAAAGTAAAAAAAAACCTGCCTTTAGAACCACTTTAACCACTTCAGCCTCGGAAGAATTTACCCCCTTCCTGACCAGATCAGTTTTTGCGATACGGTACTGCGTCGCTTTAACTGACAATTGCGCAGTTGTGCGATGTTGCACCCAAATAAAATTTACATTCTTTTTTTCCCCACAAATAGAGATTTCTTTTGGTGGCATTTGATCACCTCTGCATTTTTTTTGCACTATAAACAAAGAAAGAGCAACCATTTTGAAAAAAAAACAATATTTTTTACTTTTCGCTATAATAAATATCCCCCAAAAATATATAAAAAAACAAATGTCTTTCTCAGTTTAGGCTGATATGTATTCTTCTACATATTTTTGGCAAAAAAAAGGCAATAAGCGTATATTGATTAGTTTACGCAAAAGTTATAGCGTCTACAAAATAGGGGATAGATTTATGGCATTTTTATTCTTATTTTTTTATTATTAATGGCAGCAATCTGCGATTTTTATCGTGACTGCGACATTATGGCGGACACATCGGACACGTTGACACTATTTTGGGACCATTGTAATTTATACAGTGATCAGTGCAATAAAAATGCACTGATTGCTGTTTAAATGACACTGGCAGGGAAGGGGTTAAACACTAGGGGGCGATCAAGGGGTTAAGTGTGTCCTAGAGTGTGATTCTAACTGTGGGGGGATGGGCTACCACTGACATGACAGCGATCACTGCTCCTGATGACAGGGAGCAGTAGATCTCTGTCATGTCACAAGGCAGAACAGGGAAATGCCTTGTTTGCATTTCCCCGTTCTGGCGCTCCATGACACGATCGCGTGACACCGGCGGACATTGAGTCCATGGGACCCGTGGGCTTGATCAAGGAGCATGCAGTGGGCGCTCGCCCCCACAATGCCGCGTCTTAAAGGGGACGTACCTGTATGCTCATTTGCACAGCCATGCCATTGTGCCGATGTATATCGTTGTGCACTGGTCGGCAAGTGGTTAATAAAAGTTCACATAGAGGAGTGTTCGCCAAAAACAATATTTTAAGTGGTAGCAAGCATGGATTTAGAAAAGATTAAGGTTCTCAAACAAATCTGATTTATTTTTATGAGAAAGTAAGCGGAAACTTAAAGAAACGAGTGGCTGTGGACATAGTATACTTGTATTTTACAAAAGCTTTGGACACAGTTCTCCACACAAGGCTAATGTGAAAATTAAGATCTACAGGCTTAGTAAATTCAGTTTGTAAAGGGAGAGAAAAATGGCATGAAGACCATAGTCAGAGAGTAGTGGCTAATGATTCATACTCTGAATGGTCTAAGGTGTGATTTACCCCAAGGTTCAATGTTGGGATCCTTACTTTTTAACCTATTTATAAATGATATAGGGTCTGGGATCAAAAGTACAATTTCAAAGTTGCAGATGAGAGCAAGCTATGTAGTAGAATAACGTCCTTACAGGATGCACTGTGTAATAGGGCATCTATGTGGCAAAAGAGGTTTAATGTTGATAAATGTAAAGTTTGCACTTGGTGGCCAAGACTATGCATGCATCATACATACTAGGAGGAGTACAACTGGGGGAATCAATGGTGGAGAAGGATCTTGGTGTTCTGGTAGAACATAAGCTTAATAATAGCATGCAATGCATCTTGGATCTGGTGGACAGATTACTGGGAGGGGCCGGGGAAGACCCAGCTGTCATGGTGCACGTTGGCACCAATGACAAATTCAGAGGCAGATGGAGTGTCCTAAAGAACGATTTTAGGGACTTGGGAGCTAAATTGATTAAAAGGACCTCCAAGGTAGTATTCTCCGGGATACTACCAGTACATACAGCCAACCCAGAAAGGCAGAGGGAGATTAGGGAAGTAAACAAGTGGCTGAGGAGCTGGTGTAGTAAGGAGGGGTTTGGGTTCCTGGAGGACTGGGCCGACTTCTCAGTCGATAACCAGTATTATAGAAGGGATGGACTGCTTCTAAATGAGGAGGGTACAGATCAGTTGGGAATGAAGATGGCCAAAAAGTTAGAGGGGTTTTTAAACTAGGCGATGGGTTTTTAAACAGTGCGAAACATATTCCAGAGGGTCGTATTGGGGGCATTAGTGATAGCTTCACCAAAGCACATAAACCCAAGGTAACTATAGTAGCAAGTCCTAGTTGCAATTTTGGAACACCCAATAAGAGGATAATATGCGACTGGTCTAAACTACATGGCATGTTCACCAATGCCAGGAGCCTGGCGGACAAGATGGGTGAACTACAGATACTGTTGTATGAGGAGGATTTGAATTTTGTGGGAATTTCAGAGACCTGGTTCAACAGCTTTCATGATTGGCTGGCAACCATTCAAGGGTATACCCTTTTTTCGCAAGGATAGAGAGAGTAAAAAAGTGTACAAGTGAATGTGAGAGATGACATTACTAAGGGAGCTAGGGAGGAGGTGGAATCCTTATGTGTAGAGCTCCAAAGGGATGAAGCTAAGGGGAAAATAATACTGGGAGTATGCTATAGACCCCCTAACCTGAAGGAGGAAGGGGAGACAGATCTCCTAACACAATTTGGATTAGCAGCAAGAATGGGAAGTGTTATCATAATGGATTGGGGATTTAAATTATCCAGACATAGACTGGGCGAAGGGAACCACGCATTCATCTAAGGCTCGCCAGTTCCTAAATGTCTTGCAGGACAATTTTTATGGGTCAGATGGTAGACACACCAACTAGAAATAAAGCATTACTGGATCTACGGATGTGAAAATATGAGGCAATGTAGGCAACAGCAATCACAGATCAATTGGCTTCAGTATAAATCACACAAATAGGAAACATAAGGGGTATACAAAGACACTGAATTTCAAAAGAGCCAACTTCCCTAAATTGCGAACCTTGCTAGAAGGCATAAATTGGGATAAAATCTTAGGAACAAAGGGCATTAGCCAATGCATCCCATTCGGTAATAAATTTAAAAGAGCGAACAAAAGTCCTGCATGGCTCAACTCCAGTGTAAAAATGCATATAAAAGCAAAAGAGAAGGCCTTCAAAAAATACAAGGTTGAGGGATCATCATCAGCATTCAGACTTTATAAAGAATGCAATAAGAAATGTAAGGGCAGTAAGGATGGCTAAGATAGAACATGAAAGACACATAGTGGAGGAGAAGAAATTCTTTCAGTATGTAAACAGTAAAAAGGAAGGACAGACCATATTTGCCCCATAAAGACAGAGGAAGGACATCTAGTTACAAAGGATGCAGAGATGGCGAAGGTATTGCATTTATTCTTCTCCCCAGTCTTCGTAAGGGAATCAGGGGGCTTCAGTAAGCAAAACTGCAGTGTTTATCCTCATGAAACATCACAGGAACCACCTTTTTGATTGAAAATGTATACTTTATTTTGCAAGAAAATATACAAAAAACAAATACTTTGAACAGGGTACATTCCACTCTGTACTGCGACGCAGCGCATAAATACACTACATAACAATACAGTTCCAAGCATACAAATAAATTACATTCATCCTACGGTATGATTCCTGATATCTTGCGCAGAGTAATAATACCCTGAAACATCACATCATGCATGACGCCGCATTACCCTGAAAGCATTACAGAAAACATGTCAGAAAAAACAGGTCATACTGTCATTGTCAAAGTCAAATTTCATTGCATTTCAATGAGCAACATGTGTGATGGGGGGGGGGGGTGGAGAAGGTGGGGTAGGGAGGGGAAAAAGAGTTCACAGGCCTGAAGCTTTATTGAACTGCCAAAGGATACATAGTGGTGGTGGGGGGATCTTCAGACCTCCTCTTCCTAATTAAAGTCCATCAAGTGATAGTCTCTGAGAAGACTGTGAATCAGTCTGTGACAGTCCTCGCTGGACATCCTCTCCCTCTGGTGGATGAGGCGCTTTCTGGCACAACAAACAGCGTCCTTAAAGCAACACAGCACCCGCCAGGCACTATCAATGTCCTCCTGTGAATGAGTTCCACAAAAGAGTCCGTTCAACACACCAAAGTGTGTGATAGCAGTCTGTGGAACAAAGTCTTTGAGATCAGGTCCCAGAGCCCTCAACAGGCCCTGTGCAAAGGGACACTCCCAGAAAACATGCAGAGCAGTTTCCTCCTGGATGATGCAAAAGGGCAGTGTCTGTATCTGCACAGGTCATCACAGGAACCACCTCCATGGTTAACAGAGGACAGAATTAAAATTAGAATTAGGGAAACTTAACATTAAAAAAACACCGGGACCAGATGGCTTACACCCCAGGGTACTTAGGGAGTTCAGTCAAGTAATTGTCAGACCATTGTTCCTAATTTTTACTAACCATCTACTGACTGGAATGGTTCCAGCTGATTGGCTTTTCTCCAATGTAGCACCAATATTTAAAAAGGGCCCAAAATACATCCCTGGGTATTACAGACCAGTTAGCCTAACATCAATAGTATGTAAACTCTTGGAGGGGATGATAAGGGACTATATACAAGATTTCAGTAATAAGAACGGTATCATTAGCAGTAATCAGCATGGATTCATGAAGAATCGTTCTTGCCAAACCAACATTAACATTCTATGAGGAGGTGAGTTGCCATCTAGATAAAAGAAGGCTCGTAGATGTGGTGTATCTGGATTTTGCAAAAGCATTTGACACAGTTCCCCATAAATGTTTTCTGTACAAAATAAGGTCCGTTGGCATGGACCATAGGGTGAGTACATGTATTTAAAACTGGCTACAAGGGCGAGTTCAGAGGGTGGTGATAAATGGGAAGTACTTGGAATGGTCAGGGGTCCCCCAGGATTCTATGCTGGGACCAATCCTGTTTAATTTGTTCATAAACGACCTGGAGGATGGGATAAACAGTTCAATCTCTGTATTTGCAGATGATCCTAAGCTAAGCAGGACAATAACTTCTCCGCAGGATGTGGAAAACTTGCAAAAAGATCTGAACAAATTAATGGGGTGGGCAACTACATGGCCTAAATGAGGTTCAATGTAGAAAAATGTAAAATAATGCATTTGGGTGGCAAAAATATGAATGCAATCTATACACTGGGCGGAGAACCTCTGGGGGGAATCTAGGATGGAAAAGGACCAGGAGGTCCTAGTAGATGATAAGCTAAGCAATGGCATACAATGCCAAGCTTCTGCTAACAAAGCAAACAGAATATTGGCATGCATTAGAAAGGTTAATTCCAGAGATAAAACAATAATCCTCCCGCTCTACAAGACTCTGGTCCGGCCGCACTTAGATTATGCTGTCCAGTTCTGGGCACCAGTCCTCAGGGAGGATGTACTGGAAATGGAGCGAATACAAAGAAGGGCAACAAAACTAATAAAGGGTCTGGAGGATATTAGTTATGAGGAAAGGTTGCGAGTACTGAACTTATTCTCTCTGGAGAAGAGACGCCTGAGAGGGTATATGATTTCAATTTACAAATACCGTACTGGTGACCCCACAATAGGGATAAAACTTTTTCTCGGAAGGGAGTTTAACAACACACATGGCCACTCATTAACATTAGAAGAAAAGAGGTTTAACCTTAAACTACGTAGAGGGTTCTTTACTGTAAGAGCGACAAGGATGTGGAATTCCCTTCGGGGGGCATCAATAGTTTCAAGAAATTATTATATAAGCACCCGAACGACCAAAACACACAGGGATATACAAGGTAATACTGACATATAATCACACACATAGCTTGGACTTGATGGACTTGTGTCTTTTTTCGACCTCACCTACTATGTAACTATGCCAAGCTGCGGTTTCCAAAGGGGACAAAATCCTTTCTTAAGAGAGGTATGTACTCCAGAGAGAGATATATAATTTTGCCCTTGTACAAATCATTACAGGCAGTCCCCGAGTTACGAAGACCCAACTTGCGAATGACTCCTACTTACAAACGGGAGGCGGTGTGACGTGTCTGCCATTCTGCGCATGCGCGGCCACTTTTCGGAGGCAGGCACTTTCGACAGAACATCAGAAAACAACATCTCTGCCTTTCTGTGCATGTGCTTCCGACTTACGAACATATTCGACTTAAGAACAAACCTACAGTCACTAGTCTGTTCGTAACTCAGGGACTTCCTGTAGTTAGACCTCTTCTTGAATATGCAGTTCAGTTTTGGGCACCAGTTCACAAAAAGTATATATCGGGAGTACTAGAGAAAGTGCAGAGAAGGGCAACCAATCCGATAAGAGGAGGACCTCAGCTTCACAGTATGAGCTGTTAAAATGTGGAATAGACTCTCTCAAGAACTAGCTCTGGCCAGCCCAGTAGTTTTAAAAAAAGAGCTGGGTGCATTCCTAAATGCATAAAATATAACTGGATAATAACATTTAGAGGTAATAACACCAATTTCAAGGGGATATCCAATTGCCTCTTGGGGGATCAGGAAGTATTTTTCCCCCTGCCCTGCTTGATCAAATTGGATCATGCTTTATTGTTTTTTGTTTTTTTTTATCTTTTCTGAATAAGTTGTGGTTTTCTATTTTTTTCTTCTCATGGTTGAAGTAGTTGGACTTGTTTCTTTTTTTTCAACCTGACTAATTATATAAATATAGGTTGAGACCCCTGTCAGTTTATTTTTTACTGACTACCCTGTTGGAGAGATATTCCTTCACTTCCTGTCCTGGAGACACAGCAGGATTGTTGTCTTCCAAACAGATTTCCCCAATAAAAGATTTTTACTCCCCTCCTGGTTACAACTATAATTTAGAACTGCCCATTATTATTATTATTATTATTATTATTCTAACTTAGTGATAGTTTTCATCAGGACATAAAGAGAGAGGGTCCATCTACCCAGAGGAGACACAAACAGCAATAAAAACAAACAACTAATAGAAAAGGTAAAAGTCCTGGAAATCGCACGTCTGCAAAACCACATAAGAAGGTGTATGATAGCCGTCATTTGACTAAGCTCTGTGGGCGGAGTGAAACGCATTGGGGGGTGTAGCCTGGTTGGACCCCAGGCCAAGGCTCTCATACACCTTCTTACAGGGTTTTACAGAGATGTGCAACTTCTAGAAATGTTACCTTTTCCTTTAGATGCCCAGAGCTGGGATGAGCTCTGTCCTTGTCTGCACTCCAAACGGTTGTACATACAGTTAGAGGACCTGGTGGAGCCTTGAGCAGCAACCTGTAAATTAAGTTTGGGTCACAATAAAAACTGACCGCTTCAAAGTCTTCTCTACTTCAGCTAAAAGCAGAAAACTGTTTAGTCTATGCATACGTTTTAACTACTGCAGGCCAACTAAAATGCTTGATGTTTATTGATGAGCTTTGGACATATTTCAGAAGCTCTAAATGGCTATGCTATAATAGTCCAGTAGTGACGTATACCTGTATATGTATGTATACATCTGGATAGATTTTGCAGAGGCGGCAAAAAAAATTCTAGAGGACAGGTAAGTATGATGCTGGTCATCTGATAATTATAATGAATCTTTCCTGTTGTGTTTCAGCTTTGGCATCCTAACCTGGTCAGTATTGTCAGGTCGTGAGCCTTATCCCGGTATGTCCAAGCCATTTCATAATTTTTAGACAATTAATTTTGCTCCGAAAGCAAATTCAGACAATTTTTTGTTTTGATTCTGAATGAAATAGTAACAAATTTTGTTGAAATAAGTTAAAATTCATTTTTTAATAAAGAAAAGAAAAAATACTCAAGCGCAAGTAATGAATAGAGAAATATTAAGTACAAAAAAGAATAATAAATAAAATAAAATAAAGAAAGAGAAAACAGCTGCAAACACTCAAAACAAGCCAGCCAACCAAAAATAAATATAATACAATAGATAGTGCTGCGCTATCTTCGATAATAAAGTGCCAAGTGTCTAATATATCAAAAAATAATATAAATCAAGGAATATATTATATTAAATTATCCCATGAGAAGTACAACATATGGTGTGCTTTCCGCAATCTGGCCACAACAACCAAAAGTGCAGAATAAATAATTGAAAAGTGCTAGATAAAAGTACCAAGTGCTAAAAAAAAAAGGGGCTAAAGATCCTTAGTATTAATCTTGTTAAGGAGTGAAGGAACAAAACCTCCTCAAAGTAATCCACTCCTAATATCCCTGTGATCAAAATGGGATACAGGTGAAAGGAAAAAAAAATTATTTAAATAGTAATACTAATATTGTATATTTATATAATTATATATAAATAAATAAATGAATTGTGAATAAATCCACAACCTAGCACCAACATAAATTAATAATGATATCCCAAAATATAACGGGCGATAAGTGAATAAAATAAATTGTGATAAGGATCATATACCCACCAGGTATTTAAAAAAATAAAAAATATTAAAATTAATAAACAATATAGATAAATAGTGCAGAGCAACACAACCAGTGTGCCCAATAAGAGTTAATAGAGATAATATAAAAAATATTTTCAATAATTATAGTAAAAATTATAATAATCATCCGGAAAAAAAGTTTGCATCGATAGGAAGTATTATTATGCAAATATGTGTAAAAATGTACTTATCCATGGAGGATCACACTAAGCCCTTGTACACATGGTCGGAGATTCCGACAACCAAATCCATCAGAGTTATTCTGACGGATTAATTCCGTAAGAGGTCCGGAAGTGATGTTGCATACACACGGTCGGACCAAGTTGTCGGAAAATCCGATTGTACATAACGTGATGACGTTATTTCGTTAGGACGGGACTACGTTCAGGCTAGTAGCCAATAGCTTTGGTGTAGGTTTTTGATCTGAGCATGCGTGGCACCTTGTCCTTCGGAGTAGGCTACACATGATCGGAGTATGTCCGATCAGAGCATTTTGTCGGAAAATATTTCCGGCAAGTTGGAAAAGTTGGTCCGACGGATGTTTCAACGGAAACAGTCCGATGCAAACCACACACAGTCGGAATATCCGACAAAACGCTCCGATAGAAAACATTCCGACAGAATCTCCGACCGTGTGTACAAGGGCTAAGGGGGGGGGGGGGGGGGGATGGGGACTCGTCCTGGGTGCATAAGCAAATTCAGATCAATGAAGATATCCCAGGGAAGATCGCCACACTTATCCTCCTTCAGTAGAAATAAGCCACAAGAAAAAGAGGTGGGAGATAGTTCTTGTTTCCTCCAATCCGGTAGTTCCGTCCGTTTAAAAAAAAAAGAAAGGTAACATTGCGCAGTATTGTAACAACAAACACCGCTGAATCAGTATAGAGAGCCACTCACATGTCCAGAAGAATGAAAGCGCAATACGAATGGTCAGATCACTGCATGATCCTGCAGCCGCTGCTCTGCCAGAATCACTCGTGCGCTGTCAGGTCACCTCTCCCTCACGCGTTGCGTCACCAACACGTGACTTTTTCAAAGGGTTGCTAGGAGACCCATGACTCTTTCTACTTATATGCACGAGTGTGTGGCTCCGCACTCCCCGCCGTACAGCTGTAAAAAGTAATCATTCTTCCATTCTGCGCTGGCTCAAAAGCTTTATTAATATGTAACAAACCAGGTAAAAGATACATTGTATTACAAACAGTTTAAAGAATTATAATACAACTCTAATATGAAATAAAAATATGAATGCTCAGATAAAAGATATTAAGAGCTCCCTCCGCTGGATACCAAGGAAACTGCCATGAATATCAGCTTATTATTAGTAATGACACATATCCTAAATAGGAATATATATGTAGGAAATACCATGCCATAATACTATATATAAATACCAAATACAGAGTAGTAATTTATATCTAATCATTAAAAAATATTCTAAAAAATATTCTAAAAAATATATAACCAATAATGTATAAAATATAATGAGGACATTTTTTTTTATTTATATCATAAAAAATGTATTATTATCACCTGCAAAAAAACGATAAAATAGGGGAGAGAGACAAAAAAACAGGAATAAAAAAAGAGAGAGAGAGATAGAGGGGGGGGGGGGGGAGCTGAATAAAGATCAGCAAATCCCAAATTGACCATATGACCATCAAAAATCCCAAATTCATAAACAAATTATTATTATTAGCACAAAGAAATACTGTTAAATACGATTAAAAAAAAAATGAAGAATTGAAAAAGTATATAAAAGAATATAAAAATATAAAATATATATCCAGTGGGGGTCAAACCTATCAATAGCCCAGAACCTAAGTTGGGAGGGGTCTTTGTTATGAACCTCTGAGAAATGGTGTGAAACACTATGTTTTGGGAAGCCGCTGCAGATATTTTGTATGTGTTCACATAGGCGCTTCCATATGGGTCTTTTGGTCCTGCCCACATATTGCATCGCATATTTATTGTATTATATTCATTTTTTTAACGAATTTCAACTTTTCAAATTTCAAAGATTCAAATTAAGATCGGTCGAAGGAATTCCCATCAACATGGGGACAAGGTGCGTTAGGGTGGGGGTGGGCAGAGCCCCACCGCCCCAAAGCACCCACCCCCCCATGTTGAGAGCGCATGGCCTGGTATGGTTAAGGAGGGGGGTGCTCGCTCATACCTCCCCCTTTCCTGACCTGCCAGGCTGCATGCTCGGATAAGGGTCTGTTATGGATTATGGGGTGGACCCCCACGCCAGTTTGAAAAAAAAATTTTTTTTACATTTTTCTATTGCTGGGTATTTGACAGCATTCTTTTCTTTACATTCATCTGTCAGCCCACTGACAGATGATGACTCATGATTGTTGAGGACCCGGGTGGCCAGCTTCCTGGCCCACTGCTTAACAACCAGCTATTTCTTCACACAGAATACAAATCGGTCGATCGTTTTTCGACCAATCCAAATTCTAATCGTTCTGAAAAGTTGGAATTCGTTAAAATTTATTTCATTTATTACTTTTCTAACGAAAACTAAATGAAATTTAAGGAAAACTAAACTTAAATTACAAAACCAAACTTAACAAATTCCTTAACGAAACTAAATTAGTAACATAATGAATCTATCCGAAACTAAAAAAAACATTTTTTTTTTTTTATGTTTTAATTTATTCAATGTCTTTATGTGTTTAGTTAGGAATGAAATTATAATTAAGAATTGTGTACTTAATAAAAAGCGACCCCTAATGAAACATCTGGATCAATGCAAAGCTGAGACGATCGCTGGGATAAAAGCCATAGAGATGATAGAGAAATGTTGGCATCATGAGTCCAATAAACGACCAAGCTTTGTTGGTAAGGACTTCATAATATGCATTCATGCATGACTTATTTTACCTTCCTTTATTACTTAGTCCAGCCAAAGAAAAAAGGAGTTAATAATAAAATATGGGGCAATCAGTACACTTAAAGCTAAACTTAGGCAAACAGCTAAATACACAGTTGAAATTACTGTATATGGTAGTGGTTTTACTTTCTCAAAATGTATTTTATAAAAGTTGTGCGAATGATGTCCCTGTGGGGCATATGGGTGATGAAACAGTTCCTCCAACTAGCATCCAAATGCTACTGAGTTTATTTGGACAAAATACCATATCCAGAGCAAAATTACTGCTATAGTCTTTTCTACACCCATTGGCCATAGTCTGACCCCCCCCCCCCCCCCCCCGCCCCCAAAAGTCTTAAGGACTGTAAACTGGTCCTTTGTTTAGAAAATTTGGAGAACTCTGACCTATACCAAGGGCACTATCCAACTTTAGTCAAAGCTGCACAGTTTGTTTTTATCTAAAAATAAATAAATTTGGCGCTTTCTCAGTGACCAAAGTGCTAATGCTATTAAAATCCTCAAGTGATAATGAAATGATAACCAAATATACACACAAATAAAACAATTCATCAATAACCAGAATAATAAAGTGCTAAGTGCAAAGAATCTTCAATAAAAACAATTTCATAAATAAATGTTGTCAATCACAGTGTGAATTAACCACTTCAGGACCGCCGTATTGCCATTGTACGTCAGCACAATGGCACAGGCAGGCAGAATCACGTACATCTACGTGATTGCCTTCCAGCGGGTGGGGGGTCCCATCGGACCCCCTCCCGCTGGTTACGGCGGTCCGATTCGGTCCAGCAGCGATCCGTGATGAGGGGATGGCCGTTCGTTTTCGGCCACCCCCTCTGGATCGCTCCTGGCCAATGAGAAGCTTCCTCCCCTGTGTATTGTTTACACAGGAAGGAGGAAGTGATGTCATTCTCCTCGGGGCGGTCTTTTTGACCGGACTACGAGGAGAAGAGTAAAAGTAAGTGTGCACGAACACTACACTGACATGTAGGTACACACAGGCACACAAACCCCCCCCGATCCCCCCCCCCCCGATCGCCCCCCGATCCCCCCCCGCCCCCCTCCCCCCCCCAGTCACAGTGTCACTGATTGCATTGATCATTTCTTTACTGATCAATGCATTCAGTGTCAGTTGTGACAGTAAAAACTGTCAGGACAGTTAGTGTTAGGTCCAGGGTAGCCCCCTATCACCCCCCAATAAAGATTTAACCCCCTGATTGCCCCTAGAGTTAACCCTTTCACCCCCTTTTGCCAGTGTCACTAAGCGATCATTTTTCTGATCGCTGCATGTGTCGCTAGTGTCGCTAGGTAGCTAGTTATTTTTTTAGGTTCACCGCCAGGTTTTTATATCGCTAGGTACCCCGATATACTACCCAATAATGTTTTTAACCCCCTGATTGCCGCTAGTTAACCCTTTCACCCCCTTTTGCCAGTGTCACTAAGCGATCGTTTTTCTGATCGCTGCATTAGTGTCGCTACAGTCGCTAGGTAGCTAGTTATTTTTTTAGGTTCACCGCCAGGTTTTTATAGCGCTAGGTACCCCGATATACTACCCAATAATGTTTTTAACCCCCTGATTGCCGCTAGTTAACCCTTTCACCCCCTTTTGCCAGTGTCACTAAGCGATAATTTTTCTGATCGCTGCATGTGTCGCTAGGTAGCTAGTTATTTTTTTAGGTTCACCGCCAGGTTTTTATATCGCTAGGTACCCCGATATACTACCCAATAATGTTTTTAACCCCCTGATTGCCGCTAGTTAACCCTTTCACCCCCTTTTGCCAGTGTCACTAAGCGATCGTTTTTCTGATCGCTGCATTAGTGTCGCTACAGTCGCTAGGTAGCTAGTTATTTTTTTAGGTTCACCGCCAGGTTTTTATAGCGCTAGGTACCCCGATATACTACCCAATAATGGTTTTAACCCCCTGATTTCCGCTAGTTAACCCTTTCACCCCCTTTTGCCAGTGTCACTAAGCGATAATTTTTCTGAACGCTGCATCAGTGTCGCTAGGTAGCTAGTTAACTAGGCTCCCAAAAAGTCCCCCACATGTGGTATCCCCGTACTCGGGAGAAGCAGCAGAATTTATTTTGGGGTGTAATTTGACTTCTGCCCATAGCATGTGTGAGCAATATATCATTTAGTGACAACTTTGTGCAAAAAAAAAAAAGTTTGTAATATTCCCGCAACTTTTGGCAAAATATAAAATATTCCATGGACTCAACATGCCTCTCAGTAAATAGCTTGGGGTGTCTACTTTCCAAAATGGGGTCATTTGGGGGGGTTTTGTGCTATTTTGGCATTTTATGGCCTTCGAAACTGTGATAGGTAGTGAGGAGTTAAATCAAAAATTTGCACCCTTAGAAATCCTGAAGGTGGTGATTGGTTTTCGGGGTGCCGTGCGCGACTAGACTCCCAAAAAGTCCCACACATGTGGTATCCCCGTACTCGGGAGAAGCAGCAGAATGTATTTTGGGGTGTCATTTCACATATAACCATGGCATGTGTGAGCAATATATCATTTAGTGACAACTTTTTGTAAAAAAAATTTTTTTTTTTTTTTTTGTCATTATTCAATCCCTTAGGACAAAAAAAATAAATATTCAATGGGCTCAACATACCCATCAGCAATTTCCTTGGGGTGTCTACTTTCCAAAATGGGGTCATTTGGGGGGATTTGTACTGCCCTGCCATTTTAGCACCTCAAGAAATGAGATCGGCAGTCATAAATTAAAAGCTGTGTAAATTCCAGAAAATGTACTCTAGTTTGTAGACGCTATAACTTTTGCGCAAACCAAAAAATATACGCTTATTGACATTTTTTTTACTAAAGACATGTGGCTGAATAAATTTTGCCCTCAATGTATGACTAAAATTTAGTTTATTCGATTTTTCTTATAACAAAAAGAAGAAAATATCTTTTTTTTTCAAAATTTTCGCTCTTTTTTCATTTATATCGCAAAAAAAAAAAATCGCAGAGGCAATCAAATACCATCAAAAGAAAGCTCTATTTGTGGGAAGAAAAGGACGCAAATTTCGTTTGGGTGCAATATTGCATGACCGCGCAATTACCAGTTAAAGCAGCGCAGTGCGAAATTGCAAAAAGACCTCTGGTCCTTAAGGTGTTTATTGGTCCGGAACTGAAGTGGTTAATGATATAATCAAAATATGATGTGCTATATTATGTGCTATAATATTCAATGAGTTCATCATAAATATAATTAAAGTGCAATAGAACAGTGCAATAGTAACTTGTAATAACACAAAAGTCCATAAAGTGCTTGGTGCAGTAAATCTTCAGTGCAGGGAGTAGTTCATAAACACTACTGTGTGAACGATCACAGTGCAAACCAATATATCCAATTCCTAAATAGTGCTTTCACCATCCGTGTGTAAAGTGTGCCCCAACCTCTCACCTCAAAGGAAGACCCCTACTGGTCTAATCACATTTTTGATGAATCTCGCATATGTATCTACAGCAGTAAGCTCTTTCCTTGTAATCCTCTGCTAGATCAGCCCAGTGGTGTTCTCAGATACAGGCAGGAATTTCCACTAAAACTTAACTATCTGCTCCACCTCCTCCTCTTTTCTCCAATAAGGCTCACATGTAAAAAAAATAAGTCTCCATGTGTAGAATTCCAACACAAATAATTTATTAAAAACATAGTAACTCACATATAGATTCACAATTGGCAGCTTTCACATCTATCAGGGACTTCCAGTCTTGGCCACGACCGGAGGTGACATTCACCGGGCTCCTCCCTACGTGTTACGTCACTGCTCACGGGACTTCATCAAGGGTATGGAGTCAGATGAACTAGGCCGACTTAAATACAGTCCTTTGTTCCCATAACACCAAACACGGTTATTTGGCACATCTCAAATTAACCACAGGTATACCGTATAACACAATAGATCCAAGTTAATATAACAGATATTTAATAAAATCAAATAAAATGCATATATTCTGAATATCGAAATCCCATTTTATTCCCATTTTTTTTTTTCAAAAAAGGAATTTTATTCGTATAAAAAGTAACATACAAGTTCAAAAAAATTAGTCATTCCAGTGTAACATTGGAGAATAAATGAATTTGTTTCTCTTACATACCACAACCTGACATTCAATAGGTATATGGCCAACTAGGCCTCAACATTTTTCACCTAGGCAATCCTGTACAATTATCTGTCTTCATACAAATAGACAGTTCTCTCGTGACCCATTATCACATATCTTAAAGAAGCAATCTGTCGATTACCAATTCTAGTGGGGATAGTCCTGGGGTATTCAACCAAGGAGCCCATAACAGGTCAAATTTTCCTGGGCTTTATTGCACTTTACTTATATTTATGAACTCATTGAATATTATTGCACTATCATATTTTTATTATAAATCATTACTCCGCACTGTGATTGACAACATTTATTTATGGAATTATTTTTGTATTGAAGATTATTTGCACTTAGCGCTTTATTATTCTGGCTGTTGATGAATTGTTTTATTTGCTTGTGTATACCGGTATTTGGTTATTTTGGTATTACTTGAGGATTTATATAGCATTAGCACTTTGGTCACTGAAAAAGCACCACATTTATTTTTAATTATCACTGTGTGGGAACATATTTCGTGTTGGTATCTACTCACTAGTGTTAGTTATTGGTTTGCTCATTAGTACAATCATATTATCCTTGTTTTTATCTAAAGGCACCTATCTATGTTAAAGAAACTAACCCTTTAAGTCCCTATAACACTTTCTAATTAAAATACAATAATATATTAGATTATATCATACCTGCAGGTAGCTTATCATATATATAATGCATGCATTTATGTCTGTTTTCTATTTTTCATAGATGGATTCAGTGCACCAACCAACTGTATGAACATTTAATGAACATTTAATTTTAGCACCCATTTTCTTTCAATTTTACATACTATTTTTCTACTATGTTTGATGTTAGAGCACTGATTTAAGAGTACATATTTCTGATTGTCTTCATGACTATCTTGCAGAATGTGCGAACTTGCTAGAGAAGATGAATGAACAATATGCCGGGGAAATTTTGGATGTTGTTTTTGATGTTTTGAAAAAACTCAAAGACTATTTTTCTAAGGTACAATCTGTTATTGGGGGGAGGGGGTACAAAAGAATTTGCAACTGTTACAGCTAATATGGCAACTTTGCTGAACTCTGTTCCACAGAAGAGGATGGGGTGATTCTGTGATTCAGGTTCATGGAGCACAAATGCCCCACCAGAGCTAAAGAAGGAGGGGGTGGACAACGGCACCATGTCTGGGGCGTAATATAATTTGTGTCATATACTTTAGAGCATATAATTATGGGCACTAGATATCAACAAAGATTGGATCTCTCCAGCTTTCACCCAGAGTCCCAATTGTTGCCTAGTATTGTCACTATAGCCATTATTGTTACGATTCTCCATTTGTTGCCTGCATATTGACACCCACTGCCTATTTGTCTCTAGCAAAAGATATGGACTGTCCATTTCTTGTCTGCATTTGGTTACCATTACCTATTAATTGTCTGCATTTTGCCATGTATTACTATAATTTATCAAACTTCACTGTAATATTTTACCTTGGCTCACCATGTGAGTGTAGCACCCCCCCCCCCCCCCCCCGACATCCCAAAGGCAGGATGGCAACTCCAAAGGCAAGGGATGGCTAGAATTTCACCCAAGGGCTGAGTCCATGGCTAAAATGGGGGACTGAGACAGAACATTGGGTACCGGTCACTTTGCCATTTTAAAGTTTTATTGTAGAACAGTCAGAGATAAGGGTTAGGGGTCTTGGATACCATGTGGATCACTTACACACTCTCCAGATCAATGTCCAGCTTCACAGTGTCAGAACCTTTAAGCCAATAATGATGGGCTCAGGCGTGTTCTGATCATACCTGTCAGGAAGCCATCACTGCACATCGCCAAACATAGGCAGCATGTGTATGTGCAGCTGCGGACCGGAAAATGCCTCACTGCTTATGATTGTCGGTGTGTAGTGACGGCTTTTTGGCAAGTACGATCTGAACATGCCTGAGCCCATTTCTATGAGCCAAGTTGGTAACTGTGTAAACGCATTCCCAAATTTCATTATGTCCTCCAAGTGAGTCACCAGGCCCTTCTGAGAGACCAGCCTTCCTCCTGGCTTTCTCCAGCAAGGGGCCTCCCCTGGATCTTGTCCTTGGAATGGCTTCAGGACCACTTCTGCTCATGTTAGGTCCCAAACAGGCTATTGGACCTAACAGCAGAGCTCCATCCAGCAGCACCCTGCCAGGCTCCAGCCCAGAAAAAAAAAGAGCAAGCACGTGATCTGTCCCAAATATTTTTTCCTTCTCAGGATGCAACAGTAGCCTAAACCCTCCTACTTGGTTGGCTGAAGGAAATATAAAGATTTGTAACTCAGTTTTGTTTATGAAATATCATACTATGGCCAGCGATACCATTGAAACTACCGGTGAAATTGAGAAATCACAACCCTACTAAGTTTAGGGAAGACCAGACAAAGCTCTACACAACTAGTCTGGGCTGACTTCTACACAAACAAAAATGAAATTTAGGGTAGCAGCCGCTGCTTAGGACAAGGGGGCTACATGTGCCACTGTTAAAGCGTTCAATTTGCCATTGCACACTATCCCCAAATTTTAATACTGCATGCTACATGGGCCCACTACTATTAACACATTTTGCTTGTTGGCTCTGCCCCAATTCCCCTGGAAGTCTAACACACGGTCGGACTTGTCTTGCATACACACGGTCGCAGAAAGTTGTTGGAAAATCCAATCGTTCTGAACGCAGTGACGTAAAACACGTACAACGTGACTATAAATGGGCCAGTAGCCAATAGCTTTCATCTGGTAATTTATTCTGAGCACGCGTGGCACTTTGTCTGTCAGAACTGTCCAGCTCTCAAACTTTGTGTGTCGGAAATTCCGATGGAAAAAGTCAGATGAAGCCCGACCGTGTGTATGCGGCATAAGGCACATTGTTCCCCAGTTACGCACATCAGTATGTCATCTTTGATGTAAGATGTCACTGTTGGTGCCCATTCAGAGCGTGGACTTTTAGAACCAAGTGGATCTCACAAACTATGCATATTTTCCCATATTAGGTAGATTCATATATCATACAATTTTAGTTTAAATGTAAGTACAATTTCCTGCTGTATCTTTTTAAATTGCTGAGGCATAGCATCTCTGCTCTACCTATCCCCACAGACTGTAGCATTGAATGGTCATTAAGGTGTGCTACCCCTGACACCAGCCTCTCTTCCTTCCCTTTGTGAGTCAGGGTGGGCCTCATTTAATGCATTAAGGGTGCATTAAAGGACCTTGCTTGAATCAGGAGATAATGGTGCCATCAGTTTAAGTACTTTGAAAACGTCAACAAAGCAGCTAGGTAAAGTGGGTAATGATTGCTGTTTATAATAATATTTTGTAGCCCTTTTCATTTTTACAGTGCCGGATTTTTTTTTTTTTTTTTTATTTATTTATGGTAAACCAAGTATTATTAGGGATTTAATTACCATTATTTTCCCAACTAGCTATACCCTATCACCAAGATGTTGTACAGCCCGGGTCTGCATTCAGTTGCATAAAACATCAGAGCCAGAAATGTTGAAACCCATTTCTCAATCCCGGGATTGCAGGCCTGACCAGGGAGCAGCTCGGGACGGATAAGTACAGGAAGCCCAGCAGCTGTCACTCACAACTGATTGAGGTCAGAATGGTAGAGCATATCATCTCGGTGCTCCTCAGCCTAATCCTCCCCTACAATGGAAGCACAATGGCAATAAAAACTTTGACTGATGTAACTAGGAAACTGTGCCTTGTAAGATCACATCCTTGGTGTATAGACTTCCCCAAATAACAGCTCATTGGCTGAAAGCTATTTACAGAGAGGCATTGTATATATAAAGTTATATAGCGTTTTCCTCTGTTTTTATTTACATGCTGAGGTTTATTCTGTCTCTCTCTTGTTCAGGTTTCCAATATGGCTATTGAAATGGAGAGTCCCAATCTGAATCCAATGCGTGCAGGTCAGTAAGTGTAACAGCATCTCTGAGCAATTTTAGCATTACTAGGTATAATCATTTAGTGACAGCAAAAAAATGAACAATGAGCACTTCTTTATGGTAAAAATCAACCCAAATCAACCCAAACCCTGGGTTAATTAGAGATTGAGTTCAGGAGTTTGGTACAATCCAAACTTCTAAGAGTATTAGAGGCTTCATGTAGCAGACAGCTCCCATTGTCCCCATCTCATGTCTTGATGTCACCAGGTTGGTTGGCCACTGCAAGTAAATCCTCCAGGGCTTTATAGCGATAGCACAGAGGCTGCATGAATGAGAGAATTGTTTCCAAAACCTCACTTTGTTACACTGCTGGTAACCCATAATGTTCTGGAGAGGTACTGTACATACATGCACTGTTAGACTTCCAGTGACAAGTTTCTGATGCTTGGCAAAGAAAACTCTACCTGTGCGTTGTTGTTACTAAGAGTTTTCAAGCACTCTCCGACACACATCCTCTAGTTGAGGAAAGTGAAAAGATAGTGCTTGTGTTATATCTTTGGTGTTTTATAAAGGTATTGATGTAAAATATATGGATCCTGGGCATGCAGCTTCTACCCTCCAGATCTCTATAGGCTGCTTGGCTTGCAGTGTAATGTAACAAAAAAATGAAATGAAAACACCACTCTGCTAAGAGGACCAGATTCACCTTTATTCTATTACAATCTAAAAAATAGTGTATTTTGGGAGTCCGCGGTCACCCCCCCCCCCCCACACACACACACACACACACACGCACGCACACACACGCACCTTATCAGGGCTGGAAAAAATACCAACTCGCTTCTGGTTGTTCATATTATTATTAGCCATGCCCTGATATGAGGGGGATGCTCTTGCACCCCCAATAGACATGTGCATTTCGTTTCGTTCCGAATCGAAATTCGGACGAATTTTCATTATTCGGACATTCGGATGCATCCGAATTACCAAATTACAATGCTAACGAATTCAAACGAAATTCGAATCAAATTCGAAAAATTACATTTTGTGACCCGAATTTGGGGCCACGTATCTCAGGGTCACTTGCAGCTAGAAACTCCAAATATAGGTATGCAAACACAGTAGAACTAGCACTACAACCTCTCCAAATTTGGGGTTTCTAGCACTAAGTGACCCCGAGATACATGGCCCTAAAGTCAGGTCGCAAAATATTTTCGAATCCGGTTGAAATAGTTTCACATGCGGTTGAAATAGTTTCAAATGCGGTTGAAATAGTTTCAAATGCGGTTGAAATAATTTCGAATCATGTTGAAATCATTTTCGAATCCGGTAGAAATATTTTCAAATTTTGTTGAAATTGGCCACAAAGTCGGGTTCCAAAAGCTCATTCTCTGCTGCAGAAAAGTACTTGACATATTGTCCATATCTCGGGGTCACTTGGTGCTAGGAACCCCACAACTTGTGGCAGGTGACGTGGCAAGTGGACAATCCACAACTTGGTCATGTGGCACTCGTGGCAGGTGTCATGTCAAGTGGACGATACACAACTTGTGGCAGGTGATGTAGCAAGTGGACAATGACATACAGCATATGTACTTGCCTTGCGATCGACATCCGTGACTTCTTCAATCAGGCATGCTGACAAATTCATTGATGTGATAAATATAAGTGAAATAAGATGTGTGTGTTTTTTTGCACTGGTACACTGCAAGTATGAGAAGTTGATGTGTCAGATGTATATAAGTAAGTAACTAACCATCTTCCAAAATTTCTAATTCAAATAGAAAAGATTAGAACAAAAATATAATTTAATAGAATAAAATAGAAAGAATATACAACCATCTTCTGAAATTCTAATTTCAAATAGAATAAATTAGAATTTCGAATAGTATGAATTCAAATTTTTAAATTAATTAATTTTAAATTTGGATAGAAAAGATTATAATAAAATAGAAAATAGACTAGAAAAACGATAGAACAGAATATAATATATTATATTTTATTCTGTTCTGTTCTATTGTTTTTCTAGTCTATTCTTTTATATTCTATTAAAAACTCTTCTATTAAAATCGAAATCATTATATACTAAATTCGAATTTCGGAAGATGGTGGTTTTATAATATATATTTCTTTCCGACATTCAAATTTCGTATAGAATGAATTTGAATTTGAATAGAAAAGATTTGAAAAGAAATAGAGAATAGACTAGAAAAACAATAGAATAGAATATAGATATTATCTATTTCATTTTTTATTTCTTTTGCAGATTACTATTTGTTACTATTAGACTATTAGCATCTATTTCATTTTTTGCAGATCTCCTGCAAACTATTGGTATCTATTTCATTTTCTCACCAGATCTCCTGCAGACTATTAGCATTTTTTTCTTTTTTTTAGCAGATCTCATGTAGACTATTAACAGCCATTTCACTTTTTTTTGCAGATCTCCTGCAGACTGTTAGAATCAATTTCATTTTTTTGCAGATTACTATTTATTTCCATCAGATCTCCTGCAGTATAATAACATCTATTTCATTTTTTTTGCAGATCTCCTGCAGACTATTAGCCTCTATTTCATTTTCTTTTCTTATTTTGCATTAGAGCAGCCATTTCCTTTATTTCAGCAGATCTCCTGCAGACTATTAGCAACTATTTCATTTATGAATGGAGGAACGGTATGAGGAAGAGACAACAAGAAAGACATCACCGCTTATATCTCTATACACAGGGAAATGGCTGCAGTGCTAATAGTCGGCAGGAGACCAGCAAAAAATAAATAGATGCTTATAGTCTGCAGATCTGATGAGATAATTAAATAGATACTAATAGTCTGCAGGAGATCTGCAAAAAAATTATAAAAATGCTGTCATGAACCAGATGTGACCAGAACTGTGTGACTGCGACAAGTGAACCAGACACAAATAAGTGAAGGTAAATTTATTAAGCAAACGCATATAAATGTGAACACACCACCAATACAAACTAAGTGAACAAACTAACAACCAAACAGTGCAGATAAGCAAGTAAACCAGTATAATGTAACAAAAGGGAGAACCAGAATCGTAGTCAAGCCAGGCCGGGGTCATAAATATGAGGTAAGCAGAATAGGGGGACAAGGAGAGAGGGAAAAGGTACAAGAGGCAGGATACAGGAAACAGGGATCGGGGATCAGGTATCAGGTATCAGGTATCAGACAAGCTGCAGGTCAGGGCTCAAGGACAATACCAAGGCGAAGTGTATATGAACTTGCCGGGTATTTATAATGGCTGCTGTCAGTCATGTGACGCCTGACTGCAGAGGGCAATACTTGCTCCATACTGCCAGGATCCCTCCGCTGGTGGACACCAGTACTGCGGACCAAAGATGACATAATTCCAGCAGGAGACACCTGCTGGTGGATCGCAGTACTGCATGCCAAATGATTGATATTACCAGCGGAGGGAACCTTTCCTGACAGTACCCCCCCTCAAAGGAGCGACCTCCGGACGCTCCAACTAGCAGTTGCTGGGGAAAGTCCACTGCGTCAAGCTGGGCTATGGGCAAAGTCACATTAGGTTGGGTAACAGACACTTCAAGCAGGGCAGCAGACAGAACCACATCGGGCCGGGAAGCTGGCACGTCAGGCTGGAAGGCGGGCAGGGGCACGTCAGGCTGGAAGGCGGGCAGCGGCACGTCAGGCTGGAAGGCAGGCACATCAGGCTGGACAGCAGGCACATCAGACTGGAAGGCGTCGGACTGCAAGGCCGGGACATCAGACTGGAAGGTGTCGGACTGCAAGGCCGGGACATCAGACTGGAAGGCGTCGGACTGCAAGGCCGGGACATCAGACTGGAAGGCGTCGGACTGCAAGGCCGGGACATCAGACTGGAAGGCGTCGGACTGCGAGGCCGGGACATCAGACTGGAAGGCGTCGGACTGCGAGGCCGGGACATCAGACTGGAAGGCGTCGGACTGCGAGGCCGGGACATCAGACTGGAAGGCGTCGGACTGCGAGGCCGGGACATCAGACTGGAAGGCGTCGGACTGCGAGGCCGGGACATCAGACTGGAAAGAATCAGACTGCGAGGCCGGGACATCAGACTGGAAGGCATCAGACTGCAAGGCCGGAACATCAAACTGGAAGGCATCAGACTGCAAGGCCGGAACATCAGACTGGAAGGCATCAGACTGCAAGGCCGGAACATCAGACTGGAAGGCATCAGACTGCAAGGCCGGAACATCAGACTGGAAGGCATCAGACTGGAAGGCATCAGACTGGAAGGCATCAGACTGCAAGGCCGGGACATCAGACTGGAAGGCATCAGACTGCAAGGACGGGACATCAGACTGGAGGGCATCAGACTGGAAGGCCGGGACATCAGACTGGAAGGCCGGGGCATCAGACTGGAAGGCCGGGGCATCAGACTGGAAGGCATCAGACTGGAAGGCCGGGGCATCAGACTGGAAGGCATCAGACTGGAAGGCCGGGACATCAAACTGCAAGACATCAGACTGGAAGGCCGGGACATCAAACTGCAAGACATCAGACTGAAAGGCCGGGACATCAAACTGCAAGACATCAGACTGGAAGGCCGGGACATCAGACTGCAAGACATCAGACTGCAAGACATCAGACTGGAAGGCCGGGACATCAGACTGCAAGACGTCAGACTGGAAGGCCGAGACATCCGACTGCAAGACGTCAGACTGGAAGGCCGAGACATCCGACTGCAAGACGTCAGACTGGAAGGCCGAGACATCAGACTGCAAGACGTCAGACTGGAAGGCCGAGACATCAGACTGCAAGACATCAGGCTGGAAGGCCGGGACATCAGACTGCAAGACGTCAGGCTGGAAGGCATCTGGCTGGAAGGCCGGGACATCAGGCTGGAAGGCGTCTGGCTGGAAGGCCGGGACATCAGGCTGGAAGGCGTCTGGCTGGAAGGCCGGGACATCAGGCTGGAAGGCGTCTGGCTGGAAGGCCGGGACATCAGGCTGGAAGGCGTCTGGCTGGAAGGCCGGGACATCAGGCTGGAAGGCGTCTGGCTGGAAGGCCGGGACATCAGGCTGGAAGGCGTCTGGCTGGAAGGCCGGGACATCAGGCTGGAAGGCGTCTGGCTGGAAGGCCGGGACATCAGGCTGGAAGGCGTCTGGCTGGAAGGCCGGGACATCAGGCTGGAAGGCGTCTGGCTGGAAGGCCGGGACATCAGGCTGGAAGGCGTCTGGCTGGAAGGCTGGGACATCAGGCTGGAAGGCGTCTGGCTGGAAGGCCGGGACATCAGGCTGGAAGGTGTCAGGCTGGAACTCTGGCTCTGGCACTCCGGGCTGGAGCTCTGGCTCTGGCACTCCGGGCTGGAGCTCTGGCTCTGGCACTCCGGGCTGGAGCTCTGGCTCTGGCACTCCGGGTTGGGACAGATTGGTAGGTGTGGAGGCAGGTTGGGTTAATGGTAAGACCATTTTGGTTGGGAAAAACTTTCGTTTTTTCTTTGGCTTAGCCACTGAAGCTCTGTAGGTGACTACAGGACTGTAAATAAGGGGTGCAGCAGACTGGAAAGGAGGATTGTGATATGGCAGAGAAGAAGTACCAGTAGCTGGGGAAAGAACTTGTGGGTTTGTAGACAGCGGAGAGGAAGCAGGTGGGTTGAATGCAGGATAAGTACAGGGAGTAGAGACTGGATAGGAGTATTTGGTTGGGAGCAGCGTGTACTGGGGTGCAACTGAGGCTGACATGGCTGGTGGGGAAACATACTTTTGGGTAGGCTCATACCTGATGGCAGAGGTGGATTGTTTGGCTGGGGATGATTGCACCATGTCAGACCATGCTGAAAGTATGGGTTGTACAAACTGAAGTTTTAAGCCTCCCTGTCTAACCAAAGACTGAGCAGATACAATGCACTCAGCAATCACCTGTGGGGAACAGGCTGAGTAGTGTTCACAAAAATCAGAAGGATCATCTTCAAAAAGCCATACTAAAGATACAACCTGATTCATATCAAAAGGAGGAGTGAAATCATCACGGCCATCTGGGATACAGGGCAGGGCTAGCTCAGTACAGATCTTTATCAAAGGCTGCACCTCCTCAAACAATGTATAACCCTGATCGACCAGGGAGTGAGCCAAACGCATAGCTGCAAACAACTGGTCACTAGACCATTCTTTCAAAACCTGGCGGCAATAATCACCACTCTCAGATGCCAGCAGAGAAAAATAAATGATCTCATCAGCATTCATGTTTGCAACCAAACTAAAGCAAATGGTTCCCCTGTGCAGCCACTTCTGGTCAGGAATGGCCTTGGTATTCTGTCATGAACCAGATGTGACCAGAACTGTGTGACTGCGACAAGTGAACCAGACACAAATAAGTGAAGGTAAATTTATTAAGCAAACGCATATAAATGTGAACACACCACCAATACAAACTAAGTGAACAAACTAACAACCAAACAGTGCAGATAAGCAAGTAAACCAGTATAATGTAACAAAAGGGAGAACCAGAATCGTAGTCAAGCCAGGCCGGGGTCATAAATATGAGGTAAGCAGAATAGGGGGACAAGGAGAGAGGGAACAGGTACAAGAGGCAGGATACAGGAAACAGGGATCGGGGATCAGGTATCAGGTATCAGGTATCAGGTATCAGGTATCAGGTCAGGGCTCAAGGACAATACCAAGGCGAAGTGTATATGAACTTGCCGGGTATTTATAATGGCTGCTGTCAGTCATGTGACGCCTGACTGCAGAGGGCAATACCTGCTCCATACTGCCAGGATCCCTCCGCTGGTGGACACCAGTACTGCGGACCAAAGATGACATAATTCCAGCAGGAGACACCTGCTGGTGGATCGCAGTACTGCATGCCAAATGATTGATATTACCAGCGGAGGGAACCTTTCCTGACAGTACCCCCCCTCAAAGGAGCGACCTCCGGACGCTCCAACTAGCAGTTGCTGGGGAAAGTCCACTGCGTCAAGCTGGGCTATGGGCAAAGTCACATTAGGTTGGGTAATAGACACTTCAAGCAGGGCAGCAGACAGAACCACATCGGGCCGGGAAGCTGGCACGTCAGGCTGGAAGGCGGGCAGGGGCACGTCAGGCTGGAAGGCGGGCAGCGGCACGTCAGGCTGGAAGGCAGGCACATCAGGCTGGACAGCAGGCACATCAGACTGGAAGGCGTCGGACTGCAAGGCCGGGACATCAGACTGGAAGGCGTCGGACTGCAAGGCCGGGACATCAGACTGGAAGGCGTCGGACTGCAAGGCCGGGACATCAGACTGGAAGGCGTCGGACTGCAAGGCCGGGACATCAGACTGGAAGGCGTCGGACTGCAAGGCCGGGACATCAGACTGGAAGGCGTCGGACTGCGAGGCCGGGACATCAGACTGGAAGGCGTCGGACTGCGAGGCCGGGACATCAGACTGGAAGGCGTCGGACTGCGAGGCCGGGACATCAGACTGGAAGGCGTCGGACTGCGAGGGCGGGACATCAGACTGGAAGGCGTCGGACTGCGAGGCCGGGACATCAGACTGGAAGGCGTCGGACTGCGAGGCCGGGACATCAGACTGGAAGGCGTCGGACTGCGAGGCCGGGACATCAGACTGGAAGGCGTCGGACTGCGAGGCCGGGACATCAGACTGGAAAGAATCAGACTGCGAGGCCGGGACATCAGACTGGAAGGCATCAGACTGCAAGGCCGGAACATCAAACTGGAAGGCATCAGACTGCAAGGCCGGAACATCAGACTGGAAGGCATCAGACTGCAAGGCCGGAACATCAGACTGGAAGGCATCAGACTGCAAGGCCGGAACATCAGACTGGAAGGCATCAGACTGGAAGGCATCAGACTGCAAGGCCGGGACACCAGACTGGAAGGCATCAGACTGCAAGGCCGGGACATCAGACTGGAGGGCATCAGACTGGAAGGCCGGGACATCAGACTGGAAGGCCGGGGCATCAGACTGGAAGGCCGGGGCATCAGACTGGAAGGCATCAGACTGGAAGGCCGGGGCATCAGACTGGAAGGCATCAGACTGGAAGGCCGGGACATCAAACTGCAAGACATCAGACTGGAAGGCCGGGACATCAAACTGCAAGACATCAGACTGAAAGGCCGGGACATCAAACTGCAAGACATCAGACTGGAAGGCCGGGACATCAGACTGCAAGACATCAGACTGGAAGGCCGGGACATCAGACTGCAAGACGTCAGACTGGAAGGCCGAGACATCAGACTGCAAGACGTCAGACTGGAAGGCCGAGACATCAGACTGCAAGACGTCAGGCTGGAAGGCCGGGACATCAGACTGCAAGACGTCAGGCTGGAAGGCATCTGGCTGGAAGGCCCGGGACATCAGGCTGGAAGGCGTCTGGCTGGAAGGCCGGGACATCAGGCTGGAAGGCGTCTGGCTGGAAGGCCGGGACATCAGGCTGGAAGGCGTCTGGCTGGAAGGCCGGGACATCAGGCTGGAAGGCGTCTGGCTGGAAGGCCGGGACATCAGGCTGGAAGGCGTCTGGCTGGAAGGCCGGGACATCAGGCTGGAAGGCGTCTGGCTGGAAGGCCGGGACATCAGGCTGGAAGGCGTCTGGCTGGAAGGCCGGGACATCAGGCTGGAAGGCGTCTGGCTGGAAGGCCGGGACATCAGGCTGGAAGGCGTCTGGCTGGAAGGCCGGGACATCAGGCTGGAAGGCGTCTGGCTGGAAGGCCGGGACATCAGGCTGGAAGGCGTCTGGCTGGAAGGCCGGGACATCAGGCTGGAAGGCGTCTGGCTGGAAGGCCGGGACATCAGGCTGGAAGGCGTCTGGCTGGAAGGCCGGGACATCAGGCTGGAAGGTGTCAGGCTGGAACTCTGGCTCTGGCACTCCGGGCTGGAGCTCTGGCTCTGGCACTCCGGGCTGGAGCTCTGGCTCTGGCACTCCGGGCTGGAGCTCTGGCTCTGGCACTCCGGGCTGGGACAGATTGGTAGGTGTGGAGGCAGGTTGGGTTAATGGTAAGACCATTTTGGTTGGGAAAAACTTTCGTTTTTTCTTTGGCTTAGCCACTGAAGCTCTGTAGGTGACTACAGGACTGTAAATAAGGGGTGCAGCAGACTGGAAAAGAGGATTGTGATATGGCAGAGAAGAAGTACCAGTAGCTGGGGAAAGAACTTGTGGGTTTGTAGACAGCGGAGAGGAAGCAGGTGGGTTGAATGCAGGATAAGTACAGGGAGTAGAGACTGGATAGGAGTATTTGGTTGGGAGCAGCGTGTACTGGGGTGCAACTGAGGCTGACATGGCTGGTGGGGAAACATACTTTTGGGTAGGCTCATACCTGATGGCAGAGGTGGATTGTTTGGCTGGGGCTGATTGCACCATGTCAGACCATGCTGAAAGTATGGGTTGTACAAACTGAAGTTTTAAGCCTCCCTGTCTAACCAAAGACTGAGCAGATACAATGCACTCAGCAATCACCTGTGGGGAACAGGCTGAGTAGTGTTCACAAAAATCAGAAGGATCATCTTCAAAAAGCCATACTAAAGATACAACCTGATTCATATCAAAAGGAGGAGTGAAATCATCACGGCCATCTGGGATACAGGGCAGGGCTAGCTCAGTACAGATCTTTATCAAAGGCTGCACCTCCTCAAACAATGTATAACCCTGATCGACCAGGGAGTGAGCCAAACGCATAGCTGCAAACAACTGGTCACTAGACCATTCTTTCAAAACCTGGCGGCAATAATCACCACTCTCAGATGCCAGCAGAGAAAAATAAATGATCTCATCAGCATTCATGTTTGCAACCAAACTAAAGCAAATGGTTCCCCTGTGCAGCCACTTCTGGTCAGGAATGGCCTTGGTATTCTGTCATGAACCAGATGTGACCAGAACTGTGTGACTGCGACAAGTGAACCAGACACAAATAAGTGAAGGTAAATTTATTAAGCAAACGCATATAAATGTGAACACACCACCAATACAAACTAAGTGAACAAACTAACAACCAAACAGTGCAGATAAGCAAGTAAACCAGTATAATGTAACAAAAGGGAGAACCAGAATCGTAGTCAAGCCAGGCCGGGGTCATAAATATGAGGTAAGCAGAATAGGGGGACAAGGAGAGAGGGAACAGGTACAAGAGGCAGGATACAGGGATCGGGGATCAGGTATCAGGTATCAGGTATCAGGTATCAGGTATCAGGTATCAGGTATCAGGTATCAGGTATCAGGTATCAGGTATCAGGTATCAGGTATCAGGTATCAGGTATCAGGTATCAGGTATCAGGTCAGGGCTCAAGGACAATACCAAGGCGAAGTGTATATGAACTTGCCGGGTATTTATAATGGCTGCTGTCAGTCATGTGACGCCTGACTGCAGAGGGCAATACCTGCTCCATACTGCCAGGATCCCTCCGCTGGTGGACACCAGTACTGCGGACCAAAGATGACATAATTCCAGCAGGAGACACCTGCTGGTGGATCGCAGTACTGCATGCCAAATGATTGATATTACCAGCGGAGGGAACCTTTCCTGACAGTACCCCCCCTCAAAGGAGCGACCTCCGGACGCTCCAACTAGCAGTTGCTGGGGAAAGTCCACTGCGTCAAGCTGGGCTATGGGCAAAGTCACATTAGGTTGGGTAATAGACACTTCAAGCAGGGCAGCAGACAGAACCACATCGGGCCGGGAAGCTGGCACGTCAGGCTGGAAGGCGGGCAGGGGCACGTCAGGCTGGAAGGCGGGCAGCGGCACGTCAGGCTGGAAGGCAGGCACATCAGGCTGGACAGCAGGCACATCAGACTGGAAGGCGTCGGACTGCAAGGCCGGGACATCAGACTGGAAGGCGTCGGACTGCAAGGCCGGGACATCAGACTGGAAGGCGTCGGACTGCGAGGCCGGGACATCAGACTGGAAGGCGTCGGACTGCGAGGCCGGGACATCAGACTGGAAGGCGTCGGACTGCGAGGCCGGGACATCAGACTGGAAGGCGTCGGACTGCGAGGCCGGGACATCAGACTGGAAGGCGTCGGACTGCGAGGCCGGGACATCAGACTGGAAGGCGTCGGACTGCGAGGCCGGGACATCAGACTGGAAGGCGTCGGACTGCGAGGCCGGGACATCAGACTGGAAGGCGTCGGACTGCGAGGCCGGGACATCAGACTGGAAGGCGTCGGACTGCGAGGCCGGGACATCAGACTGGAAGGCGTCGGACTGCGAGGCCGGGACATCAGACTGGAAGGCGTCGGACTGCGAGGCCGGGACATCAGACTGGAAGGCGTCGGACTGCGAGGCCGGGACATCAGACTGGAAGGCGTCGGACTGCGAGGCCGGGACATCAGACTGGAAGGCGTCGGACTGCGAGGCCGGGACATAAGACTGGAAGGCATCAGACTGCGAGGCCGGGACATCAGACTGGAAGGCATCAGACTGCAAGGCCGGAACATCAGACTGGAAGGCATCAGACTGCAAGGCCGGAACATCAGACTGGAAGGCATCAGACTGCAAGGCCGGAACATCAGACTGGAAGGCATCAGACTGCAAGGCCGGAACATCAGACTGGAAGGCATCAGACTGGAAGGCCGGAACATCAGACTGGAAGGCATCAGACTGCAAGGCCGGGACATCAGACTGGAAGGCATCAGACTGCAAGGCCGGGACATCAGACTGGAGGGCATCAGACTGGAAGGCCGGGACATCAGACTGGAAGGCCGGGGCATCAGACTGGAAGGCCGGGGCATCAGACTGGAAGGCCGGGGCATCAGACTGGAAGGCATCAGACTGGAAGGCCGGGGCATCAGACTGGAAGGCATCAGACTGGAAGGCCGGGACATCAAACTGCAAGACATCAGACTGGAAGGCCGGGACATCAAACTGCAAGACATCAGACTGAAAGGCCGGGACATCAAACTGCAAGACATCAGACTGGAAGGCCGGGACATCAGACTGCAAGACATCAGACTGCAAGACATCAGACTGGAAGGCCGGGACATCAGATTGCAAGACATCAGACTGGAAGGCCGAGACATCCGACTGCAAGACGTCAGACTGGAAGGCCGAGACATCAGACTGCAAGACGTCAGACTGGAAGGCCGAGACATCAGACTGCAAGACGTCAGGCTGGAAGGCCGGGACATCAGACTGCAAGACGTCAGGCTGGAAGGCGTCTGGCTGGAAGGCCGGGACATCAGGCTGGAAGGCGTCTGGCTGGAAGGCCGGGACATCAGGCTGGAAGGCGTCTGGCTGGAAGGCCGGGACATCAGGCTGGAAGGCGTCTGGCTGGAAGGCCGGGACATCAGGCTGGAAGGCGTCTGGCTGGAAGGCCGGGACATCAGGCTGGAAGGCGTCTGGCTGGAAGGCCGGGACATCAGGCTGGAAGGCCGGGACATCAGGCTGGAAGGCGTCTGGCTGGAAGGCCGGGACATCAGGCTGGAAGGCGTCTGGCTGGAAGGCCGGGACATCAGGCTGGAAGGCGTCTGGCTGGAAGGCCGGGACATCAGGCTGGAAGGCGTCTGGCTGGAAGGCCGGGACATCAGGCTGGAAGGCGTCTGGCTGGAAGGCTGGGACATCAGGCTGGAAGGCGTCTGGCTGGAAGGCCGGGACATCAGGCTGGAAGGCGTCTGGCTGGAAGGCCGGGACATCAGGCTGGAAGGCGTCTGGCTGGAAGGCCGGGACATCAGGCTGGAAGGCGTCTGGCTGGAAGGCCGGGACATCAGGCTGGAAGGCGTCAGGCTGGAAGGCCGGGACATCAGGCTGGAAGGCGTCAGGCTGGAAGGCCGGCACATCAGGCTGGAAGGCGTCAGGCTGGAACTCTGGCTCTGGCACTCCGGGCTGGAGCTCTGGCACTCTGGGCTGGAGCTCTGGCTCTGGCACTCCGGGCTGGAGCTCTGGCTCTGGCACTCCGGGCTGGAGCTCTGGCTCTGGCACTCCGGGCTGGAGCTCTGGCTCTGGCACTCCGGGCTGGAGCTCTGGCTCTGGCACTCCGGGGTGGAGCTCTGGCTCTGGCACTCCGGGCTGGAGCTCTGGCTCTGGCACTCCGGGCTGGAGCTCTGGCTCTGGCACTCCGGGCTGGAGCTCTGGCTCTGGCACTCCGGGCTGGAGCTCTGGCTCTGGCACTCCGGGCTGGGACAGATTGGTAGGTGTGGAGGCAGGTTGGGTTAATGGTAAGACCATTTTGGTTGGGAAAAACTTTCGTTTTTTCTTTGGCTTAGCCACTGAAGCTCTGTAGGTGACTACAGGACTGTAAATAAGGGGTGCAGCAGACTGGAAAGGAGGATTGTGATATGGCAGAGAAGAGGTACCAGTAGCTGGGGAAAGAACTTGTGGGTTTGTAGACAGCGGAGAGGAAGCAGGTGGGTTGAATGCAGGATAAGTACAGGGAGTAGAGACTGGATAGGAGTATTTGGTTGGGAGCAGCGTGTACTGGGGTGCAACTGAGGCTGACATGGCTGGTGGGGAAACATACTTTTGGGTAGGCTCATACCTGATGGCAGAGGTGGATTGTTTGGCTGGGGATGATTGCACCATGTCAGACCATGCTGAAAGTATGGGTTGTACAAACTGAAGTTTTAAGCCTCCCTGTCTAACCAAAGACTGAGCAGATACAATGCACTCAGCAATCACCTGTGGGGAACAGGCTGAGTAGTGTTCACAAAAATCAGAAGGATCATCTTCAAAAAGCCATACTAAAGATACAACCTGATTCATATCAAAAGGAGGAGTGAAATCATCACGGCCATCTGGGATACAGGGCAGGGCTAGCTCAGTACAGATCTTTATCAAAGGCTGCACCTCCTCAAACAATGTATAACCCTGATCGACCAGGGAGTGAGCCAAACGCATAGCTGCAAACAACTGGTCACTAGACCATTCTTTCAAAACCTGGCGGCAATAATCACCACTCTCAGATGCCAGCAGAGAAAAATAAATGATCTCATCAGCATTCATGTTTGCAACCAAACTAAAGCAAATGGTTCCCCTGTGCAGCCACTTCTGGTCAGGAATGGCCTTGGTATTCTGTCATGAACCAGATGTGACCAGAACTGTGTGACTGCGACAAGTGAACCAGACACAAATAAGTGAAGGTAAATTTATTAAGCAAACGCATATAAATGTGAACACACCACCAATACAAACTAAGTGAACAAACTAACAACCAAACAGTGCAGATAAGCAAGTAAACCAGTATAATGTAACAAAAGGGAGAACCAGAATCGTAGTCAAGCCAGGCCGGGGTCATAAATATGAGGTAAGCAGAATAGGGGGACAAGGAGAGAGGGAACAGGTACAAGAGGCAGGATACAGGAAACAGGGATCGGGGATCAGGTATCAGGTATCAGGTATCAGGTATCAGGTATCAGGTATCAGGTATCAGGTATCAGGTATCAGGTATCAGGTATCAGGTATCAGGTATCAGGTATCAGGTATCAGGTATCAGGTATCAGGTATCAGGTATCAGGTATCAGGTATCAGGTCAGGGCTCAAGGACAATACCAAGGCGAAGTGTATATGAACTTGCCGGGTATTTATAATGGCTGCTGTCAGTCATGTGACGCCTGACTGCAGAGGGCAATACCTGCTCCATACTGCCAGGATCCCTCCGCTGGTGGACACCAGTACTGCGGACCAAAGATGACATAATTCCAGCAGGAGACACCTGCTGGTGGATCGCAGTACTGCATGCCAAATGATTGATATTACCAGCGGAGGGAACTTTTTCTGACAAATGCTAATAATCTGCAGGAGATCTGATGGAAATAAATAGTAATCTGCAAAAAAAATTGAAATAGATGCTAATAGTCTGCAGGAGATCTGCTGAACTAAAGGAAATGGCTGTTCTAATGCAAAAAAAAATTAAAATGAAATAGATGTTAATATACTGCAGGAGATCTGATGGAAATAAATAGTAATCTGCAAAAAAGAAAAATGAAATTGATTCTAACAGTCTGCAGGAGATCTGCAAAAAATAAGTGACATGGCTGTTAATAGTCTACAGGAGATCTGCTAAAAAAAGAAATAGATACTAATAGTCTGCAGGAGATCTGCAAAAAAAAATGAAATAGATGCTAATAGTCTGCAGGAGATCTGTTAAAAAAATGAAATAGATACTAATAGTTTGCAGGAGATCTGCAAAAAAATGAAATAAATGCTAATAGTCTGCAGGAGATCTTATTAAAACAAATGGTAATCTGCAAAAAAATGTAAAATGAAATAGATAGTATCTATATTCTATTCTGTTCGATTGTTCTAGTCTATTGTCTATTTCTATTCTAATCTTTCTTATTCAAATTCATTCTATACGAAATTTGAATGTCGGAAAGAAATATATATATATAACCATCTTCCGAAATTGGAATTTAGTATATAATGATTTCGATTTTAATAGAAAAGATTTTAATAGAATATAAAAGAATAGACTAGAAAAACAATAGAACAGAACAGAATAAAGTATAATATATTCTATTCTGTTCCATTGTTTTTCTAGTCTATTTTCTATTTTATTATAATCTTTTCTATCCAAATTTAAAATTAATTCATTTAAAAATTTGAATTCATATTATTCGAAATTCTAATTTATTCTATTCAAATTCCAATTTCAGAAGATGGTTGTATATTCTTTCTATTTTAATCTATTAAATTATATTTTTTTCTATTCTGTTCTAATCTTTTCTATTTGAATTAGAAATTTTGGAAGATGGTTAGTTACTTACTTATATATATCTGTCACATCAACTTTTCATACTTGTCATTGTCCACTTGCCACAAGTTGTGTATTGTATTTGTCCACTTGCCACGTCACCTGCCACAAGGTGTGTATTGTCCACTTGCTACGTCACCTGCCACAAGTTGTGTATTGTCCACTTGCTACGTCACCTGCCACAAGTGCCACGTGACCTGCCACAAGTGCCACGTGACCTGCCACGAGTGCCACATGGCCGGCCACGAGTGCCACATGGCTGGCCACGAGTGCCACATGGCTGGCCACGAGTGCCACGTGACCTACCACATGGCCAGCCACGAGTGCCACGTGACCTGACACGAGTGCCATGTGACCGGCCACGAGTGCCACATCGCCAAGTTGTGGATTGTCCACTTGCCACGTCACCTGCCACCAAGTGACCCCAGATATGGGCAATATGCCAAGTACTTTTCTGCAGCAGAGAATTACATTTTGCGACCTGACTTTGGGGCCACGTATCTCAGGCCACTTATAGCTAGACACCCCAAATAAGGTATGCAAACACAGTAGACTTAGCACTACAAAATCTCCAAGTGACCCCGAGATACATGGCCCTAAAGTCGGGTCGCAAAATATTTTCGAATCCGGTTGAAATAGTTTCCAATGCAGTTGAAATCATTTCGAATCATGTTGAAATCATTTCGAATCCGGTAGAAATATTTTTGAATTTGGTTGAAATATTTTCAAATGCGACCGATTTTTCGAATTCAGTAGAAAACTAAACGAAATCCTAAACGAATTTAACTCATTTAACTAATATAACTAAACGAAATTAATTAATTAATGAATTAAAACGAAACTAAACAATTTTTTTCCTTTTGCACATGTCTAACCCCCAAAACACTTTTTTTTTAATTTTATCCCTTAATTTTAATGGAATAAAATTGTATCTGGACCTCTTAGGCCTTCTTTCACATGAGGCAGACTCCATTAGAAGTCCACCTGCTCAGCAGTAAATTTGTTCGCTGATCCCCGTTGAGCAGGCAGATGGCTTGTCTATGTCCACTCCACTTATGCAGAGCAGACACAGCCAGCAGTCCTCTATGGGAGGTAGGGTATAAACGGACACATGTCCATTGACACCCGCCATTCTATAGAGGGCAATGGATGGTCCAATTGTCTCCTAAAACTGACAGGCAGACCCGAACGGTCCTGTCCCTGTGAAAGGGGCCTAAACAGTAGTGTGGTGCTTTCATTTTATTTTATTTATTACACAACACACATGCTCTATGCTGTCATTGAAGGGTGCCAGTGGTTTTACAGGTAGTGGTCTACAACCAAGAATCATTTGGCTGTCTGTTACAGAAAGATATACTTCTAAAGCCCCATACACACTATCAGATTTTCTACTGATTTTTTCCTTTAGATTTACCACAACCATATAATATGAGGTCAAACCTTAGGACAGGGGTCTCAATCTTGCGGTCCTCCAGCTGTTGCGAAACGATAAGTCCCATGAGGCATTGCAAGGCTGACAGTTACAAGCATTACTCCAACAGGCAGAGGCATGATGGGACTTGTAGTTTCACAACAGCTGGAGGGCCACCAGTTTGAGACCCCTGCCTTAGGAGTTTCAATGTGTATGCAATCAGACAGGCCCTTGCACTACATGGTTTTGGTAAATCTGAAGGAAAAAAGCTGAAAATCTGATAGTGTGTATGGGGCTTAATACTTTTGGAAGAGAACTACAGCATTGTTAAGGCCCATACACACGATCTGACTTTTTGACAACAAACATGCAAATTAGCTGTGTTAAGGCAACATCCGACCGTGTGTACGCTCCATTGGACAAACTTTTTTCGGTTTTCATCTGACTTTTGTTGGCTGTATGAACGTACAAACTTTTCGGCAACAAAAGTCCAATGGAGCAAAGTCCGATCGTTTGTACAGAAAACCATAGGACTTTTATACAAAGTACAAACACGCATGCTCAGAACCAATGCAAAAGATCAGACAACAATACAGAAGTTGACCAAAGGTGGCGGTAAAGAGCAGAAAAACCACATGATTTAGTGAAAGTTGGCTGAAAAAGTCCTGCCGTGTGTATGCAATACAAGTTCATGGCCGACGCCCTTTTGTACAAAAATCCACAGGAAAGTTTGTACAAAGTCCGAACGTGTGTATGAGGCTTTACTGGTAATATTTGCTATAATGCTAGAAATAATAAATGTAAACTGTTAGAATTGCTATATCAAGGGCAGCATCAGTCTAATTTCATACATATTATTGATATGAACACCCTGATAGTTTATTGCTGGCAGTGTAAATTTAAAGAAAACCTGGCACACTAGAAAAACCAATTAAACCAGCAGCGGGTGCTGAAAGCCCATAGGTGCTTTACTATTGGTCAGTGTGGCCCCTTTTTACTCCGAGATACCAATAGTGAGGCATGAGTGGACAGAGTGTGGACTAAAATAGATTTTCTATGTCAAATTCAGAAGTTGCATATCCGTGTTACCCAGAAATGGCCATAGATGGATCGAAATTCGGCCTGTCCCTGTTTACACTATGTTGCAATGAAGCTACTCAACTGCAGGTTTTTGTCTTAGTAATTTTACATGTTAATAGAAAACTTATTGTGACTTCTTTGTTCTGTTTTAGACATCAAGGCTTCCAGGATAGAACAGTTTATCAACAACTCCAGAAGGGTAGGTCCAACAGCAGCAGGCTGGGTAGTCCAACAATATTTATAACAGTAGCTATCTATTAAATTACTTCATAATGAACATGGTTTTTATTAAACTTAATTTGCCTAAAATGTTGACAGTAATATTTTTAAAGGTTTTTTTTTTAGTTTCAATGTTTTTTATTCAAAATTTCAAAGTATATACAAGATACTTTTGCATAAACAGCAGGAGACATTAGCAGGGAGTACAATATAGACAACTGAATAACAGACTACATAGGATATCCTCAGTTTCCATAAGGCATCAAATAGCAATAGCCAGTAGCCAATTAAACAAGGAAAGCCTATTCCAAAAAAGTTTTGCTACATACTATGAAACACAAGCAACGGTTTCAGTCATACATGAATATACACATTAGATAAACGCAGCAGTGTGCAACCCGAGTGTAGAATATTAACAGATTTATTGTGGTGAAAGGATAAATGGCAACTCACATATAATCAGGCTCATCACATAGTAAGGGCTTCTGATGGTCAGTCTCACAACAACAGGGAACCTCAGACCAGGGTAGATGGATACACCTGCAGGGCCAAGAGAACACACCAGGGGGCACCAAACTAAGTGCAGCATTAAAGTGGTTGTAAACCATTACAAACCACTTTGACCTACAGGTAAGCCTAGATTAAGGCTTACCTGTAGGTCCAAGAAATATCTCCTAAACCTACACAGTTTAGGATATATTTGCCAAAAGACAGGCACCGTGCCGTAGACAGCGGTGCGCAGGCGCACTGAGCGTGCCGCTGTTAATGGCGATATGCCGTGAGTGGGGGCTCCCGTGAGCATGCGCGGGAGTGATGTCATTGCGGCTCCGTCGAATGACAGCGCCGGAGCAGCAAGACCCACCAAGAAGATGGAGGCTCCGTACACAAGGGGACAACTGTGACTTCGCTGGCTCCTGTGTCAGGTAAGTGACACATAATGGGTTACTATGCGATGCATAGTAGTCCATTATGCTTTACCTTTGCAGGGAATCAAAGAGGAAGTAAACCCATCAGGGTTTACTTCCTCTTTAAATGTACTAAGAAACACTAGTAAATTAGAAACTCTCATGGGAAGAAGAACTGTCACTTTTTGTATGTAATCCGTAAGTGGTCAGCTCATGCATCTGGGATGGGAAGCCTCTTCCTACAACTTGCAGCTTGGAAAGTCCAGACATCAGGCTGAATGACAGCTTAGAGGAGGAAATGGAAACCAACAAGATGGTGGAGAATTGATGTCATTGGGATTTCCGAGGGCAGAGCTATGCATTTCAAGGTCACCCAAGCCTCTTTCTCAAGTAGGGCAATAACCAAGAAGAAACAAATAGTGAGAAAATAAAGGGAAAGAAAAAAAGAACCAAAGAAGGGAAAGTAAACATGAAGAGAATTAGGTCTGAATGTCCTCACCCGGTGCTAGATCTATTCAACTTGGAGAAAGCACTCAGTTCTGGATACATTGGGCCCATGGGTCTCACATGTTTTCAAATTTAAAGTTAGGGTTTTCATCATTTTTATTTATAATGTCATTTATATCCTCAGATATTTGCTTGTTTGCAAAAAAATTTATGGTAAAAGGGATCCTTGTCCAAAGCACCAGTAGACTTGGAATAATAGGAAAGGAGGCGTGCCTGATGTGCAAAAGAATGCAAGTTTGATGGTAAGTAAAGAGGCGTTTATTAAGAATAGCGACAAGTATATAAAGCCAACGTGTTTTGGGAGAAAAGGGCTCTCCCTTCTTCAGGGCTGTTGCTGTACACTATTAAATGGGAATGATTCCCACACAGTTATATATTTGCAAGGTTTCTGAGGTAAAATTGACAAAGTGACTGAGGTTCCAGGGGCAACCTGCATGGTAATCATTCCCATTTAATAGCGTGCAGCACCAGCCATGAAGACGGGAGAACCCTTTTCTCTTGAAACGCATTAGCTTGATATACTTGTCGCTATTCTCAATAAACACCTCTTAATTTACCATTGAACTTGCATTCTTTTAGACATCAGGCACACTTCCTTTCTTATTATTCCCATTGCTAGTCTATATGTGGAAACGCCCTTAAGGCCATACCAGAAAGGCAGCAGCCCAAGGCCTAAGAGGGTTCAACGCCAGTATCCACCATTGGGCATAACGGAGGGACATCTTACTTAGCCACACAATAACCCACCCATGACCAGTAACTGATCCAGTCAGTCCAGCATGGTCTTCAGCACAAACAAGCTAGTGGTCCAAAGCACAAGGATATGATCTGCTTACCATACCACCTTACTCTCATGGTCCAGTCCATCTGCAAAATCTGCAAGACTATTCTTAGTGGTCTTCTGGTCATGTTAGCCTGACTCTGTCATGCTTCTATTCACCTGTATTGTTTAGGTGCAAAATTGCTGGTATTATACCCATATGAAGTTTAACAACTTGTTTTTTGATAGCTGTCCTATAAAAGGCTAAGCTTTTGAGAATGTTACCATGAGCAAACATAGAATTGCATCCAAGGCTACTTGATAGAAGTACTGTAGATATACTTCCTTATATGTTGTACTAAAGGAAGAAAGACAACGTTATCATCATGGTGACATAAATCACAAGTGCAGCGCTGAAAACTAATATAAAGTCCCAATACTAGAAAGATGAAGCATTTCCATATAAAAACAGTCCAATGGGTGCAAGTCCACACAAAGAAGAACTGGGAAGGATCCGTCACCTAGAGGGAAAAATTCACAATGACTCTTACCCCAACTAATGGACCACTTTGTCAAAAGCGGTCAACAGCGCTTAAAAATTATCCACTTCGATATCACCAGACACATGGAGAGATAAATTGTGTGAACACCAATAGGATCCTCCTTGGACAAGCTATCATCGCATCAGATTGTCATGGAAATAGGCATAAAAAACATAATTTCGCAGTATTACTGACAAGTACATTTATTAAGAGCACAGCAAAAGCCAGAATACTCACAAACATCATAGTAATTAAGCGCATGTAAATCCAATAGACACAATCAATGTTTCCAACCAGTAAGATGGCCGACACGTGACCTGACTCCTCCCACGTGTTTCATCACAAACAGACATCATCAGGGGCATGGTTATGTATACGAGAGTTGCCATATATATATATATATATATATATATATATATATATATATATATATATATATATACATATATATACATATATATATACATATATATACATATATATATATATATATATATATATATATATACACACAAACAATTAACGTTCTGGAAAGCAGAAGTTAAAACCACTCGGATGAAGTGGGGTGTTTTAACAGTTTTCTGACAAAGACTGCCTATCATTAAAGAAAAGCAGTCAATCTAATCACACTGAGATGACTAAAATGAAAAATTACCAGCCTAAAAAGAATAGCGCTGGTGTTGGGTGAGTATTAATTAAGAAATCTTTTCATTATGTGACACCGCCAATATAAACCCATGATAGGTAAAGCTCATAGTGCCATCTAGTGGTTGGAAAAATTGTTAATAGATGGTTGGTTGAACCCAACCTCAAAAAAATTATAAAATTAATCACAAAAAAAATCTAATAATAAATGTAAAACACTCAATATGTAAACATTTAATCAGAAACTACAATATCCAAAAAAATCAATAAAAAAGAACAATAGAGCCCCAAAGAGACTTATCATCATGGTAGCAAAGAAGCTAAGGGATAGTTGATCACCTTCAACTGGACTTGTTCTGTAATGTTGGAGACAATGCATAGCTCACCAAGCTACTTCTTCAGTTCCAATGCTTGTCAGGAAGATACCCAACATGTTGGCAAGGGAGGGAATAGGGCTAAATTTCCATTAGTGTGCCTCCAAAGTCGTGCAATTTAAAGTGTGACTTTTTGGAGTTCCACCTTGATACAATTTTGATCTGACTTTACATTCGTTGAGACAAAGTTGCATCAAAATCAAATAGTGCAGGCACCTTTTCAAAGTTGCTGCAACGTTAAGTCGTATAGATTGGAACGGATGTCACTGAAATCAATGTGCTGTGACCTGCCATGCGACTTTATGTGTCCAAAGTCGCACAACAGTGCGCACTAGTGGGAACGGAGCCTTACACAGTAAAACCCCAGAAAATGTTTGTGTCTGACTCTTTTTCATTGACCAAATTTTGACAGATTTATCAAAATCATTTTTTTTCTCCGTAGGACACAACTATGGACTTTGTTACAGTTGAAACAATTGTCTATGAGGATGCTGAAAGTAAGTTTCTTTTATGTTTTTTTTTATCTGGTTCTTAACCACTTCGCATCCAGGCCAATTCTGACATTTCTCTCCTACATGTAAAATTCATAATTTTTTTGCTAGAAAATTACATGGAACCCCCAATATATATTATTATATATGTTTTTTAGCAAAGACCCTAGAGAATACAATGGCGTTGCAACTTTTTATCTCGCACAGTATTTGTACAGCAATTTTTCGAACACGCATGCTTAAAAAAAACAAAAAACAGTAAAGTTAGCCCAATTTAAAAATCCCCATAGGCGACGTTTTAAATTTTTTTACTGGTTACATGTTTTGGGTTACAGAGGAGGTCTAGAGCTAGAATTATTGCTCTCACTCTAACGTTCGCGGCAATACCCCACATGTGTGGTTTGAACACCGTTTTCATATGTAGGCGGGACTTACGTATGCGTTCGCTTCTGCGTACGAACTCACGGGGACAGGGGCGCTTTAAAAAAAATTTTTATTGTTAATTTTTTTTATTTTTTTTTTTAGTTTGACACTTAAAAAAAATAATAAATTGATTACTTTTATTCCTATTACAAGGAATGTAAACATCCCTTGTAATAGGAATATGGCACGATCGGACCTATTTACAGTGAGATATGGGGGTCAATAAGACCTCATATCTCATCTCTAGGCTGGGAAACCTAAAATAAAAAAAAATAAAAAAAACGATTCTGGCCTCCCAGCCAAAACGGCGCCGTTAATTTGAATGCAGAGGCCGGGCGTGACGTCATAACATCGCGCCCGGCCTCCGAGCGATCATAGAGACTCTGAGGATGATCTGGTCTGCCGGAAATCTCTATGGTAACTTCCGGGGGCCAGCGGATCCTGTGACGGACTCACTGATGGAAGCGGTGAGTCGGTAGAAGCACCGGAGGGCGGCGGGAGGAGGGGATGCCCCCTCCCGCCTCCGTAAGAACGATCAAGCGGCGGAACAGCCACTATGATCATTCTTATGGTGCAGGGAATCGCCGGCTGAAAACGCCGATATCTGAATGATGCCTGTGGCCTCAGGCATCATTCAGATATACCACCACAAAGCCCATGACGTCAATAGACATAGTGTGGGCGCCAAGTGGTTAAAGTAAACCTGTCAGCTGCTTCACTAATTTAAAAGTTTTATGTAACACATACACCACCAGGTGCTACTACTATGTCATTAGCCAAAAAAAGTCTCCTCTAAAACTAGGCCACCTAATGACTAAGACCTTGTTCGCACAGGTGGCCAAGGAGTAGTAAAATGGGTGCCGCAATCGCTCTGCAACCACGTGCAATGCAGGCAATTGTGACACGGTGGTTTAATCTTTTAAAGCACAACTAAAGGCAAAGCTTGTCTGTTTTTATTGCTGTTTCCCTGTTAAAACATATCACAATCACGTATTGATTTTAGCTGCCAATATTTCTGCCTTAAAAAACGAAATCTGTATCATGAGTTTTGCTTTATGAACGTCCAACCATAACACATTCTTATCTATTTTTTACAGGGTTTCTTAGAATAAATTTTGCTGCAATCATTAAAGCAAAACCTGAATGGAGCTATATTTTGGATGAGCTTGTTTCACAAAGTATTTTTACAGACGAGCAACTGGCTCATGTACGAAGCTCCGACGTGGTGCAGGAGCAAATCAGAGAGACACTAATAATGATTATGAAGCAGGGAAAAGAAAGCTGCAGGACATTACTGCAGCTCATGAACCGTCACCACCCTTCGTTGATGAGAGCACTGACAGTTCCTGCTAACGTGGATCCTTTTCACCGGCGTTGATGCATTATACGAGAACATGTAGCCTATATGGTAACAAGGAACTGGCAAGACTTCTTGAGAGTAAACTTTAAGTATAATTAAAGGCTTCTATCCAAACAAGCCCCAAATCTATGCAATATCATGCACAAGTCTGATAAAGTGAACAAAAAATTATTTTACCCTCCATGATTGAGCCAAATCATTGCTCATTTATGTGTCCCCCCTCCCAGACACTGCAGAGCTCACAGTAGGAGGGTTGCAGCAACATGACTGGTGTATTGCTGATGTACCGGGTGCCGTGACCACACTTGACTTCCCACCTTATATGAATAAGACATGACAACTGTAGAAGGGATTTAAACAGCCATAGCAGTTTTTTATTTACAAAAAACACCATTAACAATACATCTTTTATTACATTCCATGAAGATAAAACTTCACCCCACTAATGTACACTAATGCCCTGTACACACAGTCGGATTTTCCGACGGGAAAGGTCTGATCGGATTATGTTGTCGGAAAATCCGATCGTGTGTGGGCTCTATCTGACTTTTTCTGTCCGAAAACGGAAAAAGTTTGAGAGCTGGATCTAAAATTTTCCGACAACAAAATTCGATCGTACTTTTTCTGATCGTTTGTAGATAATTCCGACAGACAAAGTGTCACACATGCTCAGATTAAATTATGAGACCAAAGCTATTGGCTACAAGCCTCTACGTAGTCCAGTCTTACACAACGAACATCACCTCGTCCCGAACGATTGGATTTTCCGACAACTTTGTCCGACCGTGTGTATGCAAGACAAGTTTGGAACAAAATCCGTCTGAAAAAATCTGATGGATTTTGTCGTCGGAATGTCCGACCGTGTGTACAAGGCATTACTGAATGAATCTCTTAGTACGGGTATTTAGGTATTTGGAGGCAAGGATGGTCTACCGAATCAGCTGTATCAAGCACCAGTTCCATACCATGGTCCCCAGCTACTATACACCAACTCGGGGACAATTCTTTACTACATTACCACCTGATACAGCCCCAATACCGATATCGCCTTACTGACGTCGCTTATTTGGGAAGGTACACATACCAAAGATGGACCCCTCCCATCAGTCTCCACAGACAATATTGGCTATGCCCACATTCAAAACCCTGAGACCCCTGCCCACTGCTATGACTCCATCAGATCCCCTCACAAAATACCATTGCAACTAACGCACCCCATCCCTTTCCAAGTGTCTATAGGGAAGGCCACCAAAAAAAGAGAAGGGTGAAACTACAAATTTTAACCTTAGGGGAGGGAGGGAAAAGTTTCTTTTTGCCTGCCTGGCTCCAACTGACCCTCAGTCAACTCCCCCTCTCTGCCTAGACCACCGTTGGCCCCACCCTGTCCCACCTTGCCACACCTTACCACGCCCCCTGCTCACTTCAAATCGGGTAAGCCTATTACTATTATTTCAACCCCCTTATTATCTGCTGACAGTCACTTCACTTCTGTCACCCCCCACCACTACCCTTTCCCCCCATCCCTACCAAAAACATTATCCCACTACAGTGCAAGCAGGCACAGCATGTGAACTACCTCCTCCAGCTGTGACGGCACTAAAACCGTGGCATAGCTGGCCACCTCTGCCAAAGAGGTGCAGATGTACTTTAATTGAGTGCTGGAGTACAGATTGTTTTAATGAGACCATAGTTCTACTTTAACTGTGGTGGACTGGAATGAGTGTTTGTACCTACAGTAAATCCTAAGGATATGTCTACTTCAATATATATATATGTATCTTAGGTACTTATTTAGCAAATGAAAAAAAAAAAAACGCATATCAAGTTTAACGTTTTTTTTCATAAACTTTTTACCACTATATATTCACTTTCTGCAAGTCGATACATTGATAACTGCTGTGACTTTCTTATAAAAAATGGTAAATAAATACATCTTTTTATGATACGAAACAGTTAGGGTCCTTTCACACGGGGCGGATCAGTTCTGATCCGCCCCGTGGATATCCGTTTGCTCAGCGGGGATCACTCCGTCGATCCCCGCTGAGCAGGCAGATGACAGGTCTGTCTCTGCACACTGTGCAGGGACGGACCTGTCACAGCGCCGCTCTCCCCTATGGGAGATCGGATGACGACGGACCGCAGTGCCCGTCGTCACCCGATCCGATCCGCAAACGGATGGAAAAATAGCTTTTTCCTCCGTTACACTTTTTCGGATCGGAGCGAGTCGGATGTCAGCGGACATGTCACCGCTGACATCCGACGCTCCATAGACCTCTATGGAGCACCCGTTCAGGTCCGCCTGAAAAACTGACAGGCGGGCCTGAACGGGACGTCAATGTGAAAGGACCCTTACTGTTATTGAAATGACAGATAATCATTAAAATCACAAAATAAATATCCGGTGAAGAAAACAACTTTATATATACTGTTTACCTGTCTGTGTGCTAAAACCTAATGCCTGATACAAACTATAATTAACCTGACAACAATCTGATGTTAGTACAGTGACCCCACCCCCACTGAGCTGTTGTGTTCTGACCGGGAGACTGCCCCCCGCGTGCCAGGCCAGCACACTGTGATCAGCGAACTCCACCATTGGCTGAAAGCACTGACCGGGAGCCGATAAACTGCTGGTTTTCCAGCATGTTCGTCTGACAGTTCGTCTGGCTTCTGTCAGACCAGGTGCCATACACATGGGCCGAATGTCTCATGACATTCAGCCCATAAGAAAGTTTTTTTTGAGGGATTTTGACACGTGGTAGAAGAAATTGTAAAAATTGTTTAATTGGCACATAAACAAAGCATACTTCATAAACATGTGATACATGGTTGAACATGAGCATTTTTATTTATATCCAGTTCCCGACCGGCGCATGCCGATGTACGTCAGCAAAATGGCACGGGCAGGCATATTGGCATACAGGTACATCCATTTTTATATTCCGCCCTGCCATTGCGCGCCGGTCAGGACCCCTGTGAGTCCGGCCGCGGGTCCCGCGGACTCGATCACCGCGGGGATACCCGCAATCGTCTCACGGGGCAGCTGAGCGGGGAGATGCTGTTGTAAACAGCATCCTCCCTTTCGGCCTAGCAACAAGTGACGCTTATCTCTGCTCCATGTGATTGGAGCAGAGATCAGTGTTCACTAAAACAAAGCCCAGCCCCCCACAGTTAGAGCCCTTTCACACCACACCGCCCATAGCGTGGGCGGTAAAACGCCGCTATTTTTAGCGGCATTTTACCGCCGGATTTGCGGCGCAGTTCGGCCGCTAGCGGGGCGCTTTTACCCCCGCTAGCGGCCGAGAAAGGGTTAAAACCGCCGGCAATATGCCGCAATAGCGGCGTTTTGCCAGTGATATTACAGCGCTGCCCCATTGATTTCAATGGGGAGCAGCGGTGGAGGAGCGGTAAACACACCGCTCCTTCACCGCTCTAAAGAAGCTGCTGGCAGGACTTTTCCCTGACGTCCTGCCAGCGCACCGCTGTAGTGTGAAAGCCCTCGGGCCTTCACACTACACACAATGGTGCAGCTTTATTAGGGCGCTATTGCAGGCGCTATTTCTAACGCTATAGCGCCTGCAAAACGCCCTGGTGTGAAAGGGGTCTAAGTAACACGCCCCTAGGAACACTTAACCCCTACACTGCCATCCCCTGGTTAACCCCTTCACTGCCAGTGTCATTTACACAGGAATCACTGCATTTGTATAGCACTGATTGCTGTATAAATGACAATGGTCCCAAAAATGTGTCAAAAATGTCCGATGTGTCCGCCATAATGTCACAGTCACAATAAAAAATCGATGATCGCCGCCATTAATAGTAAAAAAAAAAAATTATTAATAAAAATGCCATAAAACTTTCCCCTATTTTGTAAACGCTATAACTTTTGCACAAACCAATCAATAATCGCTTATTGCGATTTTTTTTACCAAAAATATGTAGAAGAATATGCATCGGCCTAAACTGAGGGAAAAAAATGTTTTTTTTATATATTTTTGGGGGATATTTATTATAACAAAAAGTAAAAAATAATGTTTTTTTTTCAAAATTATAGCAAAAAATAAAAACCGCAGGGGTGATCAAATACCACCAAAAGAAAGCTCTATTTGTGGGAAAAAAAGGACGTCAATTTTGTTTGGGAGCCACATCGCACGACTGCACAATTTTTAGTTAAAGTGACGCTGTGCCGAATCGCAAAAAGTGGTCTGGTCTTAAGCCCGCAAAATGGTCCGATCTGAAAGTGGATATACAAGGCGATGGCATCTGACATCGCATAGTATCCCATGGAAGTAACTAGTATAAAAAGCCAAATGCTTATTGAGTAGTGGATAAAAATGGGTTATAGGATACAAATGAATCACAGTTGAGGTCAAGCTATGTGTTGCGAACATGATGACATTGATTAGACTTGACGCGTTTCGTGACCAGTTGCCACTCATCCGGAAGAAAACGCATAGCGTATCTGAACAAAATGAAAAAAGGTACCAAATAGGATCTAATGTTTTGCCTAGATTGTAAGAAAGAAGGTGAGGGGCAAGGGGAAACAATATTTATATCTCCCTGGAATACTTATGTAGCGCCGACTCCTGAAGAGCACGCGCTATTTGTTTTTGCAATTTAATGTTACCCTAAAACCGCAGTTTGGTTTGGGTTTAATTGTTCTAAATTTTTGACCTCAGCATCAGTCTGACTGGACTGCAGGGTATTCTGCCTGGCCATAGGGGGCGCTGTCACTTTTGGCAGGCATGGAAACTCTAATTGGGTGCATTAACGTTACTCTCTCTCGGAACCAGCCCAGTGGGTGTGTCACTCTTGCTGTGCCTTCTGGGAGAGGATACTTAAGGTGCGGATGTCACGTGTTTCGGGTTTCTGGTCCAGAAGTATGTTCTGACTGCATGGTCCTGGTCCTCCTGACCAGCTCCCAGGACTTCCATGATCTGGGGTGCTGCTCCACCTGACTTTAAGTCCCGGGGCTGGCTAGCTCGAGGCGAGGAAACTGAAAGAAGGATTCGGAGGTGGTCCGGTGCCGTCTCGGTTAGTGGAGAGGCCCAGCAACTGTGAAGTTTCCAGGGGAGGACTCTTCGGGAGAAGGCCACGCAAGGGTTGGCTTCTCAACAAGAGCCTGGACAAGCTGAAGGACCCAAGTGAATCCAACCTCGGGTGGTATCGCCGGACTGGCTACAAGATACTGGTACCACACGAGTGTCCTACAAGTTTTTCAAGTTTCCCTCACGTGTTCAATAGCAAAGTCTGTGGCAGAGACTTGTTCCTGACTCAAGCACCCTGTTGGCTGCTAGTCCTGGTGAGAGAAGGACTATCCAATTAGGGTGAGGATCCAGCTATGAATGGCCATTCTCTGGATATATTCAAAGTGAGAGAATTTTCATACTGAATTTAACATTAAGAGTACCTGGACTTTTCACCTAAACCTTCTGATCCTATACTGAGAGACTGTGTTGTTAACTACCTTTAAGTGGATCTGTCATCAGTCTCTGCAGTTTTTGGGCCATCTACCTCGGGAAACCCCTAGACGCATATGAGGTGAAGAAGGTAACGGTAAGCCCAATAATTTCAGCCGCTCCTTCAGGAGTCAGTGCTACACTTACATATAAATTGTTCTAAATAAGCAGCGTTGCAAGTCAGGATCTGCGAGGCAATTCTGTCCCAGGAGCTGAGGGAATGAACCCAAGGAAGAAGCAAGCTCACCAACACACCCAAGGAGCACCCTCCAAATGTAATAGGCAAAGGTTGTAAAAATGCAAACACTGTATGTCTGTAGAGTAAATGATATTGGACCTATACGTGTGAATTATATCAGTATATACATACAGTATTTATGAACAAATAAACCATCACCCATTATTGCCTGAAAAAGTGAAAAGCGTAGTTGCTACAAAGTGAAGGGAATCATATCACAAAGAGAAAAGAAAATAAAAAGTGAAAAAGGGAAAAGGGTGAAGAAGAATAAAGAGGTGTGCAGTGTTGGTGATAGAGAAGACATCACGGGGATAGTTACCTGGTGATATTGCACAGAGACATGCTATGAGACATGATGTGCCTGTGTGAGGAGAACAGCCAGAGTGTGAACATTAAGCCCATGTGTACGGGGTTTAACTCTGTAGCAGAGCTCCCATGCTGATCCAATTTGACTCCTCAGGCTGGTAGAAGAGTGGGTACCCTGGTTGACCACTCTGGTTCCTCCTGCTGACATAGTTGGAAAGAACCACAGCAGCCAGAGGGGGGCGCACTATTCCACTCAGCTGTAATTGTAAAATTGGACAACTGCCATAGCATGATATTTTACCAAAAGTGGCCAACAAACAAATATGTATACAGCTATTCTCTTTACTGGCTAATTATTTTGTGATTTTGTTGACTCAAAATTTTGTTGATCCATGTCTGTGGAAAGTCCTCATTACAAGTTCTGGTCAGATATTATTTTTAACTGATTTTTATGATAAGGGTTGGTGTAGGCAATTTAACCACTTGCCGCCCGCCATATAACAGAATGACGTTGGCACAGTAGTTTCAATATCGAGACTGGGCGTCTTATGACGTCCTCAGGATATCAAGCCGCTGTGCGTCCCCGGGGGCACGCATCGCGGTGATCGTTGTTGCAGTGTGTCAGTCTGACACCACGCAACACCGATCTAGGTAAAGAGTCTGAGACGGAGACTCTTTACCACGTGATCAGCCGTGTCCAATCATGGCTGATTACGATGTAAATAGGAAGAGCCGGTGATCGGCTTTTCCTCACTCGCGTGTGACAGACTACTCTGACAGACGCGAGTAGAGGAGAGCTGATAGGTGGCTCTCCTGACAGGGGAGGGTCTGTGCTGATTGTTTATCAGTGCAGTCCCCCTCAGATCCCGCCCAGGACCACCATCATGCCACCCAGGACCACCAGGATGGCCATCCACACTGGACCACCAGGTATTCCCCCCTAGACCCCAAGGGAAATGCACATCTGTGCCCATACAGCTGCCAATCAATGCCCAGGCAGCTGCCAATCAGTGCCCACTGACAATGCCTACCACTGCCAGTGCCACCAGGGATGCCCATCAGTGCCTCATATCAATGCCGTGTATCAGTGCCCATCAGTGCCAAGTATCAATGCCCATCATTGCCGCCTATCAGTGCCCAGCAGTGTCGCCTATCAGTGCCACCCATAAGTACCCATCTTTTCAGTGCCCATCAGTGTCGCCTATCATTGCCCATCAGTGCCCACCCGTGCCACCCATGAGTGCTCACCAGTGCCGCATCAGTGGTGCATATCAGTGCCGCCTACCAGTGCCCATTGTCTGTCAGTGCCCACTCATTGGTGCCACCTCATCGGTGCTGCCTTATCAGTGCCCCTCAGTGCCGCCTTATCAGTGCCCATCAGAAAGAGAAAACTTATTTACAACATTTTATAATACAAACAAAAGCAAAACTTTTTATTTGTTTAGCAAAAAATAGCAGCAATCACCAAATAGGCCCCTCTCACTTGACCTAGCAGCCAATGAGATGCTCAACAAAGTCTCTGCCACAGACTTGTCAATTGAACTTAGAAATCTTGAGAGTTTGAGAAGAACTACCATACAGTACCAGATTCTTTCAGCTGACCCGGCAATACTGTATGGGTATTGATCTGGGTTGCGTCCTCCAACTGAGTTTCCAGGCTCCTCCAGAGACACCAGCCTTGCACTTGGTCCTCCACCGGAGAAGTCCTCCCCTGGATCCTCCAGTTTTCTTGGCTTCTCCCTGCAGGCGAGACAGCACAGGAACACCCCTGGATCAACAGGCCCCAAGACATTTTTGGGCCCACACTCTCAGTTGCAAGGGCTCGGGCCAGCCGGCCCAGAGGCACAGAACCATGCGACACAGACCCCAGGCCAGGAGGGCCATGAGGTCGGAATAGCGGACCCCAGAAAGAGACAAACAAAAATGGTGTCTGTACCTTAAATACCCTCTCCCAGAATGCACAACAGGCAAACCACTCCCACTGAGCTATTTCCAAGCAAGAGGGGGCATCCAATGCATCCAGCCTGCTGCATTTCCACACTTACCTGCGGTGAGAGCGACACCTATGGTCAAGTGGGAACCAGTGTAACCCAGCTGGACTGGTATAGAAACCAGAACTTTTAGAGAGAATTAGTCTGAGCCAAACTACAGCTTCAGACAACGAAATTTGAAAAAATAATAGCGTCTGCCCATCAGGAGAAGAGCGCTATATACCCGAGGGTGCCAAATTGGTCCGTGTGTGACAAGATCCTCCCTCACTGGGATAGGAATCAGGAGATATATGGGAAGCCTCATTAGGCTAGCAAACCAAGCTCAAAAACTTCTGGAGAACTTCAGTAACTAGTGAAATGGATATTTTGATGATAGGCAACTCCTATCCTCATATTGATTAGTGGTTCCAAATTAATAACTACTGCAGTAGGGAACAGACACAAAAGATACGCTCAGCATCTTTCCAAATAACCGTTCTCCTTTATTATGACGCATGTGAAGGTTTTTATACACATGATTACGTAGGTATCACATTAATATTAAAATTGTACGTTTATGGTAACAAGGGGCCTTTCCTTCCTTCAGCCTACTAATTAAGGGGAGGGTTTAATTGGGCACAGGTGCTTGAGGTCTATATAAGCTTGGGTTGAACTCATTTGAGCCTGCTCATCTTGAGTTTGTGAGAACTCTCTCTAAGTGGAACTGGTCAAAGTGGTGAGTTAAAACCCAGAGTTGAAAACAGGAGGTTATAACAGGGGTCATAGTACCTGTGTAGTGTGAGTACCTGAGTGTTGTCTGAGTAGTGTGTGTGTATCATTAGTAATTGTGTATTGTGGGTGCACAGTGGTCTGTGAGTACCTGTGTACTGTCTTGTTGAGTATTAGTGTCAGGAAGCTAGTTGTTATGTAATTTGGACTGGGTATAATCTCTAATCCTCATTAAATTAATAGGTACGATGACTGGCGGGTGTGGAGAGGCGACTCGGTGTACATCTTGCGGCATGTATGCGTTCCTTGATCATCTGATCGAGGGTGAATACTGCTGTGCAAAATGTAAGCACATTGTTTCCCTGGAAGCCCAGGTTCTGAATCTGGGGAAGCAACTGTCAGCACTGAGAGGCCCCTCCACCCTAAATGAGAACCAGGATAGTACACGGCAGGTGCCGGCAGGGGCCAGCACAGAGGTGGGTGGAGACGAGAAGGTGCAGGCAGTAGCAGAGAGTAGATGGGTGACAGTCAGGAAGGGTAGAGGGGCAAGTGCCAGGGAGGCCGATCCAGGGCTGGAGCATCCCAATAAGTACGCTCCATTGAGTGACATTGGTGATCCCAGTCAGGGACCAGCACTGCTGGAGCTGAGGGATTCTCCTAGCTGCCAGGAGAAGAACTCCTCCAGTGAGAGTGGGGGGGGAGAGAAGGGAAAGGAAAGACAGATTCTGGTGGTAGGGGACTCAATTCTTAGGAGGACAGAGAGGCCAATCTGTAACAACAACCTGAAGTGCCGAACTGTATGTTGTCTGCCGGGCGCTCGGGTTCGGCACATCACGGATCTGGTGGACAGATTACTGAGAGGGGCTGGGGAAGACCCAGCTGTCATGGTGCACGTTGGCACCAATGACAAAGTCAGAGGCAGATGGAGTGTCCTAAAGAATGATTTTAGGGACTTGGGAGCTAAGTTGAGGAAAAGGACCTCCAAGGTAGTATTCTCAGGAATACTACCAGTACATCGAGCCACACCAGAAAGGAAGAGGGAGATTAGGGAAGTAAACAAGTGGCTCAAAAGCTGGTGTAGTAAGGAGGGGTTTGGGTTCCTGGAGGACTGGGACGACTTCTCAGTCGACAACCGGTACTATAGAAGGGATGGACTGCACCTAAATGAGGAGGGTGCAGATCAGCTGGGATTGAGGATGGCCAAAAAGTTAGAGGGTTTTTTAAACTAGGTGATGGGGGGGTGGGTTCAGAGACAGAGATAGTCAGCGTGGAGCATATTCCAGAGGGTAATATTAGGGGCATTAGTGGTGGGGTAACCGAAGCACATAAACCCAAGGTAAATATAGTAGCAAGTCCTAGTTGTAATCTTGGAACACCCAAGAGGATAGTGTGTGACCGGTCAAAATATATTAATACATTAAAATGTTTGTTTGCCAATGCCAGAAGTCTGCCAAGCAAAATAGGCGAGTTGGAAGCTCTGGTGCATCAGGAGAGCTATGATGTAATCGGTATTGCTGAAACTTGGCTTCATTCCTCACATGACTGGGCTATTAATATTCCTGGCTATGCACTCTTTTGGAAAGACAGAGTAAAAAGGAAAGGTGGAGGGGTCTGTCTGTATGTGAGAAATAATCTCAAAGCAAGTGAGAAAGAGGACCTGGTGGGCGGAGAGTGTGATGAGTCTGAGGCATTATGGGTAGAACTGCATACAGATGCGCGTAGTTCAAAGTTAATCATTGGAGTTTGTTATAGACCACCCAATGTTAATGAGGAGGTGGAGACTCAGCTCCTTGCACAGATAGAAAGGGCTGCAAGGGCTGGGACAGTGATAATAATGGGGGATTTTAACTACCCAGAAATAGACTGGGGTAATGGCACTGCTGGGACAGTTAAAGGGCAAAAATTTGTAAACCTATTACAGGACAATTTTATGGTACAGTTTATTGAGGCCCCAACTAGGAATGATGCTCTGTATGACCTGGTAATCTCAAACCATGCAGAACGTATTACTAATGTTCAGATAAAGGAACATCTGGGTAGCAGTGACCATAACATGATTTCATTTGATGTTAGCTGTAAGCAAAAATCACATACGGGAAAGATAAAAACACTTAATTTCAAGAGAGCAAATTTTCCAAGGATGAGGGCTGCTCTCCAGGACTTAGACTGGGAGAGAATATTGGCACCAATGGGCACAGAACAGAAATGGGAATTCTTCAAAAAGCTTGTTTGTGATCTCACGGCAAAGTATATTCCCATGGGCAATAAGTTTAAAAGGTTAAAAATAAAGCCGATGTGGCTCACGGCCAAAGTTAAAAAAGCTATAAACTATAAAAAAAAGAGCTTTCAAAAAATATAAAAATGAAGGAACACTAGTGTCATTTAAATGTTACAAGGAATTTAACAGAATATGTAAAAAGGAAATCAAGGATGCAAAAATTCAAAATGAAAGACAAATTGCAAAAGACAGTAGGACAAACCCCAAAAAATTCTTCAAATATATTAATAGTAAAAAGGTTAAGTCTGAGCATGTAGGCCCTTTGCAAAATAATCTGGAGTGGGTGACTGGGGACAAAGAGAAGGCTAACTTATTAAATACTTTCTTCAGCTCTGTGTATACAAAGGAGCATGGGGGAGCTCATGTCCACAATGGGGGTGGTACTGACACAGCCCCTAATCCACAATGGCTCATAAGTGATATGGTCCAGAAATATTTGGACAGAATAAAGGTGGAGAAAGCACCTGGACCTGATGGCATCCACCCACGGATCCTAAAAGAATTGAGCTCTGTAATTTCAAAGCCATTGTATCTAATTTTTAGGGACTCATTAATGACAGGAATAGTACCACTGGATTGGCGCAGGGCCAATGTGGTGCCTATATTTAAAAAGGGAACAAAGTCTTTACCAAGTAATTATAGACCCGTTAGTTTAACTTCTATAGTTGGGAAGATACTGGAGGGATTAATAAAAGACCACATAGATGAGTTCTTGCAGGAAAAAAATATTTTGAGCAACAGACAGCATGGATTCATGAAAGACAGAAGTTGTCAGACAAACCTGATTTCTTTTTATGAGGTGGTAAGTAAAACCTTGGACAGAGGGGTGGCGGTGGACGTGATATATTTGGATTTTGCAAAAGCATTCGATACTGTTCCGCACACACGGCTCATGTGTAAGGTAAAGTCTACAGGTTTGGAAACATCAGTTTGTAGATGGATAGAAAACTGGCTAAAAGACAGAATTCAGAGAGTAGTGGTTAATGATTCTTACTCTGAATGGTCTAAGGTTATGAGTGGTGTACCCCAAGGTTCAGTGCTGGGACCCTTACTTTTTAATATCTTTATAAATGATATTGGGTCTGGGATCAAGAGTAACATTTCCGTCTTTGCAGATGACACCAAGCTATGTGGTGCAATAACGTCCTTACAGGATGTCACCAATTTACAAGCAGACCTCAATGCTCTGTCTAATTGGGCGACTATGTGGCAGATGAGGTTTAATGTTGAGAAATGTAAGGTTATGCACTTGGGGGCTAAGAATATGCATGCATCATACACGCTAGGGGGAGTACAACTGGGGGAATCCATAGTGGAGAAGGATCTGGGGGTTTTGGTAGATCATAAGCTCAATAATAGCATGCAATGCCAAGCTGCGGTTTCCAAAGCGAGCAAAGTCCTTTCCTGTATTAAGAGAGGTATGTACTCCAGAGAGAGAGATATCATTTTGCCCCTGTTCAAATCATTAGTAAGACCTCATCTGGAATATGCCGTTCAGTTTTGTGCACCAGTTCTCAAAAAGGATATCGGGGAACTGGAGAAAGTGCAGAGAAGGGCAACCAAACTGATAAGAGGCATGGAGCAACTCAGCTATGAGGAAAGATTAGAGGAACTGAATTTATTCACTCTCGATAAGAGGAGATTAAGGGGGGATTTGATCAACATGTACAAATATATAAGGGGTCCATATAGGGAACTTGGTGTCGAGTTATTCACTTTAAAGTCAACAAAGAGGACAAGGGGGCACTCTTTACGTCTAGAGGAGAAGAGATTTCATCTCCAAATACGGAAAGGTTTCTTCACAGTAAGAGCTGTGAAAATGTGGAATAGACTCCCTGCAGAGGTGGTTATGGCCAGCTCAGTGGATTGCTTTAAGAAAGGCCTGGATTATTTCCTAAGTGTACGTAATATAACTGGGTACTAAAATTTATAGGTAAAGTTGATCCGGGGAAAATCCGATTGCCTCTCGGGGGATCAGGAAGGAATTTTTTCCCCTGCTTTAGCAAATTGGATCATGCTCTGCTGGGGTTTTTTGCCTTCCTCTGGATCAACTGTGGGTATAGAATTGGGTATATGGGCTGGTATATGTATGTATGTGTGTATGTATGTGTGTATATATATATATGTATATATATTGTGGTAGTACGGAATCTCCAATCCTGGGACCGGGTTTTGGGAACAGCCAGAAGTCTGGCTGCATGATTGCACAGGTGGGTCTTGGGCTTAAAACAAAGCCAACACCATGGTTCTGGGCTCCACCCTCCCGAGGAGTCCAGGCGTGTAAGGGAGAAGAAGTGTGCATGTCTGCACAGGTCGGTCTGTCAGAGTAGACAGAGGGTCCAAGCTTGTGGGCTGAAAGAGAAGCTGTTAAAGAGTGCTGAGGTACTGGGTGTACGGGAACTCTGTTAAAGAGCCAAGAGGGCTGCAGCAGAAGTCTGAGCAGCAGTGCTGCTAAAGAGAGCCAGGTGGCTTGGTATTTTTTGGTTCTACATACATTACTGCTGTGGAAAGCTGAAACCCCTGTGTGGGCAACTATTTTGTTATCTGACTTTTCTTTCTTTAATAAAAGTGGGCCTACGAGCCCTTAAACGACATCTGGTGTGGATCCAGCTCACTGGTAAGCTCTACCTTTAAGCTAAAATAACCCCCAAATATTACAAGTGGTGTTCGAATGCGGGCAGAAGACGGTGGAATCCGGGTCCTTGCTCCACAGTAAGTTCAAGTCAGGAACTATTGGCTGTGTGTGGAAGTGCAGCCAGGCAAAAGGCATTGCGTGTTGCAGGTGGTGTACCTGTGAATGAAAAGTCAAATTTTTTTTTTTATTTTTTATTTTTTTTTCTCTTGCTATGAACTGTGTTTGTGTGCATGAGACAGCACAATCAGTGTGTGCAATGTGCAGGTGAGGAAAGCTTGCTTGAAGAGAAAAGCAACTTGCTTTAAAAGAGACACTTTCATTTTCCTGGACTGTTTAAAGTTGCTCTGGAGTCTCTAAGTATGGGGCGGTCAAAGCTCTTAAAAGAAGCCAGGTTTGCTGAAATGAGAGACCGAGCTCTGTGGTTGGAGGGGATGTTACCGCCTGAACGAGCCCCATACATACCTGATCAGAGTGTATCAAGGAGAAAAAGGGCTGGGGTTGTCCCTAGCAACACTGGTGCAATGAGTGCACAGGTGACTGCTGTTATGGAGAGTCCATCAGCATTTGAATCTGCAGTGGATTGGTGCAAACGGCATTTAGCAGCACTGAACCAAGCTACAGAGGAAAGGAAGCCAACCCTCAGTGCAAGGGGAAAGCCGCTGGATGTCCATAACTGGAAGAGGGCTGTTGTTGCCCCTGGCAAAGCTGATGCAGTTAAAACAGCTATTGTGAAAGATGTGAATGTGTCACAGCATGAGACGGGATCCAGCAGAGAGAAGCCCATGCTATATGCAAGGAGAGAGGCTGATCAAAGGCTGAGGATGAGAGTGGTTGCCCATAGCAACGCAGAGGAAGCCAGTCGGGCTGTCTCTGTACCATGGGCTATGTCTAATAAGGATCGTGGAAAGTGGCTTAAGGAGGAGCCAGTTTATTATGTTGGAGAGAGCCAGCAAAGTTCTGCTGGGAGAGTGCGGTCTCCCATGGCAACCGGAGTGAAATTTATGCCTGAAAGGAGCTGCAGTAGAGGTTTGGTTCAGCGTCCCCACAAAGAGGCCTGTGCATTCCGGCCAGCTGGGAATCACCAGGAGAGAATCGCTTTGGGAAAAAGTCGTCCAGTAACATGCCTGGAATGTGGCCAGCTGGGGCATGGCATGTTTTCTTGCCCTAGGTTGTGGAATACGGCTGGAGATAATGTTGCTGAGAAAGTTTTGTCTGTAGGCCCAGATTCCGGTGAAAATATGTTTGCAGTCACCCCTAGCAACAAGAAGTTTCCTGTTGTGCCTGCAGGGGGTGCTAAACGGTGGGAGATGCCTGCTGTAGTTTCATCCCATGGCCCCCAGGAGGAGTTGGCCAGTAAAAGTGCAGCAGAGGACTGGTGCATAAGACGACGTACTCAAATGAAGATGGTGACCCCAACTACTGCGGTGGGTAAGACTGTCTTTAATGAAATGATGGCTGGAACTGCTGATTTCATGTATAAAAGGACTGGTTACGAGACTGTCCATGATGATGTGAGAGTGACCCCAGTTAGTGGGGCCACTGAATGTGCACTTGAGAATGACTTTTCCCTATATAGTGGGAATGCAAGGGTTAAAATCCACATAGAACCTGTGTTGATGTCTAAAAGTGTTGTGTCTAATGACTATCAGGCTCAAGTTGACCATGGGCTAGGACAGCCTACAAATGTGAAAAATGCTATAAGTGTTACTGTTAATGAAAAGTTTAATGCTGTTGGGAAAACTTTTGCTCTGAAAGAACCTGGGGTTATGAAAAATGGGCGGTTGCCTGTAGCAACTGGTGGTAAGACAGCACAGTTGTCCACAGGAATCTCCAGGGAACTTCATGTGTTGGAGTCAGAGGTTGCCCTGGACAACTGCGATGTCACTCTGGTGGGACAGAATGGAACTGTACCGTGTAATAGTAATGTGTTGGTGCAAACTGCTAGTACTAAAAATGTGCAGGTAAATGGTGGATTAACACAACCTGTGAAAAATGCAAAGGTGTGTGAGGCTTATGAAATGCAAGCAGAGAAAGGTGGTGAATATGGTGTATTGCAACCTGTGCTACCACAGTCTGACATGATTTACAATGACTGGTGTAATGAGTCTGCAACTAAGCCAGTCTGTTCTTATGTGTCTCCTTGGGCAGATGGATCGGTGCTGAGGAGTACCGCAGAAGGGAGCGCACATACAACAGATTGGGATAGTTGGAGCAAAAATCTTATCTCCCTGATAGATGAGGCTTTTATGCACAAAGATAAGGTGGACACGGTTTCTGCTGGGCCAGCAGGAGGGGCTGCAGAACAGCCTGTACCTGAGGGCACGGTGGCTGCTGCAGGGGTTAACCCTGGTGAGCAGGATGAACCAAATAAGGGCGCAGCAGAGACATTGTCCGTGACCCACAAAACTGAGGTTGACATGGAGTGTCAACGTGACGTCACTGGTAATGTGCTGGAGCAGTTCACTGATGCTGAGCCTGAGAAGTTGAGTATGAGTCCAGTACCTGGCAGCGCTCTGGTGGAGCATCAGGCTGTGTTTACCTCCAGCCGGGAGGAGGTTCCGTTAACCATTGCAACTTTTCAAGTCTCAGCAAGTGAGTCTCTCTGCATCCCCAGGGTCATGAAAGTCCCCAGGAAGGACTTGGGTCTGGAGTCAAGGGCCTGGTTTATAACTGAAGCATTAAAAGAGATGCTTGAACTTTGGGATGTACAGCCAATCTATACTAGTGTGTCTCCTCCACAGTCTGATGGGCTGGTACTGCGCAGTACCACTAGGTGGAGCACTGTATGGCAGGCTGTACAGAGCAAAGCCAAACAGGACAGGAATGGTTTATTCCTAAATTTGCTAATTTTGTTAAAAGTTGCTGCTATGTATGCTGCTGGACTACGTGCAGAAGAAATATTTGAGACAGACTTTGGAGAAGTTGTAAATAAGCCTAAAATGTCTGTGGATTCACCTCCTAACAGCCAGATGGGAAGCATTTCTGCTGCTATGGTCCAGTGTGGTGCTGGTCAGTTATCGATTAAGGGCGCGTTTACTGCACCGGTAGAAAAACCACATGAGATGGAAGGGCCAAGTGTGAACCTGAAAGCAGCAGAGATCCTGACCAGTGCTCAAACAAAGGTGGTTAAAGAGACCTGGGTCCCCAGTCCAGTGGTTGGTTTAGGTGACAAACCTATTAAGGTCCCCAGGACAGGGGAATGGACAAGGAGTGTGATAAAAATTGTATGTGGATCAGACCAGAGCTTGCCTGTTCCGGTGGATAAAAATACAGATGGCATCAGAACGGGTCAAGTGATAGGACAGCTGCCTGCAGAGTGGGTGAACCCAGGGGAGGTGGCGTCCTGTGAGGTTCCTGTGGGTGATGGCAGCCCTCCAGTATGTGTGCCCTCTGCAGACTCTGCCCTAGCAAATTTTGAAAAAAAAGGCATTGGTGACATGGGCAACATTGAGAGGTCTAATGTTGGTTTGAATATGTCTGTCAATGATGAACCAAATAATGTGTTAATGGTACATGATAATGTGGTGTCCAAAGGTACAGGTAAACCTGGTAATCAGTTAGTGACTGCTGCGTCAGGTACCAGAAATAAGAGGTGGGTTTCCGTTCTAAACACTATAGAAATGGGCCCCCTACAGTCTCAGAACAGTGCTGCTGAGAGAGTTTTGGGGAAACCTGGGAAACTGAAGCGTGGAGGCAGAAGGGTTGGTAGAAAGACCAACGGGAACCCATTTAGATTTCAGGAGAGGAAGTGCTTATGGAAATTCATTCGGAAGAAAAGTTGGGAAGGTCGCATCAAAGCTCATAGCAGAGTGACAGTAAGGCTTAGAGGGAGACACCAAAGGAGGCATTGGGTGGAGTTCCCCGTTAGGAGAAGCGAGGTTGGACAGGAGGGTACTTCTGTAAATGGTATCTGGCACAGAGGTGCCAAAAGTAACTTGGGTGTTCCGCCCTCGGGGTCGAAACAAAGGGGGGGGATATGTGGTAGTACGGAATCTCCAATCCTGGGACCGGGTTTTGGGAACAGCCAGAAGTCTGGCTGCATGATTGCACAGGTGGGTCTTGGGCTTAAAACAAAGCCAACACCATGGTTCTGGGCTCCACCCTCCCGAGGAGTCCAGCCGTGTAAGGGAGAAGAAGTGTGCATGTCTGCACAGGTCGGTCTGTCAGAGTAGACAGAGGGTCCAAGCTTGTGGGCTGAAAGAGAAGCTGTTAAAGAGTGCTGAGGTACTGGGTGTACGGGAACTCTGTTAAAGAGCCAAGAGGGCTGCAGCAGAAGTCTGAGCAGCAGTGCTGCTAAAGAGAGCCAGGTGGCTTGGTATTTTTTGGTTCTACATACATTACTGCTGTGGAAAGCTGAAACCCCTGTGTGGGCAACTATTTTGTTATCTGACTTTTCTTTCTTTAATAAAAGTGGGCCTACGAGCCCTTAAACGACATCTGGTGTGGATCCAGCTCACTGGTAAGCTCTACCTTTAAGCTAAAATAACCCCCAAATATTACAATATGTATATATGTATATGTGTATATGTATGTATAGTATATTTTATTTTATTTTTTATTTTTATTTTTTGGTTGAACTGGATGGACTTGTGTCTTTTTTCAACCTGACTAACTATGTAACTATGTAAGGGGCGTTACATAGGCAGGCTTATTCTAATCAGAACTCGAAAGAATGCAAAACATGTACTGAAAACATTATTAGTGCCGTGTGCACAGTGAGGGCATTGTGCAATACATATAAAATAGAATACAATTATATACAGAACCTACAAATTTCCATTACAGTCTCCTCTCTTTTGATCAATATTTTGATCACTAACCATACCTGCTCTCACCTTTAACCTGGAACTTCCACACGCTTAGGTGGAGGTAGTCCTGGCCAAAGAAGCAAAAATTCCATTGTGGAGAAAATAATAGCCGAGCAGCTTTTTTCATTACAAAATGACTTTTCACTGTGAAAAACAAATGATTGATAAGACATATTTACAGAGTACTGGCTGTACACTCCTGTGGCCAGAATGGCCTTCTAGCGTAATTGCTGGTATGCTGACTTATCAGCATATGTAAACACAGACGATTCTACATAAAATGGAGGTACAAAAGACAAATATGACTTCAACATGGCTAGACTACTTTTCAAATATATGTATCCCTTACAATTAAAGTAATTGAATCAAAAAGTACCCTAGACTGTGATCGCAAGAAGGAAACAAATCAAACACAGAGATTTCTTTCATTTAGTCATTTTTGCAGTGTCTGGTGTGGATCCAGGTGACTTTTCTTTCAAGTTTTGCAAAACTGTACATGAAATAGATGCTGTATTGAGTCACCAAACATTTCCTTATATATATATATATATATATATATATATATATATGTCTCTTAACAATCCACAAGTCAACTGGCTTTAGTTTTAGATCCTTCCAAACTTTTAGGATCTGGAATTGGGGAGAAAACACATAAATGAGTTTGTCAAAAACCTTAAAAAATCAGCACCATTCTCTGTGAGATCCGAAAGGAGGACTTCAGCTGCTGAGACCAAATATAAGCAAGTGAGTAACACACTCCCAAACCAAATCCCATAGGGAGAGAGTCCAACATCCCCCTACGGGCTTGATAAAATATAATAAAACATTCAGGCAAAAGTTTTCTAGTTTCTTACTCTACTTTGTCCGCTACATTGTAGACAGTAGGGGGTGTAAAAAATAAAACCTCAAAACTTCTAATAAGGACTCTCCTATAAAAATGATTTCCTCTGTTACTCTCTGTAGATTCTGCACTCTGTACTTACAAACTACTTCTGATAACACTGTGGCCTTTGCAGTAGCATTTGCCACTGGACATCCAGAAAACATGTCCATACACACAAAATACATACTCGTAAGATCCTGACTTGGGCATCTGGATATATCTTTTTGCTATCTCTGGAAGGGATGTTCAGCTTTTGGTAACACCTTTGGTAACAGGTAAAACAAGAAGTGGTATGTTATAAAAACAACTGTGTTGAACCCTGGCCCTATCCCACGCTCATTTACTAAGGCAGCCATAACTACTTGTGACTGATGACACGGTCCATGTGTCAAGCTGAAGGGAAAAGAGTGTCTGGCAGACATAAATGATCACCTTTTCCAAAGTCTTGTTTCGTAAGAAGTTGCCCTCTGTGGACCACTTGTGCTTCTCGTTCTGGGGTCCTTAAAGTTCAATTATTAATCCCAGCTATACTGGGCCAGAACTAGGGTGGAATCTGTGAGTTGCACAGACCCAGCAAGTGTCCGGGGCTGTAAATGCAGCACCCTTAGAGTCGCCTGGTCTGCTTCCATGTGTGAGTTTTACTGTTAGTATGGCTACCTCAGCAAGAACCTGGAAGGCTGAAAACAGCCAATCAAATTAACTTGGCATGCTTGATTGCTTTACCTGCCGAAGTAAAAACAAACTTCTGGCCCTTCAAATGGAACCAAAAGCTCTCCATCTTGACTATCTATATAAATATATACTCTTTTTATAGCTCACGGGCTTTTCTAAAACATGGAGCTCTGCTTCTTGAGCTGGGGAAAAAGGATCCAATGACTCTGAATACAGGGAATACTTCTGGGTGATAAACTTCATCCTCGGTATAAAACCAGGAATAACACTACAAAAAAGTAAATACTCGGGACTTCAGGGAGTGTGTCCTGCACTGGGCTCACAGCAGCTGATTCCCACGTCATCAATTTAACACATGTGCTTTTTTTTTGTCTCCAGCCTCCTCCAATAGAGGCAATAAGGTGGCTGGATTCAAATGTACACATTTTTCATTGTTAGATTTGTACATAAACACACAAAACAAATTCACATTTTGAACCTTTCATTAGACAAACACTTAGTTATATATTTGCTGTGCATAATGTCGGACCATTAAAAATTAAATATTCAACCAAAATAATATCTGTAAGGCCGCGTACACACGGGCGGACTGTTCACCCAACCTTGTCCGCTGAACAGTGTTTGGGCGGACAGTCCGCTCGTGTGTGGGCTTTCAGCGGACAGCTTCAGCGGACAGTTGGACGGACAAAGTCTTTCGGAAATTCCGAAAAACTGTCCGCTGAAACTGTGTTTGAGCGAACAGTCCGCCCGTGTGTGGGCCTGTCCGCTGTACTTTCGAAATGAGCGGACTGTTCCCGCTCGGAAAGTCCGCCCATTTCGAGCGCGTGTACAGGTAGGCGGGGCCCGCGAAGGATACGTCGCGAGCTCCGCCGCCTGGAATGGGCTTAAAGGGGAACCCCAACGCCGAAAAAAAACGGCGTGGGGGTTCCCCCCAAGTCCACACCAGACCCTTGTCCGAGCACGCTACCCGGCCGGCCAGGAAAGGGGGGCGAGCGAGCGCGCCCCCCCTCCTGAGCCGTACCAGGCCGCGTGCCCTCAACATGGGGGGTGCCTTGGGGAAGGGGGGCCGCGCGGCCCCCCCACCCCAAAGCACCTTGTCCCCATGTTGATGAGGACAAGGGCCTCTTCCCGACAACCCTGGCCGTTGGTTGTCGGGGTCTGCGGGCGGGGGGCTTATCGGAATCCGGGAGCCCCCTTTAAGAAGGGGGCCCCCGGATACCGGCCCCCCACCCTATGTGAATGAGTATGGGGTACAATGTACCCCTACCCATTCACCTGTGAAATAAAGTACAAAAAAAACACAACACATAGAAAAAGTATTTTATTGCACAGCTCCGGGGGTCTTCCGTCTTCGGGGGTCTTCTCGCCGGACTCCTCCGCTATGTGTGTGTAGCTCTTTTGCTAGCGGAGGAGTCCGGCTTTCTTCCTCCCCGCCGCCGGCCTCTTCTCCCGACTTCGGGGGTCTTGTCCCCCTCTTCGGTTCTTCTGCCGGGCCACCGCGCCTGGTCCGGTGGCCCGGTCTTCTGTCGCCGTCTTCCGTTCTTCTGTCGCCGCCTTCGGTTCTTCTGCCGGGCCACTGCGCCTTCTTGTAGCTCTTTTACAGGCGGTGGCCCGGTCTTCTGTCGCCGCCGCCGCCGCCGCCGCCTTCCGTTCTTGTTCTTCTTCTTGTTCTTCTTCTTCTTCTTCTCCTGGAGATGTTGACTCGACGAGCTCTCCGGCCGGAATGCCGGGGACGCGCTGTGCGGTCACTTATATAGTGACAATGGGGCGGGGTCACATGGTATATGTCACATGGGTTGGTCACATGGTGACCCCGCCCCCTTACGATGTCATAGTCCCCATGTGACATCAACCCATGTGACCAACCCATGTGACATATACCATGTGACCCCGCCCCATTGTCACTATATAAGTGGCAGCAGAGCGCGTCCCTGGCATTCCGGCCGGAGAGCTCGTCGAGTCAACATCTCCAGGAGAAGAAGAAGAAGAAGAACAAGAAGAAGAACAAGAACGGAAGGCGGCGGCGGCGACAGAAGACCGGGCCACCGCCTGTAAAAGAGCTACAAGAAGGCGCGGTGGCCCGGCAGAAGAACCGAAGGCGGCGACAGAAGAACGGAAGACGGCGACAGAAGACCGGGCCACCGGACCAGGCGCGGTGGCCCGGCAGAAGAACCGAAGAGGGGGACAAGACCCCCGAAGTCGGGAGAAGAGGCCGGCGGCGGGGAGGAAGAAAGCCGGACTCCTCCGCTAGCAAAAGAGCTACACACACATAGCGGAGGAGTCCGGCGAGAAGACCCCCGAAGACGGAAGACCCCCGGAGCTGTGCAATAAAATACTTTTTCTATGTGTTGTGTTTTTTTTTGTACTTTATTTCACAGGTGAATGGGTAGGGGTACATTGTACCCCATACTCATTCACATAGGGTGGGGGGCCGGTATCCGGGGGCCCCCTTCTTAAAGGGGGCTCCCGGATTCCGATAAGCCCCCCGCCCGCAGACCCCGACAACCAACGGCCAGGGTTGTCGGGAAGAGGCCCTTGTCCTCATCAACATGGGGACAAGGTGCTTTGGGGTGGGGGGGCCGCGCGGCCCCCCCTTCCCCAAGGCACCCCCCATGTTGAGGGCACGCGGCCTGGTACGGCTCAGGAGGGGGGGCGCGCTCGCTCGCCCCCCTTTCCTGGCCGGCTGGGTAGCGTGCTCGGACAAGGGTCTGGTGTGGACTTGGGGGGAACCCCCACGCCGATTTTTTTCGGCGTTGGGGTTCCCCTTTAAGCCCATTCCAGGCGGCGGAGCCCGCGACGTATCCCTCGCGGGCCCCGCCTACCTGTACACGCGCTCGAAATGGGCGGATTTGCCTCCTCCTTACGTGGGCGAGTCCGTTCATTTCAAAAGTTGAGCGAACTGTTTGCCCAACCTTGTTCGTCAAACAGTCCGCTCGTGTGTGGGCAAGTCCGCTCATGCAAATTTTGAGCGGACTGTTTGACAAACTGTTTGCCGAACAAGGTTGGGCGAACAGTCCGCGCGTGTGTACGCGGCCTAACTTTGTCTAATAGCACCTTTGCATAAAGCTACAGCTCTGATATATCAGAGTGAACCCTTCATTACTGGGTCCAGCTTGCATAAACAATGGCTTGTTTTCTATCATGCTGTTTGTGTAAGAACTCCAGTTTCATGTTTCAAAAAGACAACTTTTTCCTGGCAATATTATAATAAATGATAAGAATACCCTGCAGTCATGCAGAGATGTCCATAAATCCAAAATATTCTTCTACTTATACCCACTGCACTTACAAGGAAAAGGGGCACATCATTTCACAATCCACACATTCTGCTTTGGATTTCAAAAATAAAAATACATAAAAACAAAAGGACCAACAATATGTATGACGGACCAGAAAGCACTTGGACATCAAAAACTATAAACCACCTGGCTGCAGGCAGCAGCTATCCTAACAGGGTGTGTGGACTTGATGTGATGGGTCTGTTATATTTAAATTTTATTATTACTCTCACATCATGGACCGCACATTAAGTTATTATCAGACTTTAAGATTTAATTTCTGTAGAAAAACTTCCTTATGTATCCCATCCATCTTGGCTTTGTTAAACATTATTGCAGCTGTATTCAAATTAACAACCTCATCTTAATTTTTTCTCTTTCCACTCAATAAATATAAAATCTTAATCTTAATCTAAACTAATTCCATTTTTACCAATTTCCCCATTAACCTTGATTTCATTTCCAACCAAAGGTTGTCTAAACCAGTTTCAATATATCTATATTTATTAATAAAATTGTTAAACTCATATTAGAAATTAATACTCATATGATAATTTCAATATCACACACTAAAATATATGCACAGATAAATGTCCTTAAAGGGGGACATATTACTTAATTTTAAATTTCTCTCTCTTTTTTTTTTTAATGCACTGTTTCCACTATCACAGGATATTAAATTTGTGTAAGACACGGTTAATTTGTAACCTTCAATTTACCATGTTTGGAAAACAGATTAAAAAATAATTGTGATCACATTGTTTATCATTAGATTCGTTAACCCGGCACATTTTGTTATAAATGTTTTGTCTAAAAAACTGAAATTGGCATGGTGTCCTCCAGCTTATCACTAAACTCTCATCTCAGCTACATTCTTTCAGGAGAGCACAAAGGAGGGGGCCACATCTGCGTACATGACACAAGCGATAGAACTAAAAGTTCCAGCATTCACAAACATACACAAGTATCGCTCTAAAATCGCTTACATTATTCCCATTTGTACACAACACATGCATTTCATTCTCTCTTTATTTTAACGCTTTTTAAATACTTCCTATTGCATCCAATGTATTGTAATTCCATACTTCACATACTGTACCTTCTATGATCAGACGGGCAGCTATAGTGCTCATCCCATCTTCCCTCTCTGACAACATATAAAGCATTCTGTTTTAACTCTCATTTGTTTCTTGACTTTACTAGTTGTAGTGCCTGACCCCAAATTCATCCCACAACTTAACATCAAAAAGTCCCTTTCTGTCTAGTGTTAATGTCACTCTTGATCCATCCTGCTCACATAAATAGCTGTTTCTCTAGCTGTATAATCTGCATGATTCTTTGTCCCTGCGGACTTTGGTGGTAACCCAGTTACCCATTGTGGATCCCTGTCCACTTTAACCATTAATCTAGGGGCTCAGTATAGGTGGAACCGCACCTTCGGTTCATATATAGTGCTCCTCTTGCGCTGGGCATTTTTGAGGGTCTCTTACCCTTCATTCCCTTACTTAATTTAATGCCCATAATGACTGGCCAGTCTCCTCTACGTGTGCCTATACCCTCTTGCCTCTAAACTACTTTATCTAGCAGATGTACTACATATACCTGTGAACAGCACTATTCTTCCCTTTCTCTATAACACTCTGATGGACAGTAGACAGTGACAACATAACATATAACCACCAATCAATACAGTTCGATTAAGGGGAGTAAAATAGGTACCCTTTGTCCCGAAAATGCCTTACCGATCAAGGAAGTCTGATAACTCAAATGTAAGCAAAAGGCTTACCTCAGCCGGCTGATTATCAGAAATTCCCGGATCGTCTCAAGCTCCTCGTTTCGGATACTCAGGGTCACCTAATAACCCCTGCGGGCTGGCTTCGCCACCTGAAATGGATATTTTGATGATAGGCAACTCCTATCCTCATATTGATTAGTGGTTCCAAATTAATAACTACTGCAGTAGGGAACAGACACAAAAGATACGCTCAGCATCTTTCCAAATAACCGTTCTCCTTTATTATGACGCATGTGAAGGTTTTTATACACATGATTACGTAGGTATCACATTAATATTACAATTGTACGTTTATGGTAACAAGGGGCGTTACATAGGCAGGCTTATTCTAATCAGAACTCGAAAGAATGCAAAACATGTACTGAAAACATTATTAGTGCCGTGTGCACAGTGAGGGCATATAAAATAGAATACAATTATATACAGAACCTACAAATTTCCATTACACTAGTATTACTGGTGGGAAGGCAAAGCAAAGGCCAGGGCCAGACTGGGAATAAAATCCAGCCCTGGAAATGTTTTTATGCCAGCCCCACAGCATTATTATAACAGCACAACAGCATAATGTCATTATTTTTTATATTATTTTCATTTTATTTTTCTTGTTCATAAAAGGGAAAACCATAAATTTTAAATCACATTTGAAGAGTGTATTATATATAGATAAGACAGACATGTAATGACACATATATATATATATATATATATATATATATATATATATATATATATATATATATATATATATATATATATAGCAAATTCCAGGAACCTGGGACCCCAGGAACTCAGAATGTGTGTGTGGGGGTGGGGGGGAGGTGGGAGCACCTTCTGGAAAAAGAATGCACTAAGGTAAGGGGGGGAAGGGGGTTGGTTACTGATATAAGGCCCCTTTCACATGTGCGGACCGTCCGTTTTTCCCTACATCCGTTTATGGATTAAAACGGAGCACAATGCATGTCAATGGCATTGCGGACGTTAGCGTTCAGCTCCGGTTTTCTGAACGGAAGAAAACCCTATTTTCTCTTCCGTCAAAAAAACGGAACGGGCGTAAAACTGACGTTTGCGGACGATCCGTTCCGTGGACATCCGTTTTTAAGCAAAAAATATACATTAATGTACAGGTGACCTCTGACCCAGGTAGTGGTCAGTCACATGCACAAGCACATGCTGCTAGTGGAGAGAGTGGAGAGAGGAGAGGAGAGTGCATAGAAAGAGAGCTGCCTACTGTAGAGAGAAATCTGCCTGAACCTGTGTGATTTGAAGAGAGAGGAGACCTGCCAAGAGAGAGGAGACCTGCCAAGAGAGAGAGAGAGGAGAGCAGCCTGGAGAGAAGTGAAGAAATGGCCAGAGATGTCTCCCATGAAAGGCTCATTCAGCTCGTGCATGCCAGGCCAGGCTTATGGGACAAAACATGTGCTGAGTACAGTGACCGCAACATCACCAGTATGAAGTGGGAGGAGATTTTCAAGGAGGTCACACCAAACTGGTTGTCGCTTAGTAATAAGCACAGTCGGATACGTGGTAAGCAGTTTGTGGCTTGGCATGGTTAAACACATGGCATTTCATGGCATGGCATGTCATGTGGCCATGTGGCATGTCATGTGGTCATGTGGCATGTCACGTGGCCACGTGGCCATGTGGCATGTCACGTGGTCATGTGGCATGTCACGTGGCCATGTGGCATGTCATGTGGTCACGTGGCCATGTGGCATGTCACGTGGCCACGTGGCATTTCACGTGGCATGTCACGTGGCATTTCACATGGCATGTCACATGGCCACGTGGTCATGTGGCATGTCACGTGGCCACGTGGTCATGTGGCATGTCACGTGGCATTTCACATGGCATGTCACATGGCCACGTGGTCATGTGGCATGTCACGTGGCCACGTGGTCATGTGGCATGTCACGTGGCCACATGGTCATGTGGCCATGTGGCATGTCACGTGGCCATGTGGCATGTCACGTGGTCATGTGGCATGTCACGTGGCCATGTGGCATGTCACGTGGTCATGTGGCATGTCACGTGGCCATGTGGTTACGTGGCCACGTGGCATGTCACGTGGCCACGTGGCATTTCACGTGGCATGTCACGTGGCATTTCACGTGGCATGTCACGTGGCATTTCACGTGGTCATGTGGCATGTCACGTGGCCATGTGGCATGTCACGTGGCCATGTGGCATGTCACGTGGCCACGTGGTTACGGCATGTCACGTGGCCATGTGGCATGTCACGTGGCCATGTGGCATGTCACGTGGCCACGTGGTCATGTGGCATGTCACGTGGCCACGTGGTCATGTGGCATGTCACGTGGCCACGTGGCCATGTGGCATGTCACGTGGTCACGTGGCCACGTGGTCATGTGGCATGTCACGTGGCATTTCACGTGGCATGTCACGTGGTCACGTGGCATTTCACGTGGCATATCACGTGGTCACGTGGCCATGTGGCATGTCACGTGGTCACGTGGCCACGTGGCATGTCACGTGGTTACGTGGCATTTCACGTGGCCACGTGGAATTTCACGTGGCATGTCACGTGGCATTTCACGTGGCATGTCACGTGGTCATGTGGCATGTCGCGTGGCCACATGGTCACGTGGTCATGTGGCATGTCACGTGGCCACATGGTCACGTGGTCACGTGGCCATGTGGCATGTCACGTGGCCATGTGGCATGTCACGTGGCCACATGGTCACGAGGCCACGTGGCCTCATATTATAAGTAATTGTCATGTTGGAGTTCTATCAGGTCATTGTGTCTACTGTTCCTATACAGGTGATAAAATCATCACAAGGTGGAGATCCCTTAGAGACCTCTACAGACGGGAGCTAAAGGAGGAGGCAAGAGAAAGCCGGAGCGGAGCAGGACCATCCACAAAAAAAAGCCCCTTTTTTGAGTCACTGGACTTCTTGAGAAGTGTTATGAACTTAAGAAAGTAAGTAAATACATTATTTCTCCCCTATATTAAATTATTTGGCCGAGTAAAAAAAATGATATACTCCAAAGAGGAAGTACAAACGTACAGAAAAGTACAAGCATGCTAGCTCATTATGAATTACTTACCTGTGATGGAAGCCCCCGCTGTGGTCCCCGTTCCCCTCCTCCGTTGCCGCCATCACTCCCTGAGTGACTTCTGCGTATCATGGCTTCGGTACTTTGACTGGCCCTAGCCACAATGACGTCATGCACGTGGGATCCACCAGTCATGGCACAATCGTCTTCAGAAATGGCACGCTTAGGCGCCGTTGTCTACGGGTTTTCTGCTAAAATCTCCAAACCGTGTAGGTTTAGGGGATATTTCTTGCACCTACCTGTATGTATAAGTGGTCCACTTTAATGACACACATGGATCCATGTATTGTAATAACTCTACTGTACTCACCTGTAATCCATCTATTAACAAATATTTTACAGTACCACCAGCAACATTTCGGATACAGAAGAGGAGGGGGGTGCAGTGGATACCCAGCCTGCGGCAGAGGAAGACATTGGAGTTGGTGGTAGGGAGCAAGCTCCTGAGGAAATCCCATCTTCACAATCTACAGCCACGCTTGAAAGACGTGTGCCATAACGTGTGCCTGTAAGTATCCTATATAAAATGTCCCATTTTGAAATGTTGATAGAATAAAATGTGCTAATAAATGTTCCAACCCTCAGATTCATTCTGTTGGAACTACTGCTTCCAGAAGCAAACGACACGGACAGCATAGGCCTGACATGGATGGAGCTATGCTGTCGTTTATGCAAGAAATGAGGGCAATGAGACGGGCGGATAGCAACGATCCATTTTCCGACTCCAATAACGAAGATGCAAGTTTTGTGAAAAACCTATACCACCACATTTCAAAGGTTCCCACTGCACGGAAAATGGACGTTCACATGGCCATCTTCAATTTCACTGGTGTGTGCGTAAGGGCTGCACTATCTGGAGATCCCATGCCACCAGTTATTAGCCATCCCCAACGTCCATATGGTGAGCAAGCTCCGCAGCATCCTTATCCCCATCCATATCACCACCCAGGCATTATCCCCCATCACCAACGTGCTCCAGCCCCCACTGCCCAAAATTTTGCACCCCCACGTCAAGTGGCACCCACCTTTGAGTCATCCAGTTCCCCGGCCACTTCTTACCTTAGTTCTCCCCAGTCGTCCAATCCCTATCCCACTTCCCACAGTCCTTGTTATCAAGACCTTTAAAAAAAAAACATTTTATGTTGCCCCATTGTAGTTGGCCACCCAGTTTGCACTGCAGCAATATTTTTTTTTTTGGGTTATATATATTTTTGGAAATATGGTTGTAGATTTGAATTTATTTTTGCATTTCTATGTTGTCGTCACTGACATTAATAAACATAATTGACTGCATGGAATATTTTATTGTATTTATTGTACTCTATATAACACAAAAACAACTGATACAAAAGAATGTGATGGTCATAGGGTCAATGGTGATTGATCTTGGCACTAGGAGAATGAAAACTACAAGCTTTATACACTGATAGCAGTTACAAGACTGCTATACTGCTAAGACCCCTTTCACACTTGGGGCGTTTTTCAGGCGTTTTTCATGCGCTTTAGCGTTAAAAAATACGCCTGAAAGAAGCCGCAACTGCAATCCCAATGTAAAAGCCCGAGTGCTTTCACACCAAGATCCCTTTCATACTGGGGCGTTTTTCAGGCGCTTCAGCGTTAAAAAAAGCGCCTGAAAGAAGCTGCAACTACAATCTCAATGTAAAAGCCCGAGTGCTTTCACACCAAGGCGCTGCGCTGGCAGGGCGTCAAAAAAAGTCCCGCAAGCAGCTTCTTTGCAGCGCTTTTGGAGCGGTGAATACAACGCTCCTAAAGCGCCCCTTCCCATTGAAATCAATGGGAAGCGCCTGAAAAAAACGCCAGAAAAACGCCTGAAAAACGCTATTGGCAGCAGCGTTTTGTGGGCGCTTTTAACCCTTTATTTGGCCACTAGCAGGGGTTAAAAGCGCCCCAATAACGCTCGAAAAACGCTGGTAAAGCGCTGCTAGTTTAAGCAGCGCTTTACGAGCGTTTTTCGGGCGCTGACATTGTGAAAGGGTTCTTAAAGCACTTGGGCTTTCACATTGGGACTGCAGATGAGGCTTCTTTCAAGCGCTTTACAGGCGCTTTTTTTAAACGCTAAAGCGCCTGAAAAACGCCTGAAAAATGCCCCAGTGTGAAAGGGGTCTAACATGAAAATGCATTATTTCTTAAAACTATTGCATTTCCAGTTTATGTGGGAAAACAAATACAATGCAGGGTACCAAAAGGGGGTCAAACATGTACTAACAAAGGTATACCTAATAAAGTGTCTGGTGAGTGTTTTTACACATGTTGATACTGCCACGGAACCTCTCCCTCTGGGGACATGAAATAGTTGGCAAACTTATCACGCATGGTAACAACTGAATTGTTGGTTGCAGTCCAGTAAACCGTACAGAAGGTAAATCGATCTCGTCCTCTTCCTCAACAGTAATTCCTTCTTTCTCACGTATAATGTTATGGAGGACACAACATGCTTGTATAGCTAGTTCGTCATTCTTCAGGCTCAGTTGAATTGTTGTATGGAATTTGCGCCACTTGCTGGTCAAAATGCCAAAGGTACATTCAATAAGTCGCCTTGCGCGACTCAACCGATAGTTACAAATTTTTTTGGGGGGGAGTTAGATTGTGCCTGGCATAAGGCCTTAGGAGATTCATAGAAAGTGCAAATGCCTCATCAGCTACAAGTACATCTGGCATATCTGGCCCCACAGTTCCTGGAAGAGGTTTGTCTGATGGAAAATGGAAGTGGCCCTCAAGTAGTCTTCTCCCTATTTTTGATGCTGTAAACACTCTTGAGTCTGCAGTACATCCATACGCCCCAATATCTACAGCTACAAACTTATAATTACTGTCACAGATTGCCATAAGCACAAGGGAGAAGTATTTCTTATAGTTAAAATATTGTGAGCCAGATCCAGGTGGCATCTGAATTCGGATGTGTTTCCCATCCAGGGCTCCAACACAATTAGGGAATTGGGTCTTATTCCAAAACCCATTTGCAATTTCCTGCCACATAGATGTATCTGGAACAGGCATTGCAGTACACCGAAGCTCCTCCCATATTGCTTGACAGGTGTCGTGCACAATTCCAGAAATTGTAGAGATTCCCAACAAAAAGTAGTGGTTTAGGGACGTATAGGATAGTCCAGATGCCAGAAACCTGGGAAGAGTAGAACAAATAATGAAAGGAACCATACATTATGCTGGACATAAGCAGAAAGGCTGGCTGGCTTACCTCAGGGTAAGTAGAAGTCGCTCCTCTGGAGGCACACAACGTCTCATATCCGTGTTCATCCTTTCCAAACGGGGTTGCAACTTTTCTAATAAAAATTCAAACGTTGGTAGAGACATTCGCGTAAAATGAAAAAATTTTTGCGGGAACTGTCGCAGATCTGCATAGTGCAGAGCAAAAAACCCTTCAGTGGGCCTCTTCAGCAGCATGGGATGTGTCCAGTACCTGTGTCTTATTGCAGATTTGTTCCTGCTCATGCGTTTCTGTCTCCTCAAATAAGATAGCATGACAAATAATGTCACATGCTCAAAAAATCTGTCCAAATCCATTGCTAAATAAGCACATACACTACAGCAAGGAATCAGGAAGCACAAAGCCAGCTAAAACCACAAAGCAGCATGGGAAGCACAATGCATGCTGGGGAAAACAAGGAATCATGGGAAAATCCACATAATTCATGAACAAATTATTGCATACAGTTCTAAAAAAGTGGACATAAACGGATGAAAAACGGATGAAAAACGGACAAAAACGGATGAAAAATGGACAAAAACTGATGAAAAACGGACATAAACGGATAACAACTGACAAAAACTGATGAAAAACTGACAAAAAATGGATGAAGACGGACATAAACTGATGAAAAACGGATGAAAAACTGAAATGAAAAGGATGAAAACTGACAACTGATGATAAAAAACGTGACTGAACTGATCGAATGTACGGTCAGCATGTGTGAAAGGGGCCTATATCAGCTTTATATCAGTGCCCCCTTACATTATTGTATTCACTCCCCCCTTACATCAGTGACCCCCCTTCAGACTGGCCAGGCAGTGCTGTCACTGACCTCTCAGGTGCACCATGCAGGGCTCAGTCAGTTAGCTCCAGCTTGGTGGCTCTGGTTTTATCCTATAGCCTCCTCTCCACAGCCCACCCATGTCCGACTTCTCCCACGACCCCCATCCTGGTGGCGCTCCCACTCTTGACCCCTCTCCAGACTCCCTCAGAGACTGCACACATGATACAGGAGATGGTCAGAAACTGCAGACATGATACAGAATATGGTCAGAAACTGCAGACATGATACAGGAGATGGTCAGAGACTGCAAACATGATAGAAGAGCTCAATGCCGCCTCACCAGTGCCCATCAAATGTAGATTTACGGTGCTCATCAAATGCAGCCTCACTGTGCTCATCAAATGTAGATTTACGGTGCTCATCAAATGCTGCTTTACTCTGCTCGTTATGCAAACTCACTGTGCCCATTAATGCGGCCTCACTGTGCCCAACATTGCAGCCTCACAGTGCCCATCATTGCAGCCTCGCTGTGCCCATAAATGTGGCCTCACTGTGCCCAACATTGCAGCCTCACTGTGCCCATCATTGCAGCCTCACTGTGTCCATCATTGCAGCCTCACTGTGCCCATCAAATGCAGCTTTACTGTGCTGTGAATGCAGTCTCACTGTGCCCACAAATGCAGCCTCACTGTACCCATCATTGCAGCCCCTCCTATGCCCCATGTCCCAGTCTGCAGCCCCTCCTGTGCCCCATGTCCCAGTCTGCAGTCCCTGTCTGTGGGAAGGTATTTTGATGCTCGGTACAGTACCTTGCATGCCAGCATGACGGCCAGCAGCAGACAGAGTCTGTTCTCGTTTTGGATGGGGACGATTCTCCTTCCAGAGGATCTGTTTGCTGTGAGATGAATTGGTCCCTGGCCACATGCACTTTCAGCTGTCCTAATTTTCCGGCCCCAGTCAGCCTGTCCTCTGGTCTTGGGGAAGTGGAGAGCACTGGCTGGGAGCTGGAGAGAAGGGGGAGCAGAGAGTACTGGTGGGGTTGGAGAGGAAATGGGTGGGGGCAAAGAGCAGCAGGGAGTGGAGATCACAGGGGTGGGGAGTGGAGAGTGCTAGGGGGGAATTGAGAGCAGTGGTGGGGGCCAACAGGAACAGGGGTGGAGAACACGGGAGGCTGAGAGCACTGGGGGGGTTAGAGGGTGGAGTGGGGCAAAGAGCACTGGGGGGAGCTTGAGAGCACTGGGGGGGCAGAACAGGGCTGGAGAGCACTGGGGGTACAAAGAGCAGGGAGGAGTGGAGAGCAATGGGGGGGAGCTTGAGAGCACCAGTGGGGCCCAGAAAGAACAGGGGTGGAAAGCACGTGGGACTGGAGAGCACTATGGGAGGGTGGAGAGCACTGACAGGGTTGGAGAGCACATGGGTGGGGGCAAAATGCAGGGGGAGTGGAGAGTACAGGGGTGGGCAGCGTAGAGTGCTGAGGGGGAGCTTGAGAGAGCACTGGAGGGGGAGACAAAAAGAACAGGGGTGGAGAACACAGGGCAGAGAGCACTGGGGGGGGGGGGCTGGAGAGCAATGGGTGGAGCTTGAGATCACTGGGGGGCAGAAAGAACAGGGGTGAGGAGCACTGTGGGGGGTGGAGAGCACTGGGGTGGGGGCTGGAGAGTGATGGAGAGAGCTGGAGATCACTGGGGGGAGAAAGAACAGGGGTGGAGAGCACTGGGATGGTGGCTAGAGAAGGATGGGGAGAGCTGGAGAGCGGGGGGGGGCAGAAAGAACAGGGGTTGAGAGAACTGTGGGGGAGGGGCTGGAATGTGTGGTGGGGTAGAAGAGCACTGGGGGGAGCCAAGGAGCACAAGGAGAACTGGGGGGGGGGCAGTAAAGGAAGTTGGATTGGATAGGATTGGGATCGGCAGACATATAGCGGAAATTAGCTTTTTATATTCCTCCATGCAGCCGCTGAATGCTTAAATTCTCCTCTTCCTCCTGCAAGCATTCAGCGGGTGCATGGAGGAATATAGAAAGCTAATTTTCTCTATATGCCGCCCCCCTATCCAGGCACACAGGGTGGGCATTTCCTCCTGGGGATCACGGAGCTGTGCAGTGCTGTAACACGGTCCCGCCCCCCTAGACCGGCTTGTGTGATATTCTATCTTCTATCACATGAGTCGATCTAGAGGGGCGGGAACTTGTTACAGTGCAGCCGCTGAACACAGACCGAGCTCTGTGATCCACAGGAGCAGGAGAGAAGGGAGCCCTGTAGCTGCAAAGTGGCCCCAGGGCAGACGGCCTACTGGGAAATCTCCCGGTATCCTGGTAGGCCAGTCCGGCCCTGGCAAAGGCTGAACTCCCATGCATTGGCAAGGGCATCTATCCCCCTGGCTCAATCCCGTGGATGCAAGGAAAAGAACTGGGTGAACTTGTTGCTCTCTGAGGCGAAGAGGTCCACCTCTGGCCGGCCCCATGACCGCCCAATATCCTCAAGTGGTTGAGTTGGTGGCTGAGAAAATCCGCTAGAGAATTCTGAGTCCCTTTTAAGTTGATGGCAATCAATGAAGCTAGGTTTAGTTCAGCCCAGCTGAAAATTTTAATTAATTGTAAGGCAGGGCTCCTGGTCCGTCCCCCGCCCCCCCCCGTTTGTTTATATATGCGACTGCTGCCCATTGTCCATCCGCAACTGAAGGTTCTGCCCCCTTATTTATGACTGGAAGGCTTCTAGAACCTTCTGAATTGCCAGCAACTCTCTCTGATTTGAAGGTCTGTCTGGCTTCCACTGGAGACCAAGTTCCTTGAGCTAAGTTTTCCTCCAACTGGGCACCCCAGCTGAAAGAACTGGCAACTGTTGTCACTATCAGGGCTGTCGGTCTTTACCACAATAAACCTGTCTAGATTGTGACTGGCTCACCACAACCACAGCGCTCCAGTTGACTCTGGACGGTAGGCTGGTCCAACCCCTGTCCAGCAGGTGAAACCTTGCCCAGTGGACTGGTGGGTAGGGATGACCCCGGTGTTCGATTCGAACCCATGTTCGAATCGAACATCGGCCCTTCGTCCGTTCGTCGAAACCAGAACTTTGTGGGCCATTTGCATCAAATTTGTGTGATATGAACGGCCCACAATGCACTGCGCCAGTCGCAGTGCATTGCTGGCTGATTGCCCAAGCATGCACTGTGACCCCGCATGCTTGGCCAATCACAGCGCCGGCAGCGAGGAGAGCCAAAATTGGCCACAGGTTGCCTGTGGCCAATTATAGCTCACGGGGTTTAGTACACACCCCACATTATTTAAGGCTGACAGCGCGGCGGCCTTGTGTAGTGTGTTGCGGCATTCATAGAGAGAAGGATAGGCAGGAAGAGTGTCAGCTGTGCTTTACTTCTTTAGATAGCGCTGTTACAGCGAGTGTAGTGTTCAGGGAGAGAGCAAGATAGGCAGGGACAGTGTCAGCTTTGCTTTGCTTCCTAACCTAGCGCTGTTACAGTGGGTGTAGTGTGCCTCCTGCACAGCATATACCTGAATCTACCCCACCTCATTGCTGGTGTTGTGTAGTTGATTTGTGCAACACAGGCATCTGCCTAACTTTAACATAACATATTTTGGATGCGGGGTTCCCCTTAATATCCCTACAAGACCCAAACGGGCTGGTAATGGGCTGGGGTAAGGGGGCTGATGGGGTAGCCATGCCATTTTTCTCAAAGATTTTCATCCATATTGCAAGAACAAGACATTACATTAAGGGCCGGTTCACACTGCGGCGCGAGGCGAGGCGACACGGCTCGCCTCGCCTCGCTCCCGCAAGTCGTCCCCATTGAGTACAATGGAACCGTTCTGAGAGGAGCGACTCGAGTCGCTCCGACTCAGAAAAAAGGTTCCTGTACTACTTCGGGGCGACTTCGGGGGCGACTTGCATTGACTTCTATGCAGAAGTCCTCTGCAAGTCGCCGCTGACCCCCCCTGCAAGTCGCGGCGAGGAAGTCGGAGACGCCTCGCCGCGGCTCGCAGTGTGAACCGGCCCTAAAGCCACAAGCAGTTTTAAACAGCTTTTTTTCCTTTACAAATGTCATTTTGTGCAGGGACTGTTCTAAACATGGTAAACACATGCCACTTCACAGGCATACTTTAGACACCCCCCAGGTACGATATTTAAAGAAATATTTTACTTTTTTTTCACTTTATGCATCATTAAAATGACTGCTCCAGAAAAAACTTCAGTTTTTAAAACTTCTTTTTGCATTGATACATGTCCCCTGGGGCAGGACCCGGGTCCCCAAATAATAACATGCATATTGGTCGTTATAATTAGCACTTTAGATTTCAAACGTTGGCGCCCATTCTAATTAATAGGGTTCTAACGTTCGTGCAAACTTTAGGTCCGTTCGCAGGTTCTGGTGCGAACCGAACCGGGGGGTTTTCGGCTCATCCCTACTGGTGGGAAACAGGATGTCATTAGTCCTACCTCCCTCATTACCTCTCTAATCTGGGCTTGCCAATTGGTCTGAAGCAGTGCCACCTCCTGACCCATCTTCTCAATCTTTTAAGAGGGAGAAAGATCTTTCTCTCTATTGAGGAGATCCTGTAGCCTAAATAATGCACTTCTTTAGTTGGAACAAGCTGGAACTTGCTCAGGTTGATCAGCCAACCGAGACACTGCAGGAAATCCTGTGCTTCTTCCAAGTACATCTCCAGTTGATGATGGGATCGGGTGACGAACAGCAGATCATCCAAGTAGGGGATCATTGTAATGACCTTGATGCGCAGCGGTGCTAAGGCTTCTGCCAGGACTTTTGTAAAAAATCCTCAGTGAGGACGCTGGTCCGAATGGCAGTGCCCATAACTAAAAATGAAGAATTCACTCTGACCGCCAACCTGAGAAATTACTGAAAATCTCAATGTATTGGTATATGGAGGTACACATCCCTGAGATCGATCATTGCCATATAGCAATCTGGAAACAGAAGATTTGTTACTGTGAAGATGGACTCCACCCTGAAGTGTTCGTACCATAGAAATCTATTTAGAGGAAGGAGATTGCGGATTGGCCTAAACATGCCTCATGGCTTTTTGACCACGAATAAGGTTGAACATATTTTTATTTCAAGTTCAGTGCAAGTCAGGAATACAAAATGGCAAAACATTTCCAAAAATACACAAGTGCTGAGGTACATATATATATATATATATATATATATATATATATAGAGAGAGAGAGAGAGAGAGAGAGAGCTTCGTGTATAACAGAACTTGTTAATATCCGATTCTAAACATAAACAGACGGAGGAATAAGTTGATAGAGAGGACAGGGGGGGGGGGGGGGGATGCAGTGGGAAGGGAGCAGGGGAAAAGCAAGGTAGACAGGAACCCTAGAATGAAAAGCACTCGAATAAACTTGACATGTGAAGGACCTAATCCACAGTCGGTTAAGCCACCCGTTACACATAATATCCAAAACCTCCAAACCCCTCACAAATGACATGACAAGATTTTTTGGAGTAAATGGCCTTGACGGCCTTTTATTAACAATTCCTTTAAACTTAAACAAATAACATTTTTTTTTAAAATAAATCTTAACCCAACTTATGTCCTCTTGGGGTATTCGAGGGTAACACACATCACTGGTCACTGCGACAAACTTCTTTTAACTTTAGGCCTCCAGTCGCAAGCCCCCTGACCCGGAGACGGTACTCAACTTTCGCAGTGACCTTTTACCCCTTCCAGGTTAACCCCTCATTAACCGGAAGGTACCTGATAACCCCATCCACAGATGGGTACCACCATGTTAATCCCATACCACAAATGGGTACCAACCATGTTAACCCCATACCACAGATGGGTATCAACCATGTTAACCCCATACTACAAGATGGGTACCAACCATGTTAACCCCATACCACATATGGGTACCAACCATGTTAACCCCATCCACAGATGGGTACCAACCATGTTAACCCCATGCCACAGATGGGTACCAACCATGTTAACCCCATGCCACAGATGGGTACCAACCATGTTATATATGCATATAACATCCATATTCTCCTCCTCCAAAGACCCAACCACTGCCACAGCACGAAAGGGGTAAAACCTTACCCTTGCGTGCGCCTCCACACCCTCCTTGCTCGCTGTATGCTTACCTGCAAACCCAGAGTCCAAAGATCGTTTCCCACTTCATTAAAGTGCACCCCATCGCTTCTAAGATACCTCCCTCTAACCACTTATAGCACTCCCTGACGTATGCTCGCACCCCTGTTCCTAATCACAAACTTACTCACTTCCGTGTTTACTTCCACTCGGGTCCCATCAACCTTTTTAGCTGTACAAGACGTACTTCCCGCCATATCTGACCAATAACCATCCCGGCTGAGCTTCCTGACTGGAGATGCCCCACTGTTCAGCTGAACATAAGCTCTACTGGCCCACCCCAGGAAACATATGAGTGACCCAGGATCCACTTGGCCAACCTCTGCACCTGTAAACAACAAAATGACAGACCAACCAGCACTTTCCCCCATAGTTAACACCAAAATAAAGCCTGAAAAAACATCTGTAAACCAATTCTGCCATGAATATGGGAGACTATACAACTCAAATCTGTTCGAGCCCCACACACCAAGGCGCTTATGTGATTCATGACGGAGGACGGCCCATAAAGCCTCCGTGTCCGCCCCAGTCCAGAAGAACTGGGAGGCCCACATTTTTTTGGATCATAGCCACCGCTGTCAACCATTTTCAAAACCTGGCTATGAACTGTAGCATTGGCAAGGACGACCCATCACTATATCTCCGCACAGAGCCTGTGAACCCAGGCCACTTGTCCCTAAAGATCATGCTCCTCTTACCGGACAAATGTGTGACTCAGTAGTCCGGAACCTTCCAGTCGCATGTACTTGCCGGTCAGACTGGTTGTATGTTCTTTGACCGCCTTACCCACCTACTGACCGAATCCCGCAAATACCCACAGCCCTCCATCAGCTGTCCCCCTGGAGACAATTTAAAGGGGTTCGCCAAACTCGCTTATCCGCAACATCCCAAAGAAAATCAGTGTGAAGGCCGAGCAGAATACGGGACATTTATACTCTGAGCTACCAATGTTGCTCAGCCCCGAAATCAGACCGTGTAGCATGGCAATGGAACTGGTTGCCTCATACTTTGAAAAGAAAGGCCAATTCTGCCAATTAACGATCAAAGGCGGCTGCCGCCATCCCTCTCTCAAATCCTAGGTTAAGAAAATTAGAGATCTGCGTGGCCTGCCTATCGACCCTCAGAGGCAGTGCTGCGCCTGTACCAGCCTACTCCACATAACTGCCCTGCCGTGGAATAGCCCCCCCCCAAGTTGTCGCAACCACATGGATTCTAATCCCCTGTGCTGCGATCCCCCAAAGCAATGCTCCACCTAAGTCAGAACAGCTGACTCGTGTTGTTCCACGTCCGGTGCCAACTCCCAGCACCTGGCCTGCTGAAAACAAACAAAGCTGCCGCCAAGATGTCATCAATACTTGGCAGGTACACCGCGTAATCGAAAGCTTTCCATTGTGCAAGCAGCACACTGCCCAATGTCCCAACCACCGAACCACGGCCCGGACGCTGCCGACCAGCCGTTACGAACCGCCACCCCCAGGTTGCCACAAATGAAATGCACCTGCAAGTTCCAGAAGGATTCCACCCACGCTTCCATCACTATCACCATTGGAAACAGTTCCAGGAGAACAAACTTCCTCAAGAACAGGCCTACCCCCCCACGCTGGGGGGCAGACGGTGGCGCTACGTTTCTCCCGACAGAAGGCCCGATAGCACGCGGAGCCTGAAGCGTAAGTGAACACTCTAACTCGTCATCCGTAAAGCGTGCCCATTAACTACCCCAGGAATTCCAGCAACCCCTGCACCCCCGCAAGAGCCCTCCGTGCTCACAGTTGAGCTCACAAAGTACATCGGGGGCATTGACTACAGCAGACGCTGCTGACAGTTGGCGGTCAAAACCTACCTATGGGAAATATACGGCAAGCAAAAGTTTTCTTCCCCACAGCAATTGTAACTGACGCTGCTGTACTCACGCCTAGTAAAGGTCCCACGACTCCTGCCTTGAGATTTTCTGCTCTTCCGTCGACAATCGGCATACCATTCCACGAATCCCCTGCAATCCCCAGGAAAACAATGGTAGACGTGGGGATTCGCTAACGGGACCCCAAATGTACCACTATATGTTGCAATGTCCCCCCACTGATGCCTATGTTGTAACCTGGCTGAAAAACGAATATGAAGTCACCCATATAAGGAATGACTGCGTTGATCCCGGGGACTTCCCGTTCTACCCAATTTATGAAGAAAATGCCTGATGTGGAGCCTCTCCATGGAAGACAACGATCCATGTAGTACGCCACCTTCCAAGTACAGCCTGGCAGATGGCAATTGTCTGGACGAACTGGCAAAGGCCGTAAAGACGAGTCAATATCCGCTTTCAAACCGTGACCCCTACCCATAACGACGAACCCAAGATATTGCTGCACCAAACCAGTCTATGACACCGCCCAACCCTCTGGAGCACTCTAATAATTAACCAACCCCCTAAGGAAGGTAAGGTGGTGAATCAAGCAGAGCTTATTTGACCTCGGTGAGATGTAGTTGGGCCAAACGTAAAACCCGACACTAATGAGCATTTTATTTTCGAGACCGCTCGAGAAACCCGATTCCAACACCTGAGCCGCATTGTGGCCGGGGCACTTACTGAGAAAAAGGAAGTGTCCGATCCCTCCACCGGCGTTGTCCCCTGAACCACCTACCAGTGCATCGGAACCCCCGCGACCAGAAGGCGTGCGATTGGAGCGACAGCTAACCCCAAACTTACCTTTTCCAGTGGATTGTCCAGAGGCTGCGGTACCTCCGACCCCACCTGAAATTGATCAGGAGCCCGCTCCGCTGTCCTGAGCTACATACCCAGGCGAATATCCCCGTAATCTCTATCGGCGTAGCTATAGGACGGCCCCATCGTTGTCAAAATTGTTCGCTGCACCGCAGCCATGCCCTAACACCCTTCGTCAGACGCGTCTCGCCAATGGCCTTCAGGTACACCAACAACCCCCCAAGAAAGCAAACGCCTGTAACCAAGTCGAAAAAAGGTATGAGGAATAGCAGATCCCTGCGTTTCACTCACCAGAGCGAACTGCTCTACCGGCACTAATGTCAAGCCCTCCACCTATTCTCCCCTTTAGACTTCCATTCCCTGACAAACTACCCTCAATCGGGGACCCTGCTGTCCACCCTGATCCAATTACGTTTTAGTTTTTTTTTTTTTTTTTCCATTTTTGTTAATAAAGAAGAAACAGGTAAGAAAGAATAGCACTCACCGGGCTGCCCAGGACAGGGCCCACCAGCCGCCACTCCGGAAACCGCCGCTCCCGGATGTCCCTGGTCCTCGACCCTCCCTGACCAGGACAGTTCTCACTTCGATCCGTCGTTGTCATCCCCTGGATGAACGACCCCTGGCTACACCCCAGAGGGTCCAGCGCTGGTTGCCGAGGGGTCTGCATTGCTGTTCTCATTCTTCTCTCCGTCCTGATGCACCAGACTAGCTCGTGCCCGCCTAGCGGGGCCCCTGGTCCCACTCCCGGCCTAGGCATTTGTCGCTCGACCTCGGACCTCACTCCCGCCTTCACAGCGCTCCTCCCGTACTCCCATTGGTCACATGGGACAGCGGGCCTACCCAGCCGCCTGACCCGCATCATGACTCTCCCCTGCAGGGCCATCTGGCTGCTCCGACCTTCTCCTGTAACCCTGGCCTCCCGGTCGGGGGGGGGGGTGTGGGGGTGTGGAGCCGAGCCATGCGTTGAGCTGTGCTCCCCCACCCTTGTGCTCCTGTCCCAGCGCCGTGCAAGTCTCGATCACCTTTCCTGGATCCCTGGGGCCGCCGCTCACTGGAGGGGGGGAGGGGTGGACGTTCTCTCCCTCTCCATGGCTGTGAGTGCCAGCCACCGCTCCCCTGTCGAGGTATCGTGCCGAAGTACTCCAGCGGTAATGACTGCTGAGCACGCGGAGGCACTGGTCCCCCCCCCTCCTCCGTTTTGGCGCTGCTCTCTCTCCACAAAACTGGCCCCCTCACCCGTGCCAGCCACAGTCCATCCCCTTGTGCCGCTACTCACAGTCGCTTTGGAAGGCCTCCTCCGCCGCCATTACTGTAGGTCATAGCAGGTGGAGAACGAGCGGTGAGAGCGTGTGTAATCCTCTCCACCGCCGCTCGCTACCCTCAGCACAGATTGGCCCCACACCCGCGCTTGTCACAGGCTGTCCCCCTGCGCCGCTGCTCTTGGTCGCACTGGGATGCCTCCTCTGCCGCCCTTACTGCAGCTTATAGGATGGGGAGAACGAGCGGAGAGAGTGTGTGCAATCTTCTCCACCGTCGCTCACTGCTGATGTCACTCCCCCTCCTTCCTCCTAGTTTCCTAACCCAAGTGCCTCCCCTGCTCCGGCCACTCCCCTTTTCTTAAAGGGGACACCTTTTTCTTTCCCAATAGCCTGACTGTGCTGTCCACACCTGTCATGCCGTCCCTGCGCTAATTCTTTTCTGTCCTTCTGCTCCGGGACTCTCTTTACAACCACCGGGGCAGCCCCAGGGTAATGACCTTACTTCTAGCATAGATTGTCTCAGAGAAGGGTAGGGGAGGAGAGAAGGAACCAGTTAAAAATGGGTGTGTGTAGACAACCAGGAGGTCAGACACCTGAACCGTGTGACCCTCTGGATGGTGTCCCCGGTAAACATGAAATTTCAGTACGGAACGCTTCCCGAGCATAGACCATCCAGAAAGCTCAGCGAGGCTGAGTGATGGCGCCAAATAGACCACAGGGCGGTGAACTTGTCACACCTGTCATCAGCCCTCGCCAGTAGCTCCTCCATGACCATCATATCATTAAGAATGTCAACCCAGCCAATTACCAATGGGGTACGATCTTTTTTCCAATAAAGGGTGATGCTATGGCGGGCAGCAGAAAGGAGGAATCTAAGGAGGCAATTTTTGTGCGATTTAATGGAGCCCGGTATGATGGACAGTAGAGCAACCAAGGGCGAGGGGGACATGGCAGTCTGATACATAGCATTATACGTCTCAAAAACCTTATCCCAGAAAGGACGGACCATAATACAGTCCCACCATATATGAAGAAATGTACCTGTTGCTCCGTGACACCTCCAGCACACATCCGTTGATCCGGGGAACATCTTATGCACCGAGACTGGAACTCTGTGCCACCGTGACAGCAGTTTATAATTCTTTTCCTGAGTGAATCCTGATCTGGAGGATTGATGGGTAAGTATAAAGGCTGTATGCCATTGTGTTGGGGTAATCTCCGTGTCAACGTCAGCGGACCACTTATTAGTGTATATAGGAAGAGAGGTGTAGGTGAGTGATTGGATCTCCTTATAGAAGAGAGATAGAGTGTGTTTAGGAGTGTGGGGGAGGGTGCAAAATTCCTCAAACAGGGTGAGCGGCCTATGGATATTACCGGATATATGTAGCAATTTACAAAATTGGTTTAGGGATCGCTTGGAAAGCCAGTCCAAGCTGGGCGAGGGTGATAATGCTGCCGGGTCCCTTAGATGACCTGTGGAAGGGTGAACAAATTGATTAGCCGTGGGCCAGTCCTCTCTGTGATATGCCCCTACATGGGTTGCCGAGAGGAGAGTAGGAAGGAGTGGGTTATCAAAGAGGGGGGAGAGAGGGCTGGGATCCGTGGACAAGCCCCCTTTTTTAGACACTTCATACCATTTGGTCAGGACCGCGACCGTCAGAGGGGAAACCTGTCAGAGCGAGCGGAGTTTAGCGTGATGTCCCCATAAAAGGGCCCTAAGATCAATGGGAGTCATGTCTTGTTCAATAATCACTGAGGGTTTAGTCAGGGGTCTCGGGAACCATTCCAATAGCCTGGATAGTAAGGACGCCGTGTGGTACAATTGAAAGTCAGGCAAGCCAGTACCGCCTCTAAGCTTGGGGGCACAGAGGACCTTATGTTTCAGTCTGGGAGGGTGGTTTAGCCATATAAATTTGATTATCGCAGAGCGGAGGGAGAGGAAGAAAGTCCTAGGGAGGAGTATGGGGAGGGTTTGGAACAGATATAAGACTTTAGGCAGTATATCCATTTTAATGGCGTTCATCCTCCCCCACCAAGTAAGTTTCAGTTTGTGCCACGAGTCAAGGGAGCGCCTAAGGTTAGTCAACAGGGGGCTAAAGTTCAAGGAGTAGATGTCCTGCAGGTCCCTCAGGATTGCGGTCCCTAGGTATTTAACTGAGCGTGATTGCCACCGGAACGGGTATTTTCCTTGTAGGGCCGTCAGTTCCTGGTGGGGTAGAGAAATGTTCAGGGCTTCTGTTTTTGCGATATTAAGTTTGAAGTTACTGTAGCTACCAAAGCGGTCTAATTCCGCGAGAATGTGCGGTATGCTAGTGTGGGGTTTCGTGACGTACAAAAGTAAGTTGTCAGCATAAAGTGACAGCTTGCGGGGAGCCGAGGGAGTGGGAATACCATGAATAGAGGCATTGTTACGGATAGCCTGTGCCAGGTGTTCCACCGTGATTGCGAACAGCAAGGGCGAAAGAGGACAGCCCTGCCTGGTACCATTGCTAATTTGGAATGGTGCGGACGATTCCCCATTAGCTGAAACTCGAGCGGTAGGATGGGAGTACAGGGCCATGATCTTCGACAGTAATTTGGGACCTAAGCCTATTTGTTGCAGGGATGCTCTGAGGAACTTCCAGCTCACCCTGTCGAACGCCTTTTCAGCATCGCAGGCCAAGAGGCAGGTAGGAATATTATGTGCTTTAGCGTAAGAGATCAGGTGGAGTGTTTTCGTGGTGTTGTCCCTGGCCTCTCGGCCCGGGACAAACCCCACTTGGTCCCCGTGTATCAAAGAGGGAAGGAGGGGGGCTAAGCGTGTGGCAAGAATTTTAGCGTAAAGTTTCAGGTCGACATTCAATAAGGATATAGGGCGATAGTTACCGCACAGTGCATGGTCCCTCCCAGGTTTGGGGATCACCACTATTTGGGCTTGCAGAAGTGCGACGAATAGTGGGTGGTCGTCGTCAACCTCCTCAAATGCCTTTGCCATCAGTGGGGCCAATTGTTGGGCGTATTGTTTGAAAAACAAAGGCGTGTAACCGTCAGGACCCGGACTTTTGCCTTTCTTGAGCCCCTTTATGGCGTTTAAAAAGTCTAATGTGGACAGTGGTTGTTCCAGGTCTGTTGCTGCATCTGGGGGTAACTATGGTAATGAGGTGTCACGTACATATTGTAAGAGGTCCAGATGCGAGGAGGTGGTGGACGTGTTGGCTACTGGTACAGTGGTGTGAAAAAGTGTTTGCCCCCTTCCTCATTTCCTGTTCCTTTGCATGTTTGTCACACTTAAGTGTTTCGGAACATCAAACCAATTTAAACAATAGTCAAGGACAACACAAGTAAACACAAAATGCAATTTGTAAATGAAGGTGTTTATTATTAAAGGTGAAAAAAAAATCCAAACCATCATGGCCCTGTGTGAAAAAGTGATTGCCCCCTAAACCTAATAACTGGTTGGGCCACCCTTAGCAGCAACAACTGCAACCAAGCGTTTGCGATAACGTGCAATGAGGCTTTTACAGCGTCCTGGAGGAATTTTGGCCCACTCATCTTTGCAGAATTGTCCTAATTCAGTTACATTAGAGGGTTTTCGAGCATGAACGGCCTTTTTAAGGTCATACAACAACATCTCAATAGGATTCAGGTCAGGACTTTGGCTAGGCCACTCCAAAGTCTTCATTTTGTTTTTCTTCAGCCATTCGGTGGTGGACTTGCTGGTGTGTTTAGGATCATTGTCCTGCTGCAGAACCCAAGTTCGTTTCAGCTTGAGTACACGAACAGATGGTCGGACATTCTCCTTCAGGATCTCTTGGTAGACAGCAGAATTCATAGTTCCTTTTATCACGGCAAGTCTTCCAGGTCCTGAAGCAGCAAAACAGCCCCAGACCATCACACTACCACCACCATATTTTACTGTTGGTATAATGTTCTTTTTATGAAATGCAGTGTTCCTTCTACGCCAGATATACTTGGACACACACCTTCCAAAGAGTTCCACTTTTGTCTCATCGGTCCACAGAATGTTGTCCCAAAAGTCTTGGGGATCATCAAGATGTGTTGTGGAGAAATTGAGACGAGCTTTGATGTTCTTTTTGCTCAGCAGTGGTTTTCTCCTTGGAACTCTGCCATGCAGGCCATTTTTGCCCAGTCTTTTCCTGATGGTGGAGGCATGAACGCTGACCTTAACTGAGGCAAGTGAGGCCTGCAGTTCCTTGGACGTTGTTGTGGGGTCTTTTGTGACCTCTTGGATGAGTTGTCGCTGCGCTCTTGGGGTAATTTTGGGCGGCCGGCCACTCCTGGGAAGGTTCACCACTGTTCCATGTCTTCGCCATTTGTGGATAATGGCTCTCACTGTGGTTCGCTGGATTCCCAAAGCTTTGGAAATGGCTTTATAACCATTTCCAGACTGATAGATCTCAATTACTTTCTTTCTCAATTGTTCCTGAATTTCTTTGGATCTCGGCATGATGTGTAGCTTTTAAGGATCTTCTGGTGGACCTTACTGTGTCAAGCAGCTCCTATTTAAGTGATGCCTTGATTGTGAACAGGTGTGGCAATAATCAGGCCTGGGTGTGGCTAGAGAAATTGAACTCAGGTGTGGACAACCACAGTTATAGTATGTTTTAACAAGGGGGGCAATCACTTTTTCACACAGGGCTATGATGGTTTGGATTTTTTTTCACCTTTAATAATAAACACCTTCATTTACAAATTGCATTTTGTGTTTACTTGTGTTGTCCTTGACTATTGTTTAAATTGGTTTGATGTTCCGAAACACTTAAGTGTGACAAACATGCAAAGGAACAGGAAATGAGGAAGGGGGCAAACACTTTTTCACACCACTGTAGGTTGTATAGGGATGAATAGAAGTCACGGAAATCCGAAACTATTTCCGAGTTTTTGGAGCGTTTGACGTGGGTAGGGGACATAAGGTGGGAGATATTTTGTCTACGTTGTTGGGGGTGGAGCGTGCGGGCTAAATGTCTCCCGTATTTGTTCGCATGAGCATAGTAGATATGTCTGCCTTTAGTACAGGCAATCACCGAACGTTCCGTGAAAATCCGTTTGAGATCCCTACGTGCATTAGAGAGTTCTGCCAGTGTCCTAGAGTCAAGGGAACGTTTATGGGAATCTTCAAGAGTAGAGATCAGCGTGAACAGTCTATGAATTTCGGCAGTACGGGCTTTTTTTTTAACCTAGAACCATGCTGAATCAAAATGCCTCGAAGAACACATTTAAGTGCTTCCCATTTGGTTAGACTAGAGGTTTCGTCGTGAGCATGGGTCAGGTTAAACTCTGTGATCGCCGCATTTATCGCTGCGTTGCAAACAGAGTCCCGCAAGAGGTTATCATTCAGTCTCCAGGATTTGTGTCTGTGGAGGTGTGGGGGTCTCCCCAGTGTCAGATGCACCGGGGCTTGGTCAGACCAGATTTTCAGTCCGATCTTGCATGTAGGGTCACAGTCGAACAACGATTGGGAGACTAGTCGAGCCGGCTGTAGGAGTTATGTGCAGGGGAGTAGTAAGTATAATCCCGCGCAGACGGGTGGAGTACCCGCCATGGGTCTACTAGGGAGAGGTCTTTCAGAGCGGAGCGTATATTAATCAGTGTGGAAGGCGGTATGGTTGACTTACCAGTGGATGAGTCCAGTCTCGGTACTAACGGTACGTTCAGATCTCCTCCCAGGATCAAATTATGAGTTCCAAATACACGGAGGCGGGATGCCACGGAGGAGAGAAATCGGTACTGATTCTGGTTAGGGAAATAAACATTAACAATGGTTAAAACCGTTTGTTGAACCTGCAGTTTCAAAAACACATATCTACCTTTGGGGTCTATTTCCTGGTCAAGGACGGTTGGGTTAAAGGAATTATGGAAGGCCACGGAGGCCCCCCGTGTTCTAGCGTCGGGGTTGGTGCTGTGAAACCAAGTCGGGTAGCGCTTGTCAGAGATGGTAGGGAGCTTGTCCGACCTGAAATTAGTTTCCTGCAGCAGTAGAATGTGCGTTTTAGCTTTGTGGAAGTGGTGTAGGAGCTGTCTACGTTTCTCTGGGGTATTGAACCCTCTACAGTTGAGAGAGGAGATTTTTATGCCTAGGGAGGACATACCAAGAGGGGGGGACGAGGGGGGAGTGCTAGGGTTTCTGTCATGGGAGCCAGAGGAGGTAGCCTCCAGCTGAGGAAGCAAAAGGTCAGTGAATGGATTGTAGGTTTAGGAGAGGGGAGGGCGTCAAGAAAAACAACCAGTTACCCCCTCCAGCAGAGGGGTGATACTACCGTTCAGGGAAAACACACAGGGGGTAACAGCACCCCCGGGAGGGCCCCGGCGAGCCTGTATGGGTGCGTTGGGATACGGTGCCCTCAGGAAGGGTGGGTAGGGCCCAGTCAAGCCCCACCCTCTAGTGTTCAGGGGGGAGAAGGGAAGTGAACACTACACAGGTTTCCTAGGAAATATCAAGAAACAGAGGCAGTAAAGACTCTGCACGCCCTAACGTGGGGAACGTGGAAAGGCAATTCTCAGGGGCTCCGCCCCAACATGACAAAACAAACAATACTAAAGAAAAAGTGCTTGTCTAAAGCGCACAGCACAGTGCATTCAGAGCATTCAAATCAGCATTGAACAGTGCAAAGTCAGTAACAAAGTGACTAAAGTACAGTCTATGTCTTTATTCAAAGCCGGTATCCACCCATGGCTTAAGTGGCCCGCAGGGGGGCCTATGTCGAGCATAGCTCTACAAAGGGTTGGCAAAAATAGGTAGAACCAGTAGGCAGTCCTGTAGAAAAGGCAAAACTTCTCAGGCCAGAACTTGTCAGCAGTGTTTATTGGCCCGACCAATGGCCTCCCAGAGGAGGAAAGGAAAATACTGTAAAACGGAGGGTCAGGCCTTCAAACCAACAAGTGCAAAGGGAAAAAAAACACAAAGGGGGGAGGACCCCCATAAAAAAGGGGGGGGGACAAAAAAATCATCCCGGTGGAGACTTAGAGGTGCGAGATCTGGATCGCTTCTTCCTGGATTGCTTTTCCCATCTAGGTGCTTTAGGGAACCCGGGAGTAGCCGCCTCCAATGGCCAATCTGGAATCCTAATCTGCGGTAGTTCAAATACCCCTAGGAAGTTAGGTAGATCTCCCAGGGTGCGAAATGTGGCCGATTTACCCTCATGGGATGCAAACAAGTGGAAAGGGAAGCCCCATCTGTATTTAATTTGCTTGGAGTGGAGTGCGACCGTGAGCCGCTTCAGGGCTTTCCGCATAAGAAGAGTCTGCCGGGAGAGGTCCGTCAAAAGCATGATGGGAGAGCCATTGAAAAAGATGGATTCCTGATTCCGGGCGGCCTGCATGATTTCAGACTTGATATGAAAGAAGTGAATGCGGCATATAATGTCTCTGGGGTAAGCAGGGTTAGGGTTGCGGGGGCCCAGGGATCTGTGAATTCTGTCAATTTCTAGGTGCTCTTCCTTAGGTTTGTTCAGTAGCTGATTAAACATTGTGGTGGCTGCTTTAACAAGGTCTTTGTTTTCAACAGATTCAGGTACCCCTCGGATGCGAATATTATTGCGACGACTTCTGTTCTCCTGGTCGTCGAGACCGTAAAACAATTGTTGGATCTGATTAGTGTGTTCTTGAAGGATGTGATCATGTTCGATAATTCTGGTCACAGACTCCTCCACAGTAGCTTCAATATCATCAAAGCGCTGTCCTATATCATGGTGTAGGTCAGTGATTTCACGCTTGTAGGAGCGCTCAAGCCTGCTGATGTAGGCCTCAATGTCCCCTTTAGTGGGGAGGGCCTTGATGTAACTCTCCATGTCCCATGTCCCAGGCTGAGTGTATGGCTGGGGCGGAGGGCTCCCGGGACATGGAGGGCTGTGGGGGCTCCGGTTCCCTGATCCAGGGGATTGCGGTGAGGGAGGGGAGGGTGTAGGTAGCTGTGCGGGTACCTGAGAGGCAGTGAGGGCCGCTTGTGCTGCCGCCGCGCGGGTCGCCGCCATCTTGGAAGCCGGCGTGGTCCGGCCTGCGGGACCTTTCGTGGCAAAATAACTGCCGATTTCTTTGGATTTGAGGTCCCCCGAGGCTCGGGGGGTGTCTCCGGTCCCTCTCCTGCTCATGGGGAAAGGCTGCGAAGTGATGGATGGCTGTGCCGTGCGCCGTTCCGTGATGTGGAGCGGGAGCTGAGGTCTCAAGCTGCCGTCTCCTCCATGCGCCAAGCCACGAATAAGTCGGAACAAACTTCCTGGCAGCGTTCTCCATGGGTCGCCTGTGTGAGGACTTGCTGATCCAACATCTCCCCTAACAGTAGACTCATAGCCCCTGCTTTTTCACGATCGTGGGGTAATGGGGTGACAAGACAACTGGAAGGGGATTTTAATTGAATTGAATTCCAACTTTTAGCCATTCTTTATAACTTCTAATATGAACGGATTGAAGTTGTCGTAGTTCATTGTGGAAGGAAGTCCCCCAATCTTCCTCCCACTGGAACGCAGGCATCATTGGGGCTTTGTGGCGGTCTGAGGATTGAATAAGATTCCTCCTTTTCCTCATCCCTTGTGACCTGGTCCAGTGATTTTTGGGGTGACCAACTCTCTCTTGCTGGGCCTGCTGATTGTGGCCTTGAAAAATAGGATTTTTATAACAGCTTACCTGTAAAATCCTTTTCTTGGAGTACATCACGGGACACAGGGCCACAGTAATTACTGTATGGGTTATATAGGCACATTTAGGTGATGGACACTGGCACACCCTAGACAGGAAGTTTAACTCCCTATATAACCCCTCCCCTTACCGGGAATACCTCAGTTTTTTAGCAAAGCAATATACGTGTATCAAAAGAGGGGAGGGACCGCTGTGTCCCTTGATGTACCCCAAGAAAAGGATTTTACAGTTAAACTGTTATAAAAATCCTATTTTCTTTATCGTACATCACGGGACACAGAGCCACAGTAATTACTGTATGGGATGTCCCAGAGCAATGCTATCTGAGGGGAGGGAGACACAAAGAAGTAGGGTGCAATTAGACCTGAGGACCTATACTGCTGCCTGCAGCACACTGTGCCCAAAGGTGATATCCTCATGCGTTCTTACATCAACCTGATAGAATCTAGTGAATGTATGGACTGAAGACCAAGTTGCGGCCTTGCAGATTTGAGCCGTGGAGACTTGGTGATGCACTGTCCATGAAGCACTAACAGCCCTGGTGGAGTGCGCTTTGATTTGAAAAGGTGGATCTGTCCTCTTCAAACCATAAGCTTGAATAATTACTTGCCGAATTCACTTAGCAATAGTAGCTAATAGCTGCCTGTCCTTTCCTAGGACCTTCAAGCAACACAAACAAAACATCCGTTTTCCGAATCTGAGCAGTCACCTCCAAACAGATTTTGACTGCTCTCACTACATCCAGAGAATGTAGTGACTTTTCTTCCATAGAAAAGGGTTCTGAAAAAAATGAAGGTAGAACAATATCCCGGTTTAAATGAAAAGCGGAAATCACTTTCGGCAGAAAGCTAGGATGAGGACGCAATACTACTCTATCCTTGTGAATAATTAAATATGGCTCTGTACAAGAAAGAGCAGCCAATTCTGACAGCCTTCTTGCAGAAGATATGGCTACCAGAAAAACTAGCTTCCTTGTCAAAAGGACCAAGAGAATATGTCGTATCAGCTCAACAGGCTGTTTCTGTAACACCGACACAAAACTAACTAACTAAAGTCAAGTTCCAAGGGTTCAGGGGTGACCTAACCGGTGGATTACCCCCTGTATAAAGCTATGGACCAAAAACTACAAAGCAAGTGGTCATTGAAACAATACTGATAAGGCTGAGACCTGGCCTTTGATAGTACTCAAGGCCAGCTTCATCTCTAACCCCATTTGCAGAAAGGCAATGATTCTACCTGTGATATACTTTCTGGGATGCCAACCCCTGGATTCACACCAGTAAACATATGCCTTCCAGACTCTATTATAAATGACTCTGGAAGCTGGCTTCCTTGCATTAATCAATGTAGATATCACTGAGCCTGAAAGCCCATGATTCTTCAGAATGTGGGTTTCAATAGTCAAACCGTTAAATGTAGAGTTTGGAAGGTAGGATGGAACACTGGTCCCTGTAAAAGCAGGTCTGGACGTGGTGGTAGGGTCCATGAGTCCCCTACCGCCATCTTTATGATCTCTGCATACCAAGATCTTTTGGGCCACAAGCACCACCGACTTCTTTTCCTGCTTGAACCTGCGAAGAAGTCGTGGTAGCAGCAGAATAGGAGGGAATGCATAAATCAGTGAATACTGATCCCACGGGGTCACCAACGCATCTGTTCCGCATGCAAGTTTATCCCTTGTTCTTGACACAAAGTTGTTGACTTTGCTGTTGAACCTGGACGCAAACAGATCTACATCCGGGATCTCCCCATATTTTGCATATAGCCAGGAAGATGTCGGGGGAAGGGTCCATTCCCCCGGGAACAACTGCTGGCAACTCAAGTAGTCTGCCTGCCAATTCTCTATCCCTGGAATGAAAAATGCTGATATGCACAGCACATGCTTTTCAGCCCAGGCTAGGATATGGTTTACCTCTTCTTGGGCTGCATGACTTCTGGTGCCCCCTTGGTGATTGATATAAGCCACTGCTGTGGCATTGTCAGACTGAATTCTGACAGGATAATTCTGCAACCTGAATGTCCAGGCCCTTAGGGCTAGGCGCACTGCTCAAATCTCTAGAATGTTGATGGGCAAGGTCCTTTTGGTCCTGGGCCATTTTCCTTGGACGGTCGCTTCTTCCAGGACTGCTCCCAAACCTGACAGGCTGGCATCTGTTGTTACCACCTTCCAGGTATCTGGTAAGAAGGAATTCCCCTTCTGCAGATTCTTGTATATCCTCCAACAACTGAGGCACTGGCGCACCTTTGGTGACAAACGCATTGGAAAATCTAGCGCTTCTTGTTCCAAGCACATCGGATTGATTCCATGCGAAAAGAGCGGATATTCAGGAATCCATTTAGATCCTTGCGATCTAGAATGGGTCTGACATCCCCATTTGGTTTTGGCACAGTGAAAAAGTTTGAATAAAACCCCAACCCCTGTTCTTTCACGGAGACCGCCATGATCACTTTTTGAGACAAAAGTCGGTCTAATGATTGAAAGAGAGACTTCTTTTTCTCTGGAAATTTAGGGACGTTTGAGCTGAGGAAACGAGGAGATGGGAATTCTTGGAACTCTAGTTTGTAACAGAGTTATTGTGGAGACCACCCATCTGTCTCGAAACTCTTCCTGCCAGACCCTTGAGAATTGCAGAAGTCTTCCCCCCACTTGGGTGAGCGGGGGGTGCCCCTTCATAAAGAGGCTTTAGTGTTCTGTCTTGTAGGTTTCCTCCCCCAGGACTTCTTTAGTCCCTGAGGTTGACCCTGAGGTTTACCTCTGAACCTGTTGGTAGAGGCCGTCGCGACTGCCTGGAGGCTGATGCCCCTGGCTGTGGAGAAGGAGCTTGTTTAAATGAGGGGTGTTTACTCCTTTCCTTAACTGGCAAAAGGGTACTTTTCCCACTTGATATCTTTTGGATATATTTGTCCAAATCATCTCCAAACAGCCTTTCACCGCGGAAAGGAAAACCAGCCAGGAGTTTTTTTGCATGGAGCTTCGGCTGACCAACTTTTCAACCATAAGATTCTACACATATGTACCAACCCAAGGGTAAGTCGAGAGGTCTAAATAATAGAATCTCTGATTGTGTCAATTAAAAAACACAAAGCCCCCAAAGCCACATAAATCCTGGGACTGCTGTTCAAGGAAAACCTTGAGCACCTGTTTCAAATGGTCTCTCAAGGATTGACATACCCCAATTGCCTCCACTGTCGAGCTACTGAACCTGCCAAAGAGAAAAAAAATTTCATCAGGAATTCCAGAGCTCGTGTCCTGCGGGACCGCATGGGAACGGCGTTCCTGTACTTTTTCCATAGCAGGAACGCAGTTCCCTTTAGCAGGACTGGCCTTTGAACAGGGGCGGGCTGAGCTGGGAGGGCAGTTTGCTGCACTGCATTCCGGGAGTTGTAGTCTGGACCACTCTCAAGTTTCTGGTGGCAGTGGGTGGAGACTGGAGAGAACTGAGCAGCGCAGGAGGAAACTACAACTCCCGAGTCCCAAACACTGGCTGTGAGTGTCCTGGTGTAATGGCAAACCTCATAGAATCGGCATGCCTGGTGTGTGATGTCATAGGTGTGCCCCATTCCACTCTCCTTCTCAATCCCTCATCCTTCACCCATCTCCACTACTACCGATACCACCTAGCCTCCGCTCTACAGGGCCACTGCTGCCACCTCATGGTCAACGAAGGAAAAGAACCACACTACTGACAGCTCACCCCCTCGCTGACAGCTCAGTTGAGATCTCACCAGCCCCCACTCTTCCAGGAACTGGAAATTACTGGGGGGGAGGTGAAGGGGACAGAGGACATTACTGGGGGGGAGTGAAGGGGACAGAGGACATTACTGGGGGGGGAGTGAAGGGGACAGAGTACATATCTGGAGGAGGTGTATTTATTTATGGAGAATTAATTTATTTATAATTCACATTTAATTCATTTATTCACATATACGGTCATTTTTTATCAATCTATTCACATAATTACAGATGTTTATGGCACAAGTATTTATTGAGTATTGATATTAGTGCACTAATATTTATATCGTTTTTTACATTTGTACGAGTGAGGGATCACTGACATTTTGGTGCAGCTTTTATTATTATTCTTATTATTAATTTTTTTAGTAATTTTTTGAGTATTTTTTACCACACCAGCGCTTGAGTACTTTGCACTTTAGTATTATATCTGGGGGGGGGGGGGGAGTAAAGGGGAGAGAGGACATTACTGGGGGGGGAGGACAGAGAGCATTACTGGGGGGAGTGAAGGGGACAGAGGACATTAATGGGGGGGTGAAGGATACAGAGAACACTAGGGGGCAGAGTGAAGGGGGCAGAGTTCCCAGCATTCCCCTTTACGTAAGAGTCTGCAGGATTCCCCCTTACACTGCAAGGGGGAACTCTGCAGACCCTGATGTAAAGGCGATATACACACATTTTGTATTTTTGAGGTGGGGGGTGGGGGATCTTGGATGAGTTCCTGTACTTATTTTCCCAGGACTTAACCCCTGAGGAATTCCAATTTTTTTTTCAGTTGGATCCATAAGCATTTGTGCGTTGTCAACTTGACAAGTCAAACTTTTATTCACAGAGGATACAGCGGCGTCAATTTTTGGTATACCCCACATCTTAGTAAATTTTTCCTCCATAGGTTAAAGTGTTGAAAACTTTTTAGGAGGGAAAAAGCTTTTCCAGCAATGAATGTACAGGAAAGGCATGCAAAGCTTGAGGAGGCTTTAGTGAACCCAAACAAGAAGTGGGCTTTTCAACCGACTTAGTTAAGGGTAGCTTAAAATGTGGAGCAGACCATTTCAGTAAGAGATTGCACCAGCAATTTCTCAGCTTGTGAAGCTGAAGAAGGTCCTTCCCCACTTGATCCCTTGGAAGAGAAGTCATCAGCCTCTTCACGGTCCCCTGAGGGGGATTCATCTTCCCCCTCCCACTGTTCCTCTGTTTGAGGGTCCTGGGTGGTAGAAGGGGACCTAATGCATTTTCTCCCATACTGGGAAGATGCGATTAAAGCTGCTAACCTTTCCTCAAATCCAGTCATGGCTGAGGAGAAAACCTCCTCAGTAATATAGACAGGGGCTGAAATGTTGGAAGCAGTTGCAACCCCTGACGAACCCAATGGCTCACTCTGACCAGCCTCCCTAGGCCTTTCAGGAGGGTATGGTGTTGCAGAGGGAGGGTCCTCAGAGCCTGAGGGCGATCCCTTTGAGCCCTTGTTTTTTGGGGTATTTGTACCTCCCCTTCTGACCATAGTGCCAAGCACAAATGCAGAGGTACTGCCAAAAATGCACTCACTGCTGAGCAAATAGTCCAGCAACTGCCTCTGCTATTAATGCTCAGCCTGATGCTAAGTAAACGTGCATTGGGAATGCCTGTGTCACCAACACTCACATGCCCCCATCTGCCCATTCAGCTGAATGCACCTGCAAAAGGTGCACTTATTGCCTACACAGCCCTGCATTGTGAACGTTTGAGGCACGTTAATGCCATGCTAAGCCCTGCCCCCCCTTCCTCCGACTTCCCACCGTGCCCCCCCCCCCCCCACTCTTTTCAAAAAAGATTGTTTTCCCGTGTGAGTGGGCCTCTGATTGGCATGTGGGGGGAGGGTGGGCTGTAGGAGAGCCGATGGAAGGAGAACCACCATACTATGATGGTGGCAGCGGGAGCGGTGTAGCATACCGCCGACTGGCCCGTGCTCCCTCTGCCTCCTGGAGAGAAGAGATACTTCTGTCCGGGTGAGGGATGTTTAAAAAGAAAAAAAACCCCTTCCAACATCTTACCTGAGGCTTGGGACTAGAAGAAGCCTGCAGCTTGTACTGACACAGAGCGAGACTGACAAGCATGGAAGAAGTACATGTTCTTAACAGCCCCGGTGGCGACTTTAGGCATAACAACATTTACTTAAAGGAGAAAACCCATAAGAATTAAAAAAAATGTTTAGGAATCTCCACTTACCTTATCCTGCTGCAGGGTTCTGTGGTAAACCAAACAGACCCAATCTTCACCCCTCACGGCGGACTCCATTAAAAAAACCTTCAAGGACCGGGGCCCCTTTTTTATCAGGGGTTCAACACCCTTGGACCCTTATAGCACCCCGCCAGGAAATATGGCTGAAAAAACCAAAGTACTGGATCCTGCTCTCTAAAAAAAGAGAAGCGTTACACCGACACGAGGCCCGGGTACCATTCAATTTGGCCTAAAAAGACACTTTGAATGGATCCATTTGCATGGCTTGCCCCAGCAAGGGTTACTCCAGCGGAGCTCAGCACAGCACAGCACATCTCTACTCGTGACCAACACCTAAGACACTGGCGAAAAAAACGGAGATACTCCTGGTAAGGGGAGGGGTTATATAGGGAGTTAAACTTCCTGTCTAAGCTGTGCCAGGCTAGGCTGTGCCAGTGTCCATCACCTAAAGGTGCCTATAGAACCCATACAGTAATTACTGTGGCTCTGTGTCCCGTGATGTACGATAAAGAAAAAGCATTTACCCTCTGCCTTTTTTCTCTTTTCTGGGAACGCCTTCTTCTTGTCCTGGGTCTGCTCCAGTGCCTCCTGTAGACCCGGCCTAAAGAGGTGATCACCTTAATAAGGTAACCTCCACAGTTTCAGCTTGGACGCTGCATCCCCTTGCCCCAAGCCTTCAACCACACAACCCTTCTCGTGGCATTCACTAGTGCTGCAGTCCTGGCTGGCAGCTTTACTGATTCTGCTGAGGCATCCGCTAAGAAGCCAACTGCCTTAAACAGTAATGGGAATGACTTAAGTAGCTTCTGCCTGGACATGCCTACCAAAATGGGAGACTGCAACTGCGCTATCCAGCACTCAAAGTTCCTGGTGACACAAATAAATGCTAGAGCTGGCCTAAGCCCAATGGAAGAGGCATCTCAAGCCCTTTAAAGCAGCATGTCCTCTTTTAGCCATGGGGTCCCTAAAGGACCCTTGGTTGTCATATAGCAAATCTGTCTTTTTAGAGACCTTGGTCAACGGTGCATCCAACTTGGGAATCTTGTTCCAAGGATGGGCCGTGTCCTTCTTCTCAGGCAGCCCTAAACGCAGGTTCCCTTTCGAGAAGGGTCTCCTTTCAGGGTGTTCCCACTCCAGCAAGATTGACTCCACTAGAGATTTGTGCATGGGGAATGTCCTGGCCTTCTGTGCACCGGACCCCTGATACATGATGTTGTGCTATGAAAGTTATACCGACTCCTCTCCAATTTCCAAAGTGTCGTAGATCGCATTGAGTAAGTCATCTAGGTTGTCCAGCGACAACCTGTACCTGGACCCCCTGAAGTAATCCTCTTCTCCCTCTAAATAAGACCCGAGTCTGCCTGGGTGGAGGCAAGCAACCTGGATTCGCTCTCCCTATTCTCACTATCCTCCTGACTAGGCTCTGCCAGAGAGGGCATGCTAGCTGCCCTGGATAGGGAAATAGAGGGACCCTGCATCCTATCCATCATCCCTTTAAAAGACTGGAAAGTGGATGCAATCTCATCCTTAACGGACAAAAGGATCTTATGACACGCAGTCATCGAATTGTCCCTGACCAGACTACTGACACACTCAGGGCAAAGAGGCTTTTCCCAGTTGGTGCTCATCTTTGCTGCACATGGCACATCTTCTTCTGGGAGGCTGCATCTGGGCTTTGTCCTGGGCTTTAACCTAAAGGCCAAATTCAGAGTGACAATTGCCCATAAGTGTGTGCTCCGGACCCTCACCACCACTGTGCTTGGGGTCTATCAGAAAAAAGTCCTCCCCCCCGTCACCTGTGGTTCCCCACCCAGGGACTAGGGAAAGTAAGGATACACGCCAGAGTAAGCCATGGGCTAAGGTGACCAGATTTTTAAAATGAAATCCGGGGACATACTTTTTCTTTTATACTAGTAATGGCAGCAGTGACTCATAGCGGGACTACGATATTGCGGTGGACAAATCGGACACTAATGCCCTGTACACACGACCGGTTTTCCCGTTGGAATAAACTCCAAAGGTTTTTCCGACAGAGTTCCGACGGAGCTCCACTGAAACCGTCTTGCCTACACACGATCACACTAAAGTCCGACCGTTTAGAACGCGGTGATGTACAGCACATACGACGGGACTAGAAAAAGAAAGCTCAATAGCCAGTAGCCAAAAGCTTCTGTCTCGTACTTGCTTCAGAGCATGCGTGCTTTTTGGTCCGCCGGAACAGCATACAGACAAGCGGTTTTCCTGATAGGAAATGGTTCAGTCGAAAATATTTAGAACATATTCTATTTCTAGGCAGGTCAGAATTTTCGAAAAAAAAAAAAAGTCAGATGAGTAATACACACGATCGGAATATACGATGAAAAGATTCTGTCAGACTTTTTCTGTCTGACATTCCGCTCGTGTGTACGCGGCATTAGTGACACATTTGACACTTTGTGGGAACCAGGGACAATAATACAGTGATCAGTGCTAAAAATATGTACTGCCACTGTACTAATGACACTAGCTGGGAAGGGGATAACATCTAGGGCAATCAATGGGTTAAATGTGTGCCTAACAAGTGTTTTCTCACTGTGGGTGATTTTACTAAGGGAAGACATAGATCCCTGTACTTGCTTTGCAGGAACACAGGATCAATGCCTTCCATACTGACAGAATGGTGAACTGCCTTGTTTACATAGGCTGACCACTAGGCAAGTCAGCTGATTGGCTCCAATACCCAGAAATGCAGTATCACGGCCTGTACCAGTAAATCTGGCACTCTGTCATGGCTCTGGCTGGCTCTGTCACAGTGTGTCACATAACATGGCTGCTGGGTGCTGATTTTGTTAACTTATGACCAATAAGTGCCTACTGCCTGTGAGTTCTAATACCACCCATTATGCCAGAGAGACAGGCACAGTGCAATGTAGTCTATTCACAGACACCCCCAAAGCACACCTGTGTTGAAGCCTTGAAGGCACTGGCAGCCCCACGATTGGATCTGTTTCCCCTCTATTCCTGCTGCTGGACATCGTCAGCTGAGCTCAGCTGCCTCTCTCTGCCCGTCGCCGCCGCCCGCCTTATAGCCTCTCAGGTCTCACTCTTCGGGCTCCGACTACTACTGCGTGGGGAGAGGAGGAAAATGACTCTGCCGGGGAAGACAAGGAAATAAGCAGGCAGGCCGGGATTTGAGCCAAGGCAGAAGAACATGTGAGCGGGGCTGAATGGGCATGTGCTGGAAACTGAAGAAATAATCCATCCGCTCTGACCAGCACATCAACATCAGAAAGGGACACAGACCTGTCTAAACCTCGAGCTCCCTGGTGAAACGGCGCCCTCTTCCCCGTCCTCCCTCAGGGAGGGTAGGCTGAGGAGGAAACATCCCCACGATTCCAAGAATCCTGGACCAGGTAACCCCTACTATGAGAAGCTCCTGCATAGTGCGGTGGGGACCACAACAAACTCCAGGGGCCCTGCTCTCCCCAAGCTTAAGGCACCATGGGACGCGCAGCACCACTCCTCCCTGACTGGATGGAGGGGAAGGTACGGCAAGGGCTCCTTTAGGATAGCCTTGAGCATAGAGCTGTCCCTAAGGTTCCTACATGCTCCCTTCCCATATGGCAGTAAACACAAAAAACTGAAAGGAGAGGCCTGGAGAACCACATTTTAGATTTTGGGTGAACGTTACCTGTCCCGGAGGGAAGAGCCCTATGTCTCAGAGGCTATCCTGGAAGACGAAAGGAGAAATATGAATTAATAAAAAAAGAGCTCCTTTAATTTACCTTGTAACTGTAGTGAAAAAAAACAACTTTCATTGATCCATGTGACATCATTACCAAACATTTATTTAGGGTCAACTGCTGAAAGCTCAGTTCCTATTGATTTAGGCATGTCCCCAGAACTACATCTCACAAAGCCCTTCCCCTACACATAGTGTGTGGGTAGGCTTTTGGAGTCAAACCAGCAGCATTTTTTTTTTTTACAAAAAAATAAAATATTGTATGCATGCTGAGTTCTGTAGTCCAGCAGGCAGGGTTGAAACACTGGTTGGGTAGCTCAGTAGCACACCTAATTTCTGGCAGACAGATCAACACATATTTTATTTGTACTTGATGCATCTGTAAAGGGGTAAACATGGTGAACTTTGCATCAGGCGGTCTCCAAGGTCTGCCCGCCCATGCCTTCTGAATAGAGATGGCCTTGCGGTTCGCCCGGCGGTCGGTTCGGGGCGAATTTTGCGTGTTCGCAATTCGCCAAACCGGCGGACTTCTGGCGCTGTTCACCCGGCGGGCATATGCGTTTACATTGTGAAAGAACTTTGACCCATGATGACACATCCATCATGGGGTACAGGACAGCCAATTGAGACATTTCAGCACATGGACAATTGGACATTCCCCCTACCTTATAAATAGACCTGATCTGGCGGCCATTTTACACTCTGTCTTATGTCAGTGTAGGGACAGGACGCTGTGTGGAGCAGGGAGAGACTGCAGTGACACAAATCACTAGCTATTAGGTCCACCAAAGTCCTTTTAACCACTTCAGCTCCGGACCAATAAACACCTTAAGGACCAGAGGTCTTTTTCCAATTTCGCACTGCGCTGCTTTAACTGGTAATTGCGCGGTCATGCAATATTGCACCCAAACAAAATTTCCGTCCTTTTCTTCCCACAAATAGAGCTTTCTTTTGATGGTATTTGATTGCCTCTGCGATTTTTGTTTTTTGCGATATAAATGGAAAAAGAGCGAAAATTTTGAAAAAAAAAGATATTTTCTTCTTTTTGTTATAAGAAAAATCGAATAAACTAAATTTTAGTCATACATTGAGGGCAAAATGTATTCAGCCACATGTCTTTAGTAAAAAAAATGTCAATAAGCGTATATTTTTTGGTTTGCGCAAAAGTTATAGCGTCTACAAACTAGAGTACATTTTCTGGAATTTACACAGCTTTTAATTTATGACTGCCTATCTCATTTCTTGAGGTGCTAAAATGGCAGGGCAGTACAAACCCCCCCCAAATGACCCCATTTTGGAAAGTAGACACCCCAAGGAAATTGCTGATGGGTATGTTGAGCCCATTGAATATTTATTTTTTTTGTCCTAAGGGATTGAATAATGACAAAAAAATAAAAAAATAAAAATTTTTACAAAAAGTTGTCACTAAATGATATATTGCTCACACATGCCATGGTTATATGTGGAATTGCACCCCAAAATATATTCCGCTACTTCTCCCGAGTATGGGGATACCACATGTGTGGGACTTTTTGGGAGTCTAGTGGCGCACGGCACCCCGAAAACCAATCACCACCTTCAGGATTTCTAAGGGTGCAAATTTTTGATTTAACTCCTCACTACCTATCACAGTTTCGAAGGCCATAAAATGCCAAAATAGCACAAAACCCCCCCAAATGACCCCATTTTGGAAAGAAGACACCCCAAGCTATTTACTGAGAGGCATGTTGAGTCCATGGAATATTTTATATTTTGCCACAAGTTGCGGGAATATTACAAACTTTTTTTATTTTGCACAAAGTTGTCACTAAATGATATATTGCTCACACATGCTATGGGCATATGTGAAATGACACCCCAAAATACATTCTGCTGCTTCTCCTGAGTACGGGGATACCACATGTGTGGGACTTTTTGGGAGCCTAGCCGCGTACGGGACCCCAAAATCCAAGCACCGCCTTCAGGATTTCTAAGGGCATACATTTTTTATTTTACTCCTCACTACCTATCACTGCCTATCACAGTTTTGAAGGCCATAAAATGCCAAGATGGCACAAAACCCCCCCAAATGACCCCATTTTGGAAATTAGACACCCCAAGCTATTTGCTGAGGGCCATGTTGAGACCATTGAATATTTTTTTTTTTGTCCCAAGGGATTGAATAATGACAAAAAATAAAAAAATAATTTTTTTTTTACAAAAAGTTGTCACTAAATGATATATTGCTCACACATGCCATGGTTATATGTGGAATTGCACCCCAAAATATATTCCGCTACTTCTCCCGAGTATGGGGATACCACATGTGTGGGACTTTTTGGGAGTCTAGTGGCGCACGGCACCCCGAAAACCAATCACCACCTTCAGGATTTCTAAGGGTGCAAATTTTTGATTTAACTCCTCACTACCTATCACAGTTTCGAAGGCCATAAAATGCCAAAATAGCACAAAACCCCCCCAAATGACCCCATTTTGGAAAGAAGACACCCCAAGCTATTTACTGAGAGGCATGTTGAGTCCATGGAATATTTTATATTTTGCCACAAGTTGCGGGAATATTACAAACTTTTTTTATTTTGCACAAAGTTGTCACTAAATGATATATTGCTCACACATGCTATGGGCATATGTGAAATGACACCCCAAAATACATTCTGCTGCTTCTCCTGAGTACGGGGATACCACATGTGTGGGACTTTTTGGGAGCCTAGCCGCGTACGGGACCCCAAAATCCAAGCACCGCCTTCAGGATTTCTAAGGGCATACATTTTTTATTTTACTCCTCACTACCTATCACTGCCTATCACAGTTTTGAAGGCCATAAAATGCCAAGATGGCACAAAACCCCCCCAAATGACCCCATTTTGGAAATTAGACACCCCAAGCTATTTGCTGAGGGCCATGTTGAGACCATTGAATATTTTTTTTTTTGTCCCAAGGGATTGAATAATGACAAAAAATAAAAAAATAATTTTTTTTTTACAAAAAGTTGTCACTAAATGATATATTGCTCACACATGCCATGGTTATATGTGGAATTGCACCCCAAAATATATTCCGCTACTTCTCCCGAGTATGGGGATACCACATGTGTGGGACTTTTTGGGAGTCTAGTGGCGCACGGCACCCCGAAAACCAATCACCACCTTCAGGATTTCTAAGGGTGCAAATTTTTGATTTAACTCCTCACTACCTATCACAGTTTCGAAGGCCATAAAATGCCAAAATAGCACAAAACCCCCCAAAATTACCCCATTTTGGAAAGTAGACACCCCAAGCTATTTACTGAGAGGCATGTTGAGTCCATGGAATATTTTATATTTTGCCAAAAGTTGCGGGAATATTACAAACTTTTTTTTTGCACAAAGTTGTCACTAAATGATATATTGCTCACACATGCTTCGGGCAGAAGTCAAATTACACCCCAAAATAAATTCTGCTGCTTCTCCCGAGTACGGGGATACCACATGTGGGGGACTTTTTGGGAGCCTAGCCACGTACGGGACCCCGAAAACCAAGCACTGCCTTCCGGATTTAAATATAAAATGCTACCAAAAAAACTGTTAGCGATCGCAGGGATCAGGCCTGACTCTGCGATTGCTGCAGTTATGTGTTTAGTGTTTTAGTGATCGATCGATACTGCACTTGGGTGGGCTGGGCAGAGGGGCAAAACGCAGGTGCTAGCAGGTATCTGGGCTGATCCCGCTAACAATGCGTTTTTTTGGAACCCTGAACTGCTGGGGACGCTAGTATAGATCTGATCAGATCAGATATTGATCTGTTCAGATTATATACCACTACGGGAGGTGTATGCTTTGCGCGTGGGTGTTAGCGGTACTGGCACTAACCTAGCGCTGCCTGGGGCGACGCAGACCCTGACTCTAAAACCTAATTGATATCCCCCGCCGGGTGATCAGGGGGTTAAACCTTTATTGGGTAATAAATGGTGGGTGCCCTGATGCTATAAAAAGCAAACTAACCAGAGTCACCCGTAACACTTATACGGTGATCACTGGTGAAAGGGTTAACTAGGGGCAATCAGGGGGTTCAAATTTTTATTAGGTAGTATATGGGGGTCCCTGGCGCTATATAAAAACCTGACGGGGAACCTAAATAACTAACTGGCTAACCATCGTCACCAGTGACACTTATACTGTGATCGCTGGTGAAAGGGTTAACTAGGGGCAATCAGGATGTTAAAACCATTATTGGGTAGTATATCGGGGTACCTAGCGATATAAAAACCTGGCGGTGAACCTAAAAAAATAACTAGCTACCTAGCGACAGTAGCGACACTGATGCAGCGATCAGAAAAATGATCGCTTAGTGACAGTGGCAAAAGGGGGTGAAAGGGTTAACTAGGGGCAATCAGGATGTTAAAACCATTATTGGGTAGTATATTGGGGTACCTAGCGCTATAAAAACCTGGCGGTGAACCTAAAAAAATAACTAGCTACCTAGCGACAGTAGCGACACTGATGCAGCGATCAGAAAAATGATCGCTTAGTGACACTGGCAAAAGGGGGTGAAAGGGTTAACTAGGGGCAATCAGGATGTTAAAACCATTATTGGGTAGTATATCGGGGTACCTAGCGCTATAAAAACCTGGCGGTGAACCTAAAAAAATAACTAGCTACCTAGCGACAGTAGCGACACTGATGCAGCGATCAGAAAAATGATCGCTTAGTGACAGTGGCAAAAGGGGGTGAAAGGGTTAACTAGGGGCAATCAGGATGTTAAAACCATTATTGGGTAGTATATCGGGGTACCTAGCGATATAAAAACATGGCGGTGAACCTAAAAAAATAACTAGCTACCTAGCGACACTAGCGACACTGATGCAGCGATCAGAAAAATTATCGCTTAGTGACACTGGCAAAAGGGGGTGAAAGGGTTAACTCTAGGGGCAATCAGGGGGTTAAATCTTTATTGGGGGGTGATAGGGTCAAAAAATATGGCTGCGCTAAAACTTATAAAACAAAATTATAAAGTGACATAATTTTTCTAATTTACAAAAAATCCCAAAAACATGCAAAAATAGTGCCAAAGTAATAATTTCCAGGCATATAAGCAGTCCAAAGAAAAGGAAAGATGGATAGGATGCTGAATCTTAGTCCATTTTCGGTGACTCTCAAAAACCACCCTTTACACACGTAGCAGGTGCACCCAGAGTAGAAAGAGATTATCCACCACCAAATTAGAGGAGGCTTACCAGCTGTCAAGATCTCTTTTTAAGGAGATCATACGGGCTTGTAAAATGTTACGTTCCTGGTCCCCACACTGGGCTCTGTTGGTAACACCAATCTATCTGCTCCCTCTTTATGGTATATCTCGTTCCACCACAATCATTTAGTACGGCAAAGAGAGAAGAAAAAAAGCTCCCATATAGCATAATTCCGTAAAGATTTATTAAAATATAAAAAGTAAAGTAACAACTCACGAATTCCCAGCAGAGTGTAAGCGTATAGCGTATAAAAAACGAGCCGGCCGGCTCTCTCTTGTTTGCACTGCCCGCCCTTCCGGATTAACGTGGAAATGCGGTGACGTCAGCACGCCGCTCACCCTACGTCGTTTCATCAAAAATGATTTCTTCCTGGACCTAACACTAACTGCCCTGACAGTTTTTACTTTTACAACTGACACTGAATGCATTGATCAGTAAAGAAATGATCAATGCAATCAGTGACACTGTGAATGGGGGGGGGGGGGGTCGGGGGGCGATCGGGGGGGAACGGGGGGGGGGGTTTGTGTACCTATGTGTCAGTGTAGTGTTTTGGTGCACTTACTTTTAGTCTTCTCCTCGTAGTCCGGTCAAAAAGACCGCCCCGAGGAGAATGACATCACTTCCTCCTTCCTGTGTAAACAATACACAGTGGGAGGAAGTTCGTCATTGGCCAGGAGCGATCGAGAGGGGGTGGCCAGAAACCAACGGCCATCCCCTCATCACGGATCGCTCCCGGAGGGAAACGGACCACCGTATCCAGCGGGAGGGGGTCCGATCGGACCCCCCACCCACTGGAAGGCAGGCACGTACATCTACGTGCTTGTGCCTGCCTGTGCCATTCTGATAACGTATAATGGCAATACGGCGGTCCTTAAGTGGTTAAGGACTGGTATAGGTGTAGTACAGTATATAGGGTTCGGTGCACTGCTGTGCTGGTGATTGCTGAGTGCACTGCTGACTGATTCTGCAGCTGTCTTTTGTCAGTGTAGGGACAGGATGCTGTGTGGAGCAGGGACAGTCCGTTTAATCACTAGCTATTACTATTAGGTCCACAAAGGTCCTTTTAAGGACTGGTATAGGTGTACAGTATATAGGGTGCTGGTGATTGCTGAGTGCACTGCTGCCCGATTCTGCAGCTATCTTTTGTCAGTGTAGGGACTGAGGGACAGTCTGCAAATCACTAGCTACTAGGTCCACAAAGGTCCTTTTAAGGACTGGTACAGTATATAGGGTTGTACACGTATAATCTACTTTCTTTCAAATATAGAAAGAATATTATACTTGACTGCTGCCTGATTCTGCAGCTGTCTTTTATCAGTGTAGGGACTGAGGGACAGTCTCTATCATGGTGCTGGTGTCAGTGCTCTCTATCTCGGTGCTGGTGTGGTGTCAGTGCTCTCTATCTTGGTGCTGGTGTCAGAGCTCTCTATCACTGTGCTGGTGTCAGAGCTCTCTATCACGGTTCGGGTGATCATGTCCTGCACCATCTTCATACCCTGCCCTGACCTTTCCTCTCCTCCATGGCCTTCATGCGCTCCTGAATTGTCAAAATTTCACAGATAAAAAAAGAATGCTTGTCATTGTCGATCCCAGATTCACTTAATACTTTTGTTATTACAAACCAATTAGCCCCGCTGAAAAAGTGTTTACATGACTAATAACAAAAAAATATGTTAATATACATGTATAGCTGATTGTGATCAATCAATAAGTGACACACTCGCCAAAGAAATCAGTGTTTAAGAAAATGGTTCTATATGCAAATTCTCAAAACGTCCAATCAGACAAGTGAAAATATGATATAATAAAGGAAGTCCTCAGAAAGTGCTTGTATCCTTAAGGGTTTATTCCTCGTGGCATCACATGAAAAATACACCCGAAAAGTAGTGACCCGTTCCAAGAGAGAAGTCCTCCACCTCTACACACACTGTCGCTTACCAGATTTTATAATCTCTTTTCAGGGAGATCTACACAGGCATGTAATCTTTTCACAAGCAGGAGTTCACTTTCAGGCTTGCAAAAGCAGCTCTCATAGGAACGTCACAGATGGCACAGAGATATTTTAGGCAATGATCCTCCCCCATGCAGAAAACAAAAATGCCTCCATAGTGTAATTCGTACAAACAACAATTTATTTAAAACAAAGTATTGCACTTACACACATATTCTTTCTCATACGCTCTCTTAGTAAAATCAGCACGTGCCCCTGGAAGACGTCAGTTGTGACGAAACGGCGTAGGGAGGAGCGACGTGCTGACGTCACCGCGTACTGTGGTGGATCCGGAAGACACGGGCAGCGCTTAACTGAGCCGGCTGGCTTGTTGATTTTACTAAGAGAGCGTATGAGAAAGAATATGTGTGTAAGTGCAATACTTTGTTTTAAATAAATTGTTGTTTGTACGAATTACACTAGAGGCATTTTTGTTTTCTGCATGGGGGAGGATCATTGCCTAAAATATCTCTGTGCCATCTGTGACGTTCCTATGAGAGCTGCTTTTGCAAACCTGAAAGTGAACTCCTGCTTGTGAAAAGATTACATGCCTGTGTAGATCTCCCTGAAAAGAGATCATAAAATCTGGTAAGCGACAGTGTGTGTAGAGGTGGAGGACTTCTCTCTTGGAATGGGTCACTACTTTTCGGGTGTATTTTTCATGTGATGCCATGAGGAATAAACCCTTAAGGATACAAGCACTTTCTGAGGACTTCCTTTATTATATGATATTTTCACTTGTCTGATTGGACGTTTTGAGAATTTGCATATAGAACCATTTTCTTAAACACTGATTTCTTTGGCGAGTGTGTCACTTATTGATTGATCACAATCAGCTATACATGTATATTAACATATTTTTTTGTTATTAGTCATGTAAACACTTTTTCAGCGCGGCTAATTGGTTTGTAATAGTATGATGGTGTGGGTATCTCGCATAATTTAGCTGCTGCAGTTAAGCAAGTGTTTATCACTTTTTTGAGGACAGCGCAGTATGATATGTTCACAATTAATACTTTTGTTATGTCAGTGTCCATGTGGTGGGATTATGTGTGCACATCTAGTAAGTATTTTGTGGCTGAAAATATGACCTGTAGGTTTTTAAGGTTCGCCTGCCATTAAAGTCAATGGGGCCCGCCGCGAACTTTGCGGTTCGCAAACTTTTGGCCGCGTTCGCGAAACGTCCCGTCGGAAGTTCGTCCATCTCTACTTCTGAACACCTCACAGGCAGCCCAACTGCCAAATGAAAGCGTGCCCATCAAAACTCAAGCATTAAATAGGTGAGTAACAAAAAATGTGAAAAAACTGTGTTCAAGTATAATGAGAGGACTATTGTCCATTCAGTGATCTAAAAATGTCTGTAACAGGACTGATGATCATAAAATAAAGATCCAGTAGTGGTCTATTACTTAATCTCTAAAATTTGTTATAAATATTCTGTGGTTGGGTATGTTCATGTGGGGTGAATGAAAGACCAGAAGTTTTACACCGATGTGTATTATAAAATACCTCGGCACACTATGTTACGTTGGTCATATTTTTGGGAGCCTGTCTCACTGCTCGGGAAGTCTCCCCTCCGCAGGCAAAAATACCCATTTAAAAAGGGACACTGGGGCTAAAAGAAAATTATTATTAAGTGGTCAGAGTCTCTCTAAACGATTGTTGTCTGTTCCTCTGTTGGGGTGATTTTACCATACTGCCCACCCCAATAACTTGCAGGGTCACCACAAAGACTACTTGTTCATTTAACCACTTGCAGACCGGACCATTTTGCTGGTCAAAGACCAGACCACTTTTTGCGATTCGGCACTGCGTCGCTTTAACTGACAATTGCACGGCCGTGCTACGTGGCTCCCAAACAAAATTGACATCCTTTTTTTGCCACAAATAGAGCTTTCTTTTGGTGGTATTTGATCACCCCTGCGGTTTTTATTTTTTGCGCTATAAACAAAAATAGAGCGACAATTTTGAAAAAAACGCATTATTTTTTACTTTTTGTTATAATAAATATCCCCCAAAAATATATAAAAAAATCTTTTTTTCCCTCAGTTTAGGCCGATACGTATTCTTCTACATATTTTTGGTAAAAAAAATCGCAATAAGCGATTATTGATTGGTTTGCGCAAAAGTTATAGCGTTTACAAAATAGGGATAGTTTTATAGCATTTTTATTAATAATTTTAAAATGCAAAAATGCCTCCATAGTGTAATTCGTACAAACAACAATTTATTTAAAACAAAGTATTGCACTTACACACATATTCTTTCTCATACGCTCTCTTAGTAAAATCAGCACGTGCCCCTGGAAGACGTCAGTTGTGACGAAACGGCGTAGGGAGGAGCGACGTGCTGACGTCACCGCGTACTGCGGTGGACCCGGAAGACACGGGCAGCGCTTAACTGAGCCGGCTGGCTTGTTGATTTTACTAAGAGAGCGTATGAGAAAGAATATGTGTGTAAGTGCAATACTTTGTTTTAAATAAATTGTTGTTTGTACGAATTACACTAGAGGCATTTTTGTTTTCTGCATGGGGGAGGATCATTGCCTAAAATATCTCTGTGCCATCTGTGACGTTCCTATGAGAGCTGCTTTTGCAAACCTGAAAGTGAACTCCTGCTTGTGAAAAGATTACGGGGGGCGTGGCTTGGTGCCTGAGGAAGATGGACGCTCGATTCTAAGCTCTCTCTCCCAGAGGTCCAGCTATTTGTCTATCGGGTATCTATCTCACCGAAAAACATGGGGAGCACACCGCAAAACCCTTCTGGTTTACCCTCCCGTTCATCCAGAAGCCAAGACGCCGTTACAAACCAACATATACCGGAGATATTCCGCGCGCGGCCTAGAGGAATGGCGTCTGACTCGCTCGCTACATCGCGCGACGATTCACCTCATGGCAAAGGGCCTAACAGATCCAGAAGCCGGAGCCCACAATCTCAACCCACGGATCCACCGTCGTCTCCGTCGCTCAGCCTTGCGGATTTGAAAGCTATGACGGCGGATATCAAAGGAGCACTCGCGGCTGCGGTCTCCGAATTACGTGCGGACTTTCAGTCAATGATGTTGAGGGTGGAAGACATAGAAGACACACAGGCCCGCCATGACACTACCCTATGCCGATTGCAGCAAGTCTCGGAATCACACGCGGTTCACTTCAGAGACATTAACCGTCACTTGGAAGACCTCGACAACCGCGGAAGACGACACAACGTCCGACTACGAGGTCTTCCAGAGTCCGTGGAACCTTCACAACTAACCCGCGTGGTAACGGCCATTTTTAATGGTCTCTTAGAGAGGCCCCCTGATACGCCTATTGTTCTGGAACGCATCCATCGAGCCCTTCGACCCAGAGGAAGGGATGCTGATCCCCCCAGGGATGTCATATGCTGCATAGCAGATTATATCCTTAAGGAAGAAATTATGCGGAGGGCGAGAAATGGAGGACGGACACTTCACCATGGCGCTGAAATTAAACTTTTCCAAGATCTGTCGGCCATTACTCTTCAGAGAAGAAGAGAGCTAAAACCGATCCTGGATCTCTTGAGAGCCCGCGCTATTCCGTACAGATGGAAATTCCCGCTTTGCCTCTCAGTCAACCATAATGGTCATTCGACTAATCTCAGAGTACCAGAAGATCTTGAGCATTTTTGTAATACTCTCAATTTGCCCCACGTCGAAGTGCCTGACTGGTACAGTGACTTTCGTCTCCCCGTGCTACAGAGAGCGGACTCTATGGAAGGCATTGCAGAAGCAGGCAACTTCAACATTGGCAGACGCAGAAGGAGCCATCCTCCTGCTCCATCACCGAGAGTTCATGGTAACGCGCGCAATCTCAGCCCTACAGCATCGCCGGATCACCGAAAACCTAGGAGATCGTAAAGTCTCTTTTCCCTGAATTTCAGTCTTGTTGACATGTTACGCCGCAAATCTTGTTCTTTGTTTTTCCCGGTTAACTAAGTTAAGTGCGGTTCTACAAGATAACTGGAACTTAATCTGTCATGCAGAGTTATACCTCTTTTTTCCTTCGTCAACCGCTATAGACGTATGGGAAGTTTCGCGGTTTACCGCCCTGTATTATGCCTCGGATTCGCTCACATGCAGTCGGTTACCACGACTGGTATCCTGCATCCTCACCGCCTCACCCACAGAACCTAATACACTGTATTGGACTTCGTACGTAGCACCTGCTGGTAAGCTGTCTGTCTGGACACTAGATATGCCCACGATGCGATCCTTCAGAATTGGAGAATTTGCATTTGGACTTGGACATCATCTCCTGACTTACTCTACTTTTTTTCCTTTTTTCTTTCTTCCCTTTTTACTCTTATTTTTCTCTTTTATATATATATGATGATCCAATGCTAACTTACTTTTTCTTTCCTAGTGTCTGGTGTACTGTTTCTTTTTTTTCTCTTTCTTTTTTCATTAGCTTTCTTTCAGATTTTATTGATTCTCTAGATACCTGATAAACCAGATGCAGGCTGAGTGTATCCGTTCAGTTTGCAATAAGATATAACTTTTCGATTAATGCTGTTTGTTTAATAACCTTGTCGTTTGATTTATACTGCCATACTGCATAACACTATATGTTCAATGAATGTCTGGCTTCGCCACTTATTCTCTTTGAAAAAGCCTTACTAGAAGAATCGATCCCACTCCATTCCTTGAATATATAGTTAACTTGCACTTCAATGTGTATACTCCTTGATCCTGAATACCCGCTTCGAGCGTAGTTACGAAGAATGCCTTTGCTTTTCATGGTTATGTTCTCGGTTGAATTGTTAGAGTACGTTATTAGGAATTTACGTCCGATCCCTTCTAGGTGTATTGTACAGCTTCCTGATCAGCAGTGCCTTTTCTTGTGATCTATCTGTAGACTATACCCAATCCCTGTATCTTTACATGACAATTTCTCCATTTCCTCCCATGTCTGTTTATCTCCTCTCCTGTTATTGTTGTCGCCACAAACGAACCAATACCCCTCCCTATCCCTTCTCGACCTCAAGGGACTAGGAGCATACCCCGTCTTACTTGGGTTACCGAACACTCTCCACCTCAGGAATCTCTATGAGATTCATCTGACCCTTACTGGTACTTGTTGTCGGGAAGTTTTTGATAAATACTTCCGGACCCCAGTTGTATTTACACCCCTCCCTCTCTCTCCTCTCTTTCTCTTCTTTCTTTCTTTTCTTTTCTTTTTTTTTTTTTCTTTCTTCTTCTTTCTTTTCCTTTCTTCGTAGCTTAGTACCCTGCCCTTCGCACTCCCTTTTACACTTCATTAGGTTTTCTGCTACTCGCCGTCGTTTTTCTACTAGTCGCTTACGAATTTGCTCATCATGTCCTCTCAAAATTTGATACGCACGCCACAATTCCGTTCTCTCAAGATTGTTTCTCTAAATGCGAAAGGTCTGAACACACCCGAAAAGAGATCTCAACTTTTAGCACATATGAAATCTATGAAAGCTGATATCATTTTTATTCAGGAAACCCATTTCAGCTCTCAGGCCACACCTAAATTCTCAAACTTACACTACCCTCAGGGTTATCACTCCACTACTCCGAATTCTAAAACGAAGGGTGTATCCATTCTCATATCCAAGCGGACTCCCCTACAAATAATTGATACAAAGATCGATGATCATGGGAGATACATTTTTCTTAAGGGCTCAGTACATGACAAACCGATTACATTGGCGAATATATACAGCCCTAACTCGGCGCAAGTCCCCTTCTTTAGATTGATCTCGAATCAATTGGCCACTTTTCAATCGGGTATGCTGATTCTAGGTGGCGACTTTAACGTTCCCCTAGACCCTCTGATCGACACATCGACTGGTTCCTCTACTCTCCCCTACAGAGCCCTAAAACAAATTAGACTGTCACTACAAGATTTACTTCTCCACGATACTTGGAGAACCCTTCACCCGACCGACAAAGACTTCACCTTTTACTCTAACCCTCACGACAAATACTCAAGACTTGACTACCTTTTCTTAACACAGACGGATCTACCCTATCTTACACGAGCGACTATAGAACCAATGGTTCTGTCGGACCATCACCCGATTTCCATTACTCTGCAATTTCCTGAGCATCATGACTACACATATATATGGAAACTGGATCCAAGTATCCTGACGGATACTATTCACACCTCTCAAATCCAACAATGTCTCACTGACTATTTCTCTGAAAACACCACCCCAGATACCTCTTCCATCACTCAATGGGCAGCTCACAAAGCTGTTATCAGAGGGAAACTCATTTCCATTTCTGCTGCGATCAATAGGGAACGAAAACTTTGTCTATCCGATCTTTTCACACGCCTTAAAAAGCTAGAGACAGCACACAAATGTACACTGGCTGAGCAAACCCTCCACGATTTACAAGCAGTTCGTTCCTCCATTCGTGAAGAATTGGGGAAGTCTATCCGGAAAAAATATATGCTCTCTCAGAAACTCTTTTACCAGTTCGGCAATAAAAGTGGACACCTTTTGGCCCAAGCCTTGAAAGCCAAACGGTCGAAGACGAATGTACATTCCATACATGCTTCCACAGGTCAGAAACTTACCTCGAACAGGGAGATAGCCAAAGAATTCGAATGCTTCTACTCTAATTTATACAACCTTAAAAACTCCGATATACCCCCCTTAACTGAATGTAATAGACAACGAACGATGGAGGGATTTTTACACCAATTCTGTCCCAAAATCCTGAACCCAGACGTTTTATCCTCTCTTGAGGCTCCGATTACTCCTTTAGAATGGAAGACCGCCCTTAAACAGACCAAAACTGGAAAGAGCCCAGGCCCAGACGGACTGCCTGCGGTTTATTACAAAACCTTCTCAGACGTTCTCTTAGATCCCTTCTGTAGAGCCTTCAATTCCATTTCAGACACTACTCCCCTCCACCAGGATATGCTAGAAGCACATATAGTGGTGATTCCGAAGGGTGACAAAGACCCAACTAAAGTTGAAAATTACAGACCTATATCGTTACTTAATGTTGATTTGAAACTTTTCTCTAAAATTCTTGCTAATAGAATTCTTCCTCTCATTCCTACACTGATCTCTGGTGATCAAGTCGGATTCGTCCCTGGCCGTGAGGCTCGGGACAATACGATTAAAGCCATTAACTTGCACCATTTGATCAAAATCTCTGGACAAAAGAGCTTTTTTCTTTCCCTTGACGCGGAGAAGGCATTCGATAGGGTTGCATGGGACTACATGCAATGTGTTTTGAAAACCATCGGATTGGGGCCTCGCTTTCTCCGCTTTATTGATGCTTTATATCTTAATCCGAGGGCGAAAATCAGAGTGAATAATACCTTGTCGAATGCCTTCTCCATACGGAATGGGACACGACAGGGATGCCCCCTGTCCCCCATTTTGTATATTCTCACCTTGGAACCCTTCTTGAATAGTTTAAGATGTAACCCGGATATCACCGGAATTAAATCAAAAACAAAAGAATATAAAATCGCAGCATACGCTGACGACATTTTACTATTCCTCACCAATCCCCTTATCACGATTCCGTCCCTTTTAAAAGCATTTGATTCATTTAATAATTTGTCTAATCTAAAAATTAACTTTAGTAAATCCCATGCCCTCAATATCTCTTTACCCCATGAATTAGTCGAACAATGTAAACTTAACTTCCCGTTTCATTGGACGAATGAGACTATTACCTATCTGGGCATACAACTCCCAAAAAATCTAGACGACCTATACGCCAAAAACTATCTACCACTACTACATAAAATATTGTTAGACCTAAAACTATGGAACAAACCAATTTTTTCGTGGTTCGGTAGAGCTGCTATTCTCAAGATGAACATTCTCCCCCGCATTCTGTATCTTTTACAAGCTGTCCCGATTAAACTCCCCGTAGCCTTTTTTAAATCGTATAAACGAACCTGTACAAATTACCTGTGGAATGCGCGCAGACCCAGAATTAGCTATCACCAACTTTCCCTACCCAAAGACAAAGGTGGCATAGGTCTCCCTGACATCGCTAACTACTACAAAGCCATTCATATGACGAGAATTATTGACTGGAACATACATTCCCCTTACAAAGATTGGGTTGCTCTTGAAGCTTCGTTTGTAGACTCTCCGCTTAGACATCTTCCTTGGGTACAGCGCTCACACATGCTCGCCTCGACCAAATCCCACCCATTAATAGCTCCAACTTTACATTGCTTCTCTACTATATGCGCTCGAAAGGAAATATCATCTAATCCTGGACCAATGACTCCACTGAAATTGAACCCACTCTTTCCGCCAGGCATGCACGAATCCTTCCTGATTCAACATTGGAATAATGACCCGATTCTCATCCACTCCTTTTACAACAAGGGCAGAATGCTCACGGCACGACAAATAGCAGAAAACTTACAAATGCCTCCAATCTCCATGTGGACTTACCAACAAATCAGACATTACCTGCAATTCACGACTAAACAAACTGACTGCTCTAGACCCTTGACTCCCTTCGAGAAACTCTGCACCTCACGGACTCCCCTGACACACCTCGTCTCCTTGACTCATTCACTTCTATTCCAAAATTATAATCCTGGCGCTTCGTTGGCTTGCAAGGCTTGGGAGAAAGACCTGAATTCTTCCTTTTCACAGGAGGAATGGGAACGTATCTTTCTACATATTCACAAAGGTTCACTGAACGTATCAACGCAAGAAAATGGATATAAATTACAATGTCGCTGGTACCGTTCTCCTGCTTTACTCCATTCCTGGGATGCAGAAACTCTGGATACATGCTGGAGATGTCACAATTCGGGTGGCACCCTCCTACATCTGTGGTGGCTTTGCTCAGCCATACGTCCTTTCTGGCAGCTAGTACATAGGAACATTGAAAAACTTACGAGCTCGACAATCCCCTTCTCTCCAGCACTCTTCTTGCTACATCATGATACCCACTCTAGCACGTCTTACCGAAAATCTCTTACAATTCACTTAATCAATGCAGCGAAGCAATGTATCCCAATACATTGGAAATCCTCTGTTATCCCTTCCATTACAGAATGGCTCCGTAGAGTTGACAAGATAGCACACATAGAAGAACTGATTCACATCCATGCTGACACTCCGACGAAATTCAGCTCCAAATGGGCACCTTGGATCCACTTTCGAACTACTACTGACTTTCATGACCTGCTTCACAATCCCCCCTGAATAACCTTCGCATATTTCCATACCCGCACTCAGCACAGAGTACCCCCTGGGTTTTCTACCACACGACATTTCATCCGGCCACTTTGAAAAAGTGTTGATTCGTAGACGGCGAGTAGCAGACCTCCTACACCCCCTTTCTGATTCCTTTACCTGAAGACACATCCTCCCTTCTCTTTACCCTTTTTCATTCATTCTTTATCTTATCTCTCTTTAACCAAGGTCCCCTTTCCCCACTCTCCTCTCGATGAGGGGATACATCTCCAGAATAAAAGATATAAACATATCACATATCCCCTCATCTCCGTATCCATCTTTACTTATCTTGACACGTTCTTTGTTGTCACGATCGGGCTATCCACCTCTAGACCTGTTGATCATAGTACAACTTTATATTTACACGATTAAATGAGCTAATTTTATTTGCATGGGGAATTTTTCCCACGAATTTTAGCATTTTATTGAAACTGTTTACTGAGACCTAAGATTCCATTCTACATTTACTGTACAACTATATCCAATTTGTTTGGTTGTATTATTACTGCTCAACATGGATTGCCTACCTTTTATATATATCTAGATATATACATTTCTATGTGTTATTATTGCATTGTTTGATGTATTTTGAAAACCAATAAAAACCTTTGAAAAAAAAAAAAAAAAAAAAAAAGATTACATGCCTGTGTAGATCTCCCTGAAAAGAGATCATAAAATCTGGTAAGCGACAGTGTGTGTAGAGGTGGAGGACTTCTCTCTTGGAATGGGTCACTACTTTTCGGGTGTATTTTTCATGTGATGCCATGAGGAATAAACCCTTAAGGATACAAGCACTTTCTGAGGACTTCCTTTATTATATGATATTTTCACTTGTCTGATTGGACGTTTTGAGAATTTGCATATAGAACCATTTTCTTAAACACTGATTTCTTTGGCGAGTGTGTCACTTATTGATTGATCACAATCAGCTATACATGTATATTAACATATTTTTTTGTTATTAGTCATGTAAACACTTTTTCAGCGCGGCTGATTGGTTTGTAATAGTATGATGGTGTGGGTATCTCGCATAATTTAGCTGCTGCAGTTAAGCAAGTGTTTATCACTTTTTTGAGGACAGCGCAGTATGATATGTTCACAATTAATACTTTTGTTATGTCAGTGTCCATGTGGTGGGATTATGTGTGCACATCTAGTAAGTATTTTGTGGCTGAAAATATGACCTGTAGGTTTTTAAGGTTCGCCTGCCATTAAAGTCAATGGGGCCCGCCGCGAACTTTGCGGTTCGCAAACTTTTGGCCGCGTTCGCGAAACGTCCCGTCGGAAGTTCGTCCATCTCTACTTCTGAACACCTCACAGGCAGCCCAACTGCCAAATGAAAGCGTGCCCATCAAAACTCAAGCATTAAATAGGTGAGTAACAAAAAATGTGAAAAAACTGTGTTCAAGTATAATGAGAGGACTATTGTCCATTCAGTGATCTAAAAATGTCTGTAACAGGACTGATGATCATAAAATAAAGATCCAGTAGTGGTCTATTACTTAATCTCTAAAATTTGTTATAAATATTCTGTGGTTGGGTATGTTCATGTGGGGTGAATGAAAGACCAGAAGTTTTACACCGATGTGTATTATAAAATACCTCGGCACACTATGTTACGTTGGTCATATTTTTGGGAGCCTGTCTCACTGCTCGGGAAGTCTCCCCTCCGCAGGCAAAAATACCCATTTAAAAAGGGACACTGGGGCTAAAAGAAAATTATTATTAAGTGGTCAGAGTCTCTCTAAACGATTGTTGTCTGTTCCTCTGTTGGGGTGATTTTACCATACTGCCCACCCCAATAACTTGCAGGGTCACCACAAAGACTACTTGTTCATTTAACCACTTGCAGACCGGACCATTTTGCTGGTCAAAGACCAGACCACTTTTTGCGATTCGGCACTGCGTCGCTTTAACTGACAATTGCGCGGCCGTGCTACGTGGCTCCCAAACAAAATTGACATCCTTTTTTTGCCACAAATAGAGCTTTCTTTTGGTGGTATTTGATCACCCCTGCGGTTTTTATTTTTTGCGCTATAAACAAAAATAGAGCGACAATTTTGAAAAAAACGCATTATTTTTTACTTTTTGTTATAATAAATATCCCCCAAAAATATATAAAAAAATCTTTTTTTCCCTCAGTTTAGGCCGATACGTATTCTTCTACATATTTTTGGTAAAAAAAATCGCAATAAGCGATTATTGATTGGTTTGCGCAAAAGTTATAGCGTTTACAAAATAGGGATAGTTTTATAGCATTTTTATTAATAATTTTTTATTATTTTTTTTTTTTGCTAGTAATGGCGGCGATCTGCGATTTTTATTGTGACTGCGACATTGTGGGGGACCCATCGGACATTTTTGACACATTTTTGGGACCATTGTCATTTATACAGTAATCACTGCTATATAAATGCAGTGATTCCTGTGTAAATGACACTGGCAGTGAAAGGGTTAACCAGTGGGTGGCAGTGTAGGGGTTAAGTGTTCCTAGGGGTGTGTTACTAACTGTGGGGGGGTTGGGCTTTCATTTAGTGTACACTGATCTCTGCTCCAATCACATGGAGCAGAGATCAGCGTCACTAGTTGCTAGGCAGAATGGAGAAATGTTGTTTACACAGCATTTCCTCCATTCGGCCGCTCCGTGAGACGATCACGGGGATGCCCGCGGCGATCGAGCCCGCGGGTCCCGCGACCAGACTCACGGGGGTCCCGACCAGCGCGGGAGCGCGCCACCGCCGGCGTGCTCCCGATGGCGGGGCGGCATCGAATATTGGACGTATATGCCTGCCCGTGCCATTCTGTCGACGTACATCATCGTGCGCTGGTCGGGAAGTGGTTAAACCTGTACCAAAAAAAAAACACAATCTGAAAATATATACTGTACATTTTTTTACTTGTGATTTATCAAAAAATATACCAGGTGTAAAAATATATATATATAGAAGTACCATCTAATTACTTTTATATTTTGCTCTACAGAAAGACAAAGCACATTAGAGTGAATAGTGTGTAGCCTGAGAAGCAAGTCCTGATCTCCCCTTGTTACTCAATTAGCTAGTATCTACAACACTCACCTGTGCCCACCAGACCTCAGCTTCCAATCTACCTTTTACCCTCCTCCTCCTACTTTTAAATAGCCAGTGCAGAACCAGGAGATAATCAGATTACTCATATAAGATGGCCCTACACTAGTAGAATTTCATTCACACATTTTTGATTTAATGCAGAGTTCCACCCAAAAATTGAACTTCTGCTTATCCGGATCCTCCCCCTCCATTTGGCACCTTTCAGGGGGAGCAGATACCTATCTAATACAGGTATTTGCTCCCACTTCTGGCGACAGATTGCTGCAGCGATCGACACCTTGTCTGGCCCCTCCTTCTTCCCCCCTGCTGTCTTCTGGGAGACACACAGGTCCCAGAAGACAGCAGGGACCAGTCAGGACACGTAGCACGACTCACGCATGCACCATCTTCCTGGTTCCCTTACTGAAGATGGCAGAGCCTCCACCCAGGATCTGAGGGACAGATCGGCTTTGGGTGAGGACATTGCAGGTGCCCTGGACAGGTAAGTGTCCATATTTTAAAAGTCAGCAGAACTCCACTTTAAGAACATTTGTTGGAATTTTTCTTGATTTGACCCCACTAATCATTGGAAAATCAAAGGGACAGGATGTAAAAATGTTCTCAAATAAATCTAACAGTGTATGCCATTTTCGTTCAGGAGATGCCATTCATACCAAAATTGGATATTTAGAGCAAACTAAATTTTTAAGCACTTTCGAACAGCATTCGGCAAGTCTCTGATGGCATTACTGAATGTACTTAAGAGATTTTTCCATACAAAACAATTGTTTAAATATCTATCAGTGTATGGCCAGATTTACAGGTCCCATTAATTGTAGGCAGACATACTCATACTCAAGTGAGCTGTATCTATATTAGCCAGTCCGATTGGGTTTGATCTTTTCACAATTGCCAGCTTAGCAGGGAGGAACGACAGCCGAATCAGGCAACTGTTACAGTGCCTTGAAAAAGTAGCTTTGAAATTTTCCACAGTTTGTCATGTTAAAATCCCAATAAAATACATTTATGTTTTTGGTTGCATGTGATAGACCAACACAACGTGGCATATAATTGTGAAGTAGAAGTAAAAATAGGATTTTTATAACAGCTTACCTGTAAAAATCAGTTTCTTTTGAGGTACATCACGGGACACAGAGTCTCAGTGATTACTGATGGGTTATATAGGGTATCACTAGGTGATTGGACACTTGCACGCCCTAGACAGGAAGTTCAACCCCCCATATAACTCCTCCCCTTACTGGAGGTACCTCAGTTTTGTAGCAAAGCAATATAAGTGTATTAGAAGAGGGGAGGGACCTCTGTGTCCCGTGATGTACCTCAAAAGAAAAAGATTTCACAGGTAAGCTGTTATAAAAATCCTATTTTCTTTCTCACACATCACGGGACACAGAATCTCAGTAATTACTGATGGGATGTCCCACAGCAATGCTATCTGAGGGGAGGGGAACCACAGAAGTAGGGTATAATCAGACCCGAGGACCTTGTACCGCTGCCTGCAGCACACTACGCCCAAAGGCGATATCCTCATGCCTTCTCACATCCACCTGATAAAATTTGGTGAATGTATGGACTGACGACCAGGTTTCGGCCTTGCAGATTTGAGCCATGGAGGCCTGGTGATGCACTTCTCACGAAGCACTAATAGCCCTAGTGGAGTGTGCCTTGATCTGAAAAGGTGGAATTTTCTGCTTCAAATCATAAACTTGAACAATTACTTGTAGAATCACTTTAGCAATGGTAGATTTCGACACTGCCTGTCCACTATTAGAACCTTCTGGCAATACGAACAAAACATCTGTTTTGCGAACCTGAGCAGTCGCTTCCAGATAGGCTTTGACTGCTCTCAATACATCCAAAGAATGTACCTTTCTTCCATATAACAACAGGGATCTGGAAAAAGGGAAGGCAGAACAATATCTTGGTTTATATGAAAACCTGAAACCACCTTCTGTAGCAAGCTAGAATGAGGGCGTAACCAGGGCCAGATTAAGAGCAACATGGGCCTGGGGCTGAGGATTTCGGTGGGCCTTTTTATGGAAATAAATAAAATGAAGATGCAAACATTTTTTGTTAAAACAAATTAAATATTTTAATTACCATTAAAGTGCCAAAACAGAAATATTGAAAATATTTTTTGTAAACAATAGAAAACTTGTTAATTAAATAAAACCATTATAAATAGAACAGTCACAACAACCATTTTTTTTAAATAAACGTAAACCATATAAACAATATAAATATACGTGTATGATGTTTGGCTCATACAAAATATGTTCCTTAAAGTATTATTATTATTAAAGCATCATAATCAATACAGCCTGCTGTTATGATTATGGTGCAGAGAGTAACTCTTGAAATAAATCGCAACCACTAGTTATAAACACACAAACAGGTTATTCACTGAACTGTAAACTGCATTTAACCTATATGAATCAAAATAAAATTAGACATTTACTTTTCTTGCTTTTTTACTTGCAAATTCCTCAATTGTAGATTCAAGATTAAGCTCGTTCAGCAACCCATTTTCAATGCACAACAGAGAAAGTGCATTTAAACGCTCCTGACCCATGGAAGATCTTAGTTCATTTTTTACACGTTTTAATGCTGAAAATGAACGCTCACCACTGCAGTTGCTGACCATTAAACACAAATACATGCGGAGGGTCACATATGTATTTGGAAATGCACCGACTAGAGATTGTGCAATCATAAACTTGTACATTTGAGTTTCTTGACTCCCATGAATGTCTTTATTTGCAGGGGAAGATTGGTACATTTTAAAAATAGAGGAAAACTGTACAATTTCTTCTGCAAACAGGGGTTCAAGATCTTCAGGATATATTGTCACCAGTGTACTGGCTCTGGAACGTAGACTATCAGCTGCAAGAGTGCATATTTCTGATAGAAAGCCAAATCTCTCTTGGATTATGCTGTATGCTGCTTGCCTGTGCCTCAGTGATTCTGTCAGTTGGTCAATTATAGGATAAAAGGTGTGCACTTTAAACCTTTCAGAGGGTGTCATATCAGCATCAGCATCTTCTGCATCACCATAGTCCCACCTCCTATTTCTTTTCACTTTCCTTCCACGTTGTAGTTGGTACTCCTCGCATCCGGAAATATTTTTACCCTGCTCTTCAAATGCAGAGAATCTAGAACGGAGAGACTGCACAAAATCCTTCAGCGAATTGAGCATGTTTGTTGCTGTGTGCAAATCTAATTTTGCATCTTGGAGACACTGACTGGTTCTGTGAAACCTATGTAAAATGACAGACCATACTTCAACCATTATTCCAGTTTCCAGCTGATCCATGACATTGCTTAGGCCCTTTGCTTGTAAGCAGATCTCTCCCTTTGTGGATTCATCATTGAAAATATTTGAAAGGACATCTTTAATGGTACTAAAGCCTTTTTGTAAGGCGTTCACAGCATCATGGTGAGCAGACCAACGTGTATCAGCTAACCTTTTTAACGTCGGTATACCACATGGTTTGAAACTATCTGTTAAGAGATTCCATCTGTGACTTGAAGCAGAAAAAAAACAATACAACTGCTGTACAAAATTAAAGAACGAAACTGCAACTGGACAGCTGTTTACTGCATTTTGTCCCACAAGATTTAGTGAATGTGCACAACAAGGAATATATTCAGCAAGTGGGTTTTTTTCCCGAATTAAGGCCTGCATGCCATTATATTTGCCACTCATATTCGATGCGTTATCATAAGACTGACCCCTGCAATCTTTGATGGAAATTCCATTTTCATCCATAAATTGAAGAAGAATGTTTGTTAGCTCCATACCAGTGTGTCCATATATTGGAATGAATTTCGTAAAACGCTCCACTGGACCACTAGGTAGTACATAGCGAAATATGACTGTCAGTTGGTCAAAATGTGCTATGTCAGGGGTTGAGTCAACAGAAATGGAATAATATTTGGCTTTATTTATCTCTTTTACAATCTGCTGTAGCACTTGCTGACCAATCAGTTCAATAAACTCATCACATATCGTTGATGATAAGTACGATATGTGACCTCTTCCCTTGTTGCCATGCTTTTGAATATGGTCAGCAAGAAATGGGTCATATTCAGCTAACAGCTCCAGACAGCCCAAATAATTTCCATTATGTACGGATCCAATAATTTCATCACTTCCTCGAAAAGGAAGACCTCTTGATGACAGTAGTTTTATCACACTCAGGATGCGACGAAGTATTTCATGCCAATATTTTTTCTGACTCTCAAACTGTTTAACAAGACCTTTGTCTATTCGTTGGCCAGAAGTTTTTCTCCTGATGAGGTCTTCAATTGCTTTTCCATGGCCAGCACTATTTTCATGCCTGCTTAAATCTCTTGTGGCATGTCGCCAATCTGAATACCCTTTTGAAGCCAAATGGGTTTCCTCTTTTGAAAATAGTTTGCAAAAAGCACAAAAAACTTTGCCAGTTTTTGGAGAATAACACAGCCATTCACGCTTAACTTTTTCTCCATTCAACTGTTCTCGGAAAAACAAAGACTTTGTACAGTGTCTTGTAAAAGTTTCACCTGGACATGTCTTTTCTGAAGCTCTAAAATCACTGTCCATATGTTGACAATCAACTCCTTTTTGGCAAAAATATTCCCTCAAAGCATCACAGATATTCCAGTCTCCAATATCATCTGAATAAATCTCCTCTTGCTGTTCAGTGGATCCACTTGCTCCTGCAGTACTTTCACTTTCATCTGATGCATGTGAAACAACCAAACTTGTTGTACTGACATCAGCTGCACTGGTTGAACTTGAAGCTGAAGCAAGTATATCAGCTGCACCACTTGTTCCAGGGGTGCTTTTCTTACAAAATTCTGTAATTTTTTTGGTGTTAGACAAGAGTTTTTGGATTTGTTTTTCTTCCTCTTTCTTGGCTTTCACTTTCTCCCAACCACTACGTTGTTTTTTCATCCTTATGTGTAAAAATAAAATAAAAATTACAATACTTTCTCCAGGAGCTCCTTAACACATCAGGCCCATGCAACCGTGCAGAAGGCCACATTGATTTATCTGGCATTTGTAAAGCCAGCTCTACTTACATATACAGCGGGTAAAATAACTATTGAACACGTCGTCATTTTTCTAGGTAAATATATTTCTAAAGGTGCTAATGACATGAAATGTTCACCACATGCAATCTCCATACATACAAAGACACCAAAACAAAATATGTTCAGAAATGAAGTTCTGTGTAAAAAAATGCAATGACACAGAGAAAAAAATATTAAACCCACAAAGAAAGGGAGGATCAAAAAGGCATGGGAAGCCAAGACACCAGCTGAAATCTATCAGTAATTGGAAAGCAATCCTGCCCCTTTTCAATAGTGATGGACGAACTTCCGACGGGACGTTTGGCAAACGCGGACCGGGGAACGCTGCCGATAGTTCACGAACGCTCGAACATTAGGCCCACGGAAGCATGCCTTTTTGCAGAAAAATGTGAGCTTGGCGTGATGGAAGGTGGAGTGGAGGACAATTGTGAGGAGAGAGGAGAAGGAGAAGTAGAAGACGAGGCTGGACGGTGAGAGCCTGGAGTGTGGCTTTGTGTGTTCCGTTGCTTCCACTGGGCTCGGTGATGGCTGCCCATGTGCCTTCTTAAGGCGGTCGTCCCTAGGTGAGTGTTGGGCTTACCGCGACTAATGCGTTGACTGCAAAGATTGCAGATGGCAACGTTATTGTCAGCAGCGGACACGTTAAAAAAAGCCCACACTGCGGAGCCATGTGCCGGTGTCCTGGGAGCGCCAGATGTGACCGTACATGGTCGATGACTCGCTCCTGATACATTTGCAGTCTGCTTTGTCCCTCCTGTGCAATGTAAGTTATTCCTGCTTCTCCTCCCTATCTGCTGGTCCATATCTCCCTGGGTACTGTCGTCAGACTGCTGAGTAGCGGTTGTTGCTACCTCCTCTTCCTGATCCAATACCAAGAATGGCTGCGCATCAGAAACGTCCTCTTGATATGGATCGGAAAATAATTCCTGTGACTCAAGCGGAAGTTATGTGGTGGTGGTGGTGTTGTTGGTGGTAGTGTCTTTGGGGGTGCACATAGCAGAGAGTGAAGAAGAGGGTGCAGATCGAGAGGATGAGGAGGGTGCAGAAGAGTAAGGCTGAGTGAGCCACTCAACCAAGTCTGGTGCGTCCTTTAAAGTAATTGAACGCACCTTCTGCAACTTCCCACTTTGGCTCAAGCCAGTTGCTCCTGCCCTACCCCTACCACCCCTGCGGAAGGGACTGCCTCTTCCTCTGCCTGTCATTTTTTAAATGACCCTGTGACAAAGCTCTCAGTCCCTATACCAATGAAGGACTGCTGCAGTATAGGGCAGCGGTCAGCAGTAGTGCACCTCAACCATATGTATTGTGGATCGATACCAGTCCTTATAGAATAGCAGACTGTACCTCACTCAAACCTATGTACTGTAGCACCCTAGACCAGGTAACCAGTCCTTATAAGGACCTTTGTGGACCAAGTAGGTTGTGTGTGACTGATTAGCAGACTGTACATCAGTCCCTATACTGATGAAGGACTGCTGCAGTATAGGGCAGCGGTCAGCAGTGGTGCACCTCAACCCTATGTATTGTGGACCTATACCAGTCCTTATAGAATAGCAGACTGTACCTCACTCAACCCTATGTACTATAGCACCCTACACCAGGTTATTACCAGTCCTTATAAAGGACCTTTGTGGAACAAGTAGGTTGTGAATGATTAGCAGACTGCAGCAGAAGGGCAGCAGTCAAGTATAATATTCTTTCTATATTTGGAAGAAAGAATATTATACGTGTACAAGCCTATTACCGTACCACTGATACCAGTCCTGAAAAAACCTTTGTGGACCTAATATAGTAACAGCTACTGATTAAACTGACCCTCACTGCCTCACACACTGCTTCCTGCCTGTCCCTATATAAACTGACAAAACAGAGGCTACTAGAACAATAACTGGAATAGCACTTTTGTGGACCTGATAGTAACAGCTAATGATGATGATGATGATGATGATGATGACTAAACTGACTGTCCCTACAGCAGACACACCGTCCTGTCCCTTTCTCTACACTGACAAAAGACACTCAGGCTGCTGTAACAATCAGTAGCACAGCAAACCTATATACACCTAACACCTATACCAGTCCTGAAAATAACTTTTGTGTACCAAATAGCTAGCGATGTGGGTCACTGCAATCTCTCCCTGCTCCACACAGCAACCTCTCCCTATAGTGACAGAAGAAAGAATGTAAAATGGCCGCCGGATCGGGTGTATTTATAAGATAGGGGGAATGTCCAAGTGTCCATGTGCTGTAATGTCTCAATTGGCTGTCCTGTACCCCATGATGGATGTGTCATCATAGGTCAAAGTTCTTTTACACAGTAAACACAGAAGTCCGCCGGGCGAACGGCGGCAATAGTCTGCCGTACGGGCGGACCGCGAACAGCCGAAATTCGCCGCAAAACGACCGCCGGGCGAACCGTTCGGCCATCCCTACTTGTCAGTACAAATTAATATCAGCCCGTTCAGTTTAAACTGATGGCCTATAAAAAGGTGTCCTATTACCAAGGTGTCACACAATAAACATCTCACGATGGGTAAAAGCAAAGAGCTCTCTCAAGATCTTTGCAACTTTATTGTTGCAAAACAAACCAATGGCATTGGTTACAGAAGTATTTCTAAACTTCTGTTTAGTTTACTTCTGTTTTTGTTCCAGTGACCACTGTTGAGGCCATAATCCGGAAGTGGAAAGAACATCATTTTACCATAAATCGTTGAAGCTCAGTTAAAGCAGGAGTCCGCCGGGAGTTCCACCGTTTTTTTTTTTTTAAAAGCCAGCAGCTACAAATACTGCAGCTGCTGACTTTTAAAATAAGGACACTTACCCGTCCAGCGCGCCCGCGATGTCGGCACCCGAAGTCGATCTCTCGATCGTCTCTCGGGTGCTGCCGCCGCCATCTTGGGTATGGGAATCAGGAAGTGGAGCCTTTCGGCTTCATTTCCCGGTTCCCTACTGCGCATGCACGAGTCGCGCTGCTCAATAAGGATGGTCCCGCTGCCTCTGGGATATGTGTGTTTCCCAGCAGGCAGCGGGGGACTTTCGGAAAGGGGCATAATCTACGCCCCTTTCCGCAGAGAGCTATCCCGGAAGTGGGTGCAGATACCTGTACTGTACAGGTACCTGCACCCCCCTCCCCCCTGAAAGGTGCCAATTGTGGCGCCGGAGGGGGGGGGGATTCCAATGAGCGGAAGGTCCACTTTAGAGTGGACCTCCGCTTTAACATTTGCTCCACAACATTTAGACAAGCCTGTGAAATACTGGGAGAATATAGTCTGGTCAGAGGAGACCAAAATTGAACTCTTTGGATGCTATAATAAACCTCATGCTTGGGGGTCACTTCACCCTAAAAAAAAAAACATACCAACAGTGAGGTTCGGACGTGGGAACATCATGGTGGGGGAGGGGCTGTTTTTCACCATATGGTACTGGCAAACTTCATATCATTGAAGGAAGGATAAATGGAAAAATTGTACAAAGACATTCTTGATAAAAATCTAATGGTCACTGATGGGCTCTGATAGGCGGCACTGACAGGCAGGACTTATGGGCACTGACAAGGTGGCGCTGATGAGCTGCACTGTTAGGCAGCACTGATAGGTGGCACTGGAATTGATGAGCTGCACTAATGGGCAATAGGTGGCACTGATAAGCTACACTGATAGGTGGCATTAGAATTGATTGGATGGCACTGATGAGCTGCACTGATAGGTGGCACTGATAGAGGGCACTGGCACTGATAGGTGGCACTGATAGAGGGCACTGGCACTGATAGGTGGCACTGATAGAGGGCACTGGCACTGATAAGTGGCACTGATAGAGGGCACTGGCACTGATAGAGGGCACTGGCACTAATAGAGAGCACTGCCACTGATAGGTGGCACTGATAGGTGACACTAGCACTGATAGGTGGCACTAGCACTGATAGGTGGCACTGATAGAGGGCACTTGCACTGATAGGTGGCACTGATAGAGGGCACTGGCACTGATAGGTGGCACTGATAGAGGGCACTGGCACTGATAGAGAGCACTGGCACTAATAGAGAGCACTGGCACTGATAAGTGGCACTGATAGAGGGCACTGGTACTGATAGGTGGCACTGATAGAGGGCACTGGCACTGATAGGTGGCACTGATAGAGGGCACTGGCACTGATAGAAGGCACTGGCACTAATAGAGAGCACTGCCACTGATAGGTGGCACTGATAGATGGCACTAGCACTGATAGGTGGCACTAGCACTGATAAGTGGCAATGATAGAGGGCACTGGCACTGATAGGTGGCACTGATAGAGGGCACTGATAGAGGGCACTGGCACTAATAGAGAGCACTGCCACTGATAGGTGGCACTGATTGGTGGCACTGGCACTGATAGGTGGCACTGATAGAGGGCACTGACACTGATAGGTGGCACTGATAGAGTGCACTGGCACTGATAGAGGGCACTGACACTGATAGAGGGCACTGATAGAGGGCACTGGCACTGATAGAGAGCACTGGCACTGATAGGTGGCACTGATAGAGGGCACTGGCACTGATAGGTGGCACTGATTGGTGGCACTGGCACTGATAGGTAGCACTGATAGGTGGCACTGGCACTGATAGAGGGCACTGCCACTGATAGGTGGCGCTGATAGAGGGCACTGGCACTGATAGGTGGCACCGATAGTGGGCACTGGCACTGATAGAGTGCACTGGCAGTGATAGGTGGCACTGATAGAGGGAACTGGCACTGATAGAGGGCACTGGCGCTAATAGAGAGCACTGCCACTGATAGGTGGCACTGGCACTGATAGAGGGCACTGGCACTGATAGGTGGCACTGATAGAGGGCACTGGCACTGATAGAGGGCATTGGCGCTAATAGAGAGCACTGCCACTGATAGGTGGCACTGGCACTGATAGGTGGCACTGATAGAGGGCACTGGCACTGATAGGTGGCACTGATAGAGGGCACTGGGACTGATAGGTGGCACTGATAGAGGGCACTGGTGCTGATAGAGGGCACTGGCGCTGATAGAGGGCACTGGCGCTGATAGAGGGCACTGATAGAGGGCACTGATAGGTGGCACTGATAGAGGGCACTGGCACTGATAGGTGGCACTGATAGAGGGCACTGGCACTGAAAGCGGGCACTGGCACTGATAGAGGGCACTGATAGAGGGCACTGGCACTGAGAGGGCACTGCCACTAGCAGTCTAGCACTGATAGGTGGCACTGACAAGATGCACTAAATGCACTAAATGGGCACTGATGGGCTGCCCGCACAGTCACATGTCATGAGTTGCACTTATAAAGCCCCCCCATCACGCAAAAAAAAGGCCAGTACAAATTCACAAATAGAACCTGGCTGCTTGAGTCTCAGTCTGCTATTGACTTCCCCAGCGGGCCAGCCCAGCGCCCATGGCTTACTTGAACTTAGTGCTGTGCAGAATGAGAATCCTTAATGCAGAGTCCGTCCTCTTCTGGTTTGCACTCTCGGAGTAGTGAGTACCGCCCGCACACTCCACTCCAGAACTCCACTCCTTTCCCAGTCAAGCGGCAGCCTCTCGCTCTCGGGACGCCGGGGAAGGCCTCCGGATGACGTCACGCCGGCCGGGACGTCAAGCTCCGCCTCCAGGATGCGAGCAGCCGAGAACCCTCAGCCTCGGCGGCGCATTGGTAGCGGCTGCACACACTGTATCGCCGGCGGCCCTGCGGCTGCGCCGCAATACATTTAACCACTTGACTGACACATTATAGTGGGCCTATAAATAATGCAGTTGCCTGGCAATGTGAAAGTATATAGCGGCTGGCGGCCGACGGCCGACGGCCGGGCCGTGGTGGTGATTGACTGATTGATGTGTTTGGGCCTATAATATGATGGGGGCCTGGAGCTGCAGCTCCAAAAGCCCCTATGTTAATCCGGCCCTGGGCGTAACACCACTCTATCCTTGTGCATTATTAGATATGCCTCTTTACAAGAAAGGGCAGCTAATTCTAAAACTCTTCTGTCAGAAGAAATGGCCACCAGAAAAATTAATTTCCTTCTTAACAGAACTAAGGGAGTTTTATGTATCGATTCAAAAGGCTGCTTCTGTAAAGCTGACAGAACAAAATTCAAGTCCCAGGGGTTTAGAGGTGCCTCAACGGGAGGATTAAGGAATGTTACCCCCTGTATAAAGCTTCGGACCAAAGAATGCGAAGCAAGTGGATGTTTAAACAGAACTGATAAGGCCGAGACCTGGCCCTTGATGGTACTCAAGGCCAGCTTCATCTCTAACACCATTTGCAGAAAGTCAAGGATTCTGCTTATGACATTTTCTGGGATGCCAACCCTGGATTCCCACCAGGAGACATATGCTTTCCAGACTCTGATAAATCATTCTGGAAGCTGGCTTCCTTACATTAATCAAGGTAGAAATTACAGGGCCTGAAAGCCCAAGGCTCTTCAGAACGTGGGTTTCAATAGCCAAACCGTTAAATTTAGCCTTTGTAAGGCAGGATGGAACACTGGTCCCTGAGATAGCAGGTCTGGATGTGACGGTAGGGTCCAAGTGGATCCTACCACCATCTTCACTATTTCTGCATTCCAAGTTCTTCTGGGCCACCAGAAGCACCGACTTCTTTTCCTGCTTGATCCTGCAAAAAAGTCGCGGCAGCAACAGAATAGGAGGGAATGCATAAATTAGAGAGAACCGATGCCACAGAGTCACCAGTGCATCTGTCCCGCATGCAAGTGGATCCCTTGTTCTTGATACAAAGTTGTAGATCTTGTTGTTGAACCTGAACGCAAAGAGATCTACATCTGGAACTCCCCAGCTTTGGCATATGGCCAAGAAGATGTTGGGGTGAAGAGACCATTCCTCTGTGACTTAAGTAGTCCGCCTGCCAGTTCTCTACCCCTGGAAGGAAGATTTCAGATATGCACGGCACATGCTTTTCTGCCCAAATTAAGATCTGGTTTACTTCTTCCTGAGCTGCACGACTCCTGGTTCCTCCCTGGGGATTGATATAAGCCCCTGCTGTGGCATTGTCAGACTGGATCCTGACAGGGCAACCCTGTAACCTGAGCGTCCAGACTTTTAGGGCTAGATATACCGCATGGATCTCCAGAACGTTGATGGGTAAGGTCCTCTAGGTCTTGGACCACTTCCCCTGGACAGTCGACTGTTCCAGAACTGCTCCCCAACCTGAAAGACTGGCATCTGTTGTTACCACTGTCCAGGTAACTGGTAAAAAGGATTTTCCTTATTGCAGATTCTCGGGTATCAACCAACAACTGATGCTCCGACACACTGTAGGAGACAAGCGCATTGGAAAATCTAACGCCTGGACCTTTTTGTTCCAGGCAGACGGGATACTGTTTTGCAGCAGTCTCAAATTAAACTCAGCATAGGGAACTTTTTCGAATGAAGCCACCATCTTCCCCAGCAGCCTCATACAAAGACGAATAGAAGGACCCTTCTTTGTCCTAACTATCTGAATCAGTCTCTTTATGGCACTGATTTTTGCCTGGGGTAAATATACCCTCTTCTGGGCTGGATCTATGACCAGTCTTCTTACTGGTTTTAAAGAAGACTTCTCTAGGTCGAGGACCCAACCTAGGTATTCCAGGTAGTTGATTGTGGTGGCCAAGTTTTAGTCCAAACGGGCTACCAACTGATCTATCAAGAGCAGGTCGTCTAGGTATGCTATTAGCGTTATACCCTGGGATCTTAATCTGGCTAGAGGAGCCAAGATCTTTGTAAACACCCGAGGTGCAGTGGCTAGCCCGAAAGTCAGAGCTACAAACTAAAAGTGGCGTTTTTCTACTTCGAAACACAGATATTTTTGATGAGCAGGGAAAATAGGTACATGCAGGTACCCATCCTTGATGTCTGCTGAGAAAATGTTTTTTAACAGGAATCCACATTTTTTATCAGTTGGATCCCTAAGGATCTGAGCGTTGTCAACAGAACAAGTCGGACTTTTATTTACGGAGGAAATGGCGGCATCAATAGCTGCTATACCTCACATCTTAGTAAATTTTTCCTCCATAGGATAAAGTGTTGAAAACATTTTAGGAGGTAAAAAAATGTTTATCTGGGTGATCCCACTCAGAATAAATAAACTTTTCCAATAAAATATGAACAGGAAAGGCATGTGCAGTTTGAGGAGGCTTCAGTGAACCCAAACAAGAGGGTTCTTTAACTGACTCAGATAGGCAACTTAAATGTGGAGCGGACCAATCCAGCAAGAATTTGCACCAACATCTTCTCATCCTGAGAAGTTGAAGAGGGACCTTCTCCTCAGAAGAGGAATCATCAGTCTCATCCTGGTCTTCTGAGGGGGATTCCTCGGAAGATGTGATTAAAGCCACTAATCTTTCCTCTAATCCATTTATGGTTGAGAAAAAAACCTCCTGCGTGATGTATACAGGGGCTGAAGTGCCAGAAGCAGTTGCAGCCCCTGACCCCGATGGCTCACCCTGGCCAGCTTCCCAGGGTCCTTTGGGGGGGGGGGGGGTGCCGCAGAGCCTGAGGGGGATCCTTTTGAGCCCCTAATTCTCGTGGTATTTGAACCTCTTCTGCCCAAAGTACCAAGCAACAAAAGGTAGAGGTACCACAAAAATGCACTGACTGCTGAGCAATGTAGTTCAGCAACTGCCGCTGCTACCAAGATTCAGTATGGTGCTTAAGTAAATGCTGCCTGGGAATGCCTGTGTCCCACACTCACATGTGCCCATCTGCTTTGTGTCCCTCCATAAGCCGTATGCACCTGAAAAAGAGTGCACTCTATAGCTTGTGCAGCCAGCGATGTGGGCGTCTAACCACGCCGATGACGCATTAATGCTCTACCCCCCCTCCTCCGACCACCCCTTCCGCCCCCTCACCTTTTTCAAAAATGAACGCTTTCCAGCATGAGCCCAGGCTCTGATCTCTGAGCAAGCATGGAGGGGAGGCTGGGGCGGAGGAGAGAGAAGGGCCGGTGGATGTGAAGCCGATGTAATTGCGGCGGGTGGTGCCTTATACTACAGCTCCCTGCTAAGGCTCACCCTGGCCCCCTAAGCCATGGGGGGAGAATCTCTGAATCTCTTCCTGGAGCATGGCTGGAGGAACGTACAGCATTAACACTATGACAGACAGATCAGGCATGAAAGGTATTGTTAAGGAATCCAATGTACATAATGATAATCAGAAAATGTCTATTTGCTTATGTGTATACATGTTCCCACTCTCCTTACTTATTATGTAATATACAGATTGACTTTCTGTTCGGAGCCAAGATGGCGTCTACACCCTACATCCCCCGCGTTAGAAGAATTCATTTGAGATAAGGGAACCAGCGTGAACCAAACTTCAAGCATCAAGTTTCTTCATTTCTCTTGTATTGTAACCAATGAGATGTACCTATTAGACTGACATAGCAATGACGTATCTTTCTGTATAAAATATTAACACCGCCCACCAATAAATCAGAAGTTAGAAGTAGCCTGAGCTGAACGTATCTCAGAGAGTGTTTACTTCTAATGTGCATGCACATTTATATTTTTTAATTAGAAATAGCAGCAGATAACCAAGAACTAATTTGTAGTTCTTATCTATTACAACTGGCGCCCGTGTGTGGGGCTTCAGGCCACAATCGAAGGGAGACCGCATTCCAGGACTGAACAGCTGGCCAGATCAGAGAAGGGGGTTAAGCGCGCAGCCCTAACAGTACGGTAAGCATATTTATCCTTACCATTTGTACGACTTCTCTGGTTGGGCTCGTTGATTTTGTCTTGTTGGCTCCTTTTGATTGTTCAAAGGGGCAGGTAACTTATTTCTCGCCTGAAGCTGTTTTAACGAACCTGCTAATGGTTTTCTGCTGACTATTATCTGTTCAGTGTCTGTCATTCTGAAGGACTGCAAATTTAGCAGACTGAAAGTGCAGCTGCAGGCGTGTGTCCATCCTCACCCCTAGATTCTACCTCTAGTGGCGGGGTGGAATTCTGCAGGCATTTATAGACGGGGTTACTCGAGGTTGGCTGTGTAGGACCTCTGAGGGTTAATCTCAAGCTGTGAATTAGGGCAGTTTGAAAGAAGGCTTGCGGAAGTGGCAGTCTTGCAGACGTCTATAAATGTTCTGCTCGGGAAAGCTTTCCTTGAGGGTTAATCTCAGCTGCGGATTGGGCAGACTGAACGAAGGCTAGCTGGAATTTGGCAGTCTTGTGGCTCAGGTGAGCTTTTCCCGAGAGCTATCTTTGCAGTTCAAAGAGTGTCAGGTGTCATGTCCTGTACTGTGTGTATTTGTCCATTACTGTTTGCCATACACGAAGAGGGTGACGGTGAGAGAAAGTGGCTACCTGAAGGATCAGTTGGGCCATAAGCCACTGCTCCACACCACCTCTGACATGCTAGTTTTGACCCTCGAAGAGAACAGTCAGGAGTGTGTGAGGAGACAGATCTCTCGCAGGGATGCGAGCCCCCACCCTAGGAATTCTTTGATAAGACAGCAGTCAGAGGAGTATTAACCAATTTGTTGCCTGTATTCTCCTCTTAAGCCGTCCGAAGAAAGAAAGAAAGAAAGAAAGAAAGAAAGAAAGAAAGAAAAAGAAAGAGAGAGAGAGAGAGAGAAGAGAGAGAGAGAAGGGAATGCTAGAATGTGATATTAGAAGAGGAGAGAAAATGTTGCAAGAAGAAGAGGAATGGCGTGTGCTGATAAGAGAACAAAGAGGCGCTCTGTGTGATAACGGCTTATTGGATGTGGCAGAAGCATGGTTCAGGACAGCAAGGGCATTGCAAAGAGGGTTGGATAGAAGAGGAAATCAAGAAAGATGCAAATTGTACTATGTATGTGAATCACAGAGTTGATAATGTGGCTTTACCGCCCCCATATACAAAAACTGGAACAAAGGAGGAGAGGGACAACCCTGCTATCCGCCTAACGCCCACTCCCTTCTCACCACCCCAACCCGAGCACAACCCACTGTGACCACTCCCAGGCGGCCATCTTGGTACACCCAAGCCCTCACTTCAGGCACAACCCAGTGCACTTCCTGCTGGCGGCCATCTTGGTACACCCAATAGGCCCAGCCATGGCATATAACCAGTTCTTCCCGTTTTAAACCAGGATGGTTCCTACCACAAACCTGTCTTCCCTAATATGGAAGCACTACCTTCACAGGCCGGATATGTTAATGATGAAGAAGCGTCCGAGTGGGAAGACCAACAACAGGCAGCAAGGCCACCTGCTGATTTAACCCCTAATCCGGCTCCGGACTCACAGTTCCGAGAGGATCTCAAACATATGCTGACAACCATGAGAAACAGTGCCCATTCTCAGCCCCCCGCCCCAACACCAGTCTCGGTTACCAGAAGGGGCACTGGTGATGTATGTCGCTTTTACCCCATTACAAGCAGCAACCTTAGTGACAAGTTTGCTTGACCCAGAGAAACAGCCAATGCCCTTCTACCGCAGGATAGTGCAGATACAAGAAACTTATTAAGCTGCCTGGAGAGACTTGATCAGCCTATGCCAAATTAAAGCAGGACATGTCTTTTGGCCAGTTATGCAGGCGGCCCTACTATGATGTCTGCCTGACAAGTGCCACTTCCTACACCTCAGGCGTGGAGTTCTGTGCACAACTCCGCGACTGGGCAAAGGAGAAATTGGCAGATCAGACTACCACAATCCAAGATATTGCCCAAGATAAAGGGGAGTCTGTGAAGTATCATGCTAGACTCATACAGGCCTTTGATGATCTGGGCTTCTCCCTCTATAAAAAGCCACACACACACACGTTATTTGCTTTTGTCTCAGGACTCAGAGAGGATATCAGAAAAAGCTCGATGGTGGCCCGCCCTGAATATCGCTCAATGAAAATGTCCGATTTACTGTTGGTGGCCAGAGGGATAGAAAACCAAAAAGGAAAAAAAAAAACAACGCCCCTCATGGTAACACAAGACGAAGATCCCGCCTACACTTGTCCACCACCACTGCCCAATACCAGGGAAAAGATCATCTGTTACAACTGTGGAAAGCGGGGTCACATCAGAAGAGTATGCAGAACCCCAAGACATCCGAGACAAGACAGGGATCCCCGTGAAGGGCAACATGGACATGAACCTCCACCACCACGCCCCAACTCATGCTAGGAAATGAGAAAACCCGTGTCACCCCTTATGACAGTGTCCTCAAATGAGACTGGGGGACCCCTAGCAAAGATCACATTACCTATACAAGGAGTGCAGCCAGGAGTGTGTTGAGGGCTGAGGACCTGCCTGATAATTCTTTCCTTTCCACTATTGATGTTTCCTGCGTGGGAGTGGATGGGGTGCCCCGCTCCAGTCCACTCACTGAGCCTCTCCAAGTGGGGACATTTCCTGATTTGCTTACCAGATTTGTGGTGTCCTCTACATGTCCCTTGAATCTACAAGGAGCTGATGTGCTGTCCAGACTACAGGCGTCAATCATCTTCACACCTGAAGGGGGGGGTGAAGTTACATACTCCCCTATCCTTGTAAGACTCATCTGCCTTGTGTTCTCTGCCTCTTATGATGACACTTCATGGAGCAATAACTCCAAGTTCAATACCAAAAGAAGTACTTGACAGAATTCCTGCGTGTCTATGGTCCACAGGCCCTGAAAACATTGGTCACTTAAAAGTGCCACCAGTTTCAGTCAAGCTCAAAGAGGGCGCATCATTGCCCCGGAAACCACAATACCCACTTAAGTTGGCTCAATCAGAAGCTATCTCGAAACATGTAGCTGCCTTGGTCCAGAATGGGGCCTTGATCCCCTGTACCTCACCATGTAATACACCTCTTTTTCCTGTCAAGAAGAAAACACCTAAGGGAGAACCTGACAGATACAGGATGGTGCAGGATCCGCGAGCAATTAACGAAGTCACAGTGTTGGACACCCCAATTGTGCCAAATCCACATACCTTATTATCAGCTGTACCTCCAATGGCTGAGTACTTCACTGTGGTGGACCTGGCAAATGCATTCTACAGTGTACCCCTGCATCCTTCCTGCAGGTACCTCTTTGCCTTCTCCCACAAAAAGAAACAGTATACCTGGGCAGTTATGCCAAAAAGGGGCACAGAACTCTCCAAGCTAGTTTGCAAATGCTACGGCTATCATCCTTGACACATAACAAGAGGATCACCTGGAAGTGATTCTCCTCCAATATGTTGATGACCTTCTCCACTGTGCAGCTGACTTACCCACTGTTGAAGTCACCTCAGAAAGCCAGTTATGCTATCTTTCCAGACAGGGCTGCAAAGCCTCAAAGCCCAAATTGCAGTGGTGCTCAACATCTGTAATTGTTCTTGGACACTGTCTTGTTCCATGGGACAAGACACCTCACTGAAGACAGGGTGAAAGCAATCTCTGACATCCCACTGCCACAAGGCCAGAAGCCCCTTCATTCCTTCCTTGGACTAATTTCCTATTGCAGAGCATGGATTCCAGGAGGCTCCCTACTGATGCAAGCTTTGTATGATACCCTGAAAGCAGACCCCTTCCAGATGTCTCCTGGAGCAATATCCTACTTTGAGGCCTTCAAGCACACCATCTCTGGCGCTAGGGCTCCCAGACTATGACAAAACGTTCAAGCCCTTTGTATCCAAAAAATCTGGGACATGCTACAGGTGTACTCATCCAATCACACGGCATCTGCCTACGCCCTATAGGATATTATTCCTGTCAGCTGGATGCGATAGTAAGAGGAGGCCCATTGTGTCTGTGAGCTGTCTTTGCTGTACAAGCCTTGTTTGACAAAACTTTGGACTTGGCTCTCGGACTCTGCCTCATTCTGCTTGCTCCCCATGACATTGCTCCCATACTCAACCAAGATCCAGCCGTAAAACATCCGTCCACTGCCAGACACTTGAGACTCCCGAGTTCCTACCTTCTAGACAGCATTACTCTATTACGTTGTCAAACACTGAAACCTACCACCCTTCTTCCACTTCTCGAGGGGGGACAGGAGGAGTCGAGTCCTGACTTGTCACCCCATGACTGCATCGAACTAATGCGGCTGGAAACCACGCATCTCCCCACCGTGAGTGAAATACCCCTGCAGGATCCAGGTCACCACTGAAAACTCGGTTCTCCAAACTGAAACCTTACCACCGGTGATGTCTGCACAGGTGGCAGAGCTGCAAGCACTTACTGCAGCATGTAAATTGGCAGAGGGAAAAAGAGCCAACATTCATACGGACTCAAGATATGCTTTCAGCGTTGCCCATGATTTTGGTGTTATCTGGAAGGACAGAGGGTTCCTGACGGCTGCAGGAACACCTGTGAAACATAGCTTAGCCATCAAGGACTTGATGGACGCCCTGCTTCTCCCGACCCAAGTGACTAGTCTAAAAGTAAAGCACACGACAAACAACTCGAAGGAAGCTCGAGGCAATCTAGCCGATTCAGCTGCCAAACAGACACACCAGTGGTCCACGGGAAGTGGAAAGCAGGGTGGTAGAAGAAGACCACCCCATGCTTACCCTACAGACTCTCCCAGTGGACAGAGTTTATCTGAAAGTATTACAGGAAGCAGCAAGTCTGGTTGAGAAGGAAAGCTGGAAACGGAGAGGAGCAACTCTCAGAGATGGACTATTCGAGTGCAACAAGAAGCCTTGTCTACCCAGGAGTATGTACCCAGCCATGGTGCAATGGGCAAATGGAGCTGCCCACTTGACAAAGACTCTTATGAACTTATAAGTTACTCCATTGACCAACAACTTCTGCAGATCATGCACTATCTGCAACAAATGTAACCCAGAATGTACAGAAAAGGCACAGAAGAAGCACCTGGCAAAAGCTCTATGCTCCTTCCAGAGGATACAAATTGATCACTCCCAAATGCCAAAGGAGTGACAGATTCGAATACGCCCTAGTAGAGGTGGACATGACTGCCAGGACCACAGCTAAGGAACTACTGAGTGAGATAGTATGTAGATTTGAGGTCCCAGAGGTGATAGAGAGCGATCAGGCCCAGCCTTCACAGTAACCCTTACAAAAGATTAGGGCAGCACTGGGGGTTCAGTTGGCTCTACACACCCCTTACCACCCTCAAAGTAGCGGGAAGGTAGAAAGGATAAAAGGGACACTAAAAAACAGGATGTTAAAGGTGGCCCAAAAGACTAACATGAGTCGGCCAGACAGTTTGCCCACTGCCCTGTTCAGTGTCAGACACACACCCCGGGGGAAATATGCCCTATCCCCTTATAAAATTTAGTTTGGTTCAGCCCCAGACTTGGCTGTTACTTTCCACAACAGTTACAGTTGCAATCTGATGTGTTGACTAATTATGTAACCGCATTATCACGAGAATTAACCCAAATGCATGTCCAGGTGTTTTTTTTCCATTCCAGATCCTGAATTAGATACAGGAACACACCAACTACTGCCTGGAGATTGGGGGCTGGTAAAGAAATTTGTGAGAAAACATTCTCTTGAACCCAGATATGATGGTCCATTCCAAGTTTTGCTGACCACAGCCCCCTCAGTCAAATTGGCCGGGAAGAATACCTGAATACACGCTTCTCACTGCAAGAAAGCTCCACCGCCAAGGACAAGATCCCGCCCACTTCATGATGACCATGCTGCATATCCTTTTTCTGTTTGGTCTAGGGGGGAGGCCCAGGAAGTGGTCATCACAAAAAAAAAAATGATAACATAATTACATTTTGGTATAAATAAAAGGAGAACAAAGTTGGGACTTTATATGAGACCTTGGACATCCCACACGAAGGTCTCCATCCCTAATCTATACATATACAAAGGGGAAAGAACTGGGGGACAAGGGGACTTTATATGAAATACAACACTCAGGGTTGGCTGAGACATTGAATTAATGTATAATATAAATAATGTTCTGAGGTGAGGTACATTTTGGTATAACTCTTCAGGTACACATGTGACCACCTTTACCTTTGATTACTGTGACATAGTACCTTGTCCGTTTAACTCTTTCATGGCAATGCCATTGGTACAGTGACATCCCTGATGGTAAGGATATATTTATGTGTGTTTTACAGACAGTTACTGGGGACAGAATTGTGGTTCCTGGGAGGGACAGTGGGTTGGAACATAGGACCAGATTAGAGGGAATCTGGACCGGTGAATGTGCCCTTGAAAAGGTGATTATGCCCCTCCATATCCTAGCAGAAGATACCCCTGATACATACACTGACCCAGCACACAGTCAGAGGAGGAAGTGAGCAGTTCTCTCCAGAAGCTTTGACCCTCATGTATACATAGATGCTATAGGAGTTCCAAGGGGGGTCCCTGATGAATTCAAATCCAGGGATCAGGTAAAAGTTGGTTTTGAGTCTTTGATCCCCATAATAAATGTGAACAAGAATGTAGATTGGATCAATTACATAAACTACAACCAACAAAGATTCGTGAATTACACTAAAGATGCCCTCCAGGGAATTGCTGACCAGTTACCCCCCACTTCCTACATGACATTCCAGAACCGGATGGCCTTAGACATGCTGTTAGCTGAGAAAGGAGGTGTCTGTAAAATCATTAAAAAAAAACGGGAATCTGTTGCACCTACATTCCTGATAATACCGGCCCAAATGGTAAAGTAACTTTAGCTATAAAGAAATTAGAAGATTTGACACTGGAGTTGAAGAAGAACTCAATAATATAATAAATATTTTAGCTGGATGAGTGGGTGGCAGAAGGTGCTCGCCCAGATAGGGGTAACGGTACTAATAATCCTGGTTCTTTTAGCCCCGATTGTATGCTGTATTCTACCTTTCGTAAAGAAGTTAATGAGCAAGGCTGTAGACAACAGCCCACCTACATTTCTCCACCAAGAAGAAGAGGACCCTCTTATGATGGAGAATGACAAACCCTTCACTCCTCTACAGTCACTCCCTATCCAAAATCTCACAATCCTCTAGGGTTATAGGGATAGATAGCACCTGATTGCCCTTCTCCAGCTGTATCGAGGGGGGTAGTGAACTAGTTGCTGCCTAACTCTACATACAGCTTAAAAAGAGTTGCTGAGGAGAATGGGCCAGGTGAGTAGGACCTTTAGATGAGGGACAGAAGAAAATAGCCATTTTAGGGGGGACTGTTAAGGAATCCAATGCACATAATGATAATCAGAAAATGTCTATTTGCTTATGTGTATACATGTTCCCACTCTCCTTACTTATTATGTAATATACAGATTGACTTTCTGTTCGGAGCCAAGATGGCGTCTACACCCTACATCCCCCGCGTTAGAAGAATTCATTTGAGATAAGGGAACCAGCATCAACCAAACTTCAAGCATCAAGATTCTTCATTTCTCTTGTATTGTAACCAATGAGATGTACCTATTAGACTGACATAGCAATGACGTATCTTTTTGTATAAAATATTAACACCGCCCACCAATAAATCAGAAGTTAGAAGTAGCCTGAGCTGAACGTATCTCAGAGAGTGTTTACTTCTAATGTGCATGCACATTTATACTTTTTAATTAGAAATAGCAGCAGATAACCAAGAACTAATTTGTAGTTCTTATCTATTACAGTATGTGCTCTTGACAGCCCCTGGTGGCGACTTTACACATAGCATACATTTACTTAAAGGAGAAAGCCTACTAGAATTAGAAAAATTCTTCAGGAGTCTCCCTTACCTTATCCAGCTGCAGGAATTCTGTGTAACAGACCCAATCTTATCGTCACCTATCACGATGGGCTCCATTTAGAGAAAAACCTTCAGAGACTGGGGCCCCCTTAAATAGGAGGATTCACAGTTCTGGGCCTGTAAAGCACCCCATCAGGGATATGGCTGAAAAAAACAAATACTGGATCCCGTGGTCTAGCTCTATAAAAAGAGAAGCGTTACAGGTAAATGTGAAAAATATAGCTGAAAAACAGCAGCTAATAAACTCTGCGCCACTTATAAAAATGTGAAAAGAGGAATAAACTAATAGTCAGTGAATCAAATAAACTAAGTGAAAAACTAATAGCTGCTCCCTAGAAACAATAGAAAAAAAACTTGTTGTGCTGAAAATAAAGTAATAGTAGGGGCGCTGAAAAAATTATAAATATAAACGTCAATTACAAATGTGAAAATTAATAATCATGGAACGCCTCAAGTAATAGACAACCTATCACCATGAATTAAAAAACAAATAATTGCAAAGAAATGAATAATATAGATAATACAATAAAAAATAAATAAAGTCCCAATTAGATACTAGAAAAACAAAAATATCCACAGTCCAAGACTGATTCATTCAGTGAAAAACTCAGTCTAAATCCATATGCCAGAAGGCGGCTGAAATCTTCTACAAAGTTGTGACATGTCCCTTCACCAAAATTTTGGACACAGAAAAACACCCCAACTGTGAAGATAAAGTTGTCTTCTTACCAGATGCTGTTGACTACTTTATTTAAAAAGATAGTCAAATAGGCTTATGCAGGTGAATTCCCTGCTCACATGGAATAAGGTGGACCTCTTATGGAAAAAACCTTCTCCTCATAGATTCAGACAGGTCATAAAAAAGGAGAGCAAACAAAATCCATAGTGTGACACCGTTTAATAATAAAAATAAATTAAAAAATATAAGGCCAAATGGCTGCTTCCTGATGACGTGTCAAACGAAACGTACGTCGAGGCGGTACCTAGTCACGTTCGTACACGTACAGTTCCGGACGTTTTTGGTTGTCGGCTGTTTCTTGGTGGAACGCACGCCCTACACAACAAGGAACTACGCATCCATTACGAAACGATTGTTTTAAGCGAGCAGCCCCAGTGCCAGGTCGGGCACCGGCATATGTAAGCAGCCATTTGGCCTTATGTTTTTTAATTTATTTTTATTATTAAACGGTGTCACACTATGGATTTTGTTTGCTCTCCTTTTTTTATGACCTGTCTGAATCTATGAGGAGAAGGTTTTTTCCATAAGAGGTCCACCTTATTCCATGTGAGCAGGAAATTCACCTGCATAAGCCTATTTGACTATCTTTTTAAATAAAGTAGTCAACAGCATCTGGTAAGAAGACAACTTTATCTTCACAGTTGGGGTGTTTTTCTGTGTCCAAAATTTTGGTGAAGGGACGTGTCACAACTTTGTAGAAGATTTCAGCCGCCTTCTGGCATATGGATTTAGACGGAGTTTTCACTGAATGAATCAGTGTTGGACTGTGGATATTTTTGTTTTTCTAGTATCTAATTGGGACTTTATTTATTATTTTTTATTGTATTATCTATATTATTCATTTCTTTGCAATTATTTGTTTTTTAATTCATGGTGATAGGTTGTCTATTACTTGAGGCGTTCCGTGATTATTAATTTTCACATTTGTAATTGACGTTTATATTTATAATTTTTTCAGCGCCCCTACTATTACTTTAGTTACAGGTAAAACCTTGTTTCTTCAGATACAAGGCCCGAGTACCATCCAATTCGGTCTAGAAGAGACACCTTGAATGGATCCGGTTGCACGGCTTGTCCCAGTGAGGATATTCCAGCAGAGCTCAGCACAGCACATTTTTAATCGTGACCAACACCTAAAACACTGGCGAAAAAAACGGAGGTACTCGCAGTAAGGAGAGGGTTATATAGGGGGTTGAACTTCCTGTCTAGGGTGTGCCAATGTCCAATCACCTAGTGATAACCTATATAACCCATCAGTAATTACTGAGACTCTGTGTCCCGTGATGTACGAGAAAGAAATAAATGTTTTTCCAAATTTTTTACAAATAAATATCTGAAAAGTGGTGTGCATTTGTATGCAGCCCCCTTGAGTTAATACTTTGTAGAACCCCCTTTCGCTGCAATTAAAACTGCAAGTCTTTTTAGGGATGTCTCTACCAGCTTTCCACATCTAGAGAATGACATTTTTGCCCATTTTTCTTTGCAAAATAGTTCAAGCTCTGTCAGATTGGATGGAGATTGTCTATGAACAGAGATTTTCAGGTCTTGCCACAGATTCTCAATTAAATTTAGGCTTGGACTTTAACTGAGCCATTCTAACACATGAATATGCTTTGATCTAAACCATTCCATTGTAGCTCTGACTGTATGTTTACGGTCGTTGTCCTGCTGGAAGGTGAATCTCCACCCCAATCTCATGGTCACCTCGGGCAATCGAGAGGAAAAATTCAGCAGGTCGCCAAAGCCAACAACATAATGGAAAAAAGCCTACGGCACCTGGTATTCCCAGGCGGTCTCCTATCCAGGCCCGACCCTGCTTAGCATCCAAGATCAAACGAGATCGAGCGCATTCAGGGTGATGTGGCCATAGGCGATCTTGCACCCTACTTACAACTCTCTTGACAAAAGCCAAGGTGGTCACCTTGGGCAATCGAGAGGAAAAATACAGCAGGTCACCAAAGCCAACAACATAATGGATAAAAGCCTACGGCACCTGGTATTCCCAGGCGGTCTCCCATCCAGGTACTAACCAGGCCCGACCCTGCTTAGCATCCGAGATCAGACGAGATCGAGCGCATTCAGGGTGATGTGGCTGTAGGCAATCTTGCACCCTACTTACAACTCTCTTGACAAAAGCCAAGGTGGTCACCTCGGGCAATCGAGAGGAAAAATACAGCAGGTCGCCAAAGCCTACAAATTAATGGAAAAAAGCCTACGGCACCTGGTATTCCTAGGCGGTCTCCGATCCAGGTACTAACCAGGCCCGACCCTGCTTAGCATTCGAGATCAGACGAGATCAGACGAGATCGAGCGCATTCAGGGTGATGTGGCTGTAGGCGATCTTGCACCCTACTTATAACTCTCTTGACAAAAGCCAAGGTGGTCACCTCGGGCAATCGAGAGGAAAAATACAGCAGGTCGCCAAAGCCAACAACATAATGGAAAAAAGCCTATGGCACCTGGTATTCCCAGGTGGTCTCCCATCCAGGTACTAACCAGGCCTGACCCTGCTTGGCATCCGAGATCAGATGAGATCGAGCGCATTCAGGGTGATGTGGCCGTAGGCAATCCTGCACCCTACTTGCAACTCTCTTGACAAAAGCCAAGGTGGTCACCTCGGGCAATCGAGAGGAAAAATACAGCAGGTCGCCAAAGCCAACAACATAATGGAAAAAAGCCTACGGCACCTGGTATTCCCAGGCGGTCTCCCATCCAGGTACTAACCAGGCCCGACCCCACTTAGCATCCGAGATCAGACGAGACCGAGCGCATTCAGGGTGATGTGGCTGTAGGCGATCTTGCACCCTACTTACAACTCTCTTGACAAAAGCCAAGGTGGTCACCTCGGGCAATCGAGAGGAAAAATACAGCAGGTCGCCAAAGCCAACAACATAATGGAAAAAAGCCTACGGCACCTGGTATTCCCAGGCGGTCTCCCATCCAGGCCCGACCCTGCATAGCATCCGAGATCAGACAAGATCGAGCGCATTCAGGGTGATGTGGCCATAGGCGATCTTGCACCCTACTTACAACTCTCTTAACAAAAGCCAAGGTGGTCACCTCGGGCAATCGAGAGGAAAAATACAGCAAGTCGCCAAAGCCAACAACAGGATGGAAAAAAGCCTACAGCACCTGGTATTCCCAGGCGGTCTCCCATCCAGGTACTAACCAGGCCCGACCCTGCTTAGCATCCGAGATCAGACGAGATCAAGCGCATTCAGGGTGATGTGGCCGTAGGCAATCTTCCACCCTACTTACAACTCTCTTGACAAAAGCCAAGGTGGTCACCTCGGGCAATAGAGAGGAAAAATACAGCAGGTCGTCAAAGCCAACAACATAATGGAAAAAAGCCTACGGCACCTGGTATTCCCAGGCGGTCTCCCATCCAGGTACTAACCAGGCCCGACCCTTCTTAGCATCCGAGACCAGACGAGATCGAGCGCATTCAGGGTGATGTGGCTGTAGGCGATCTTGCACCCTACTTACAACTCTCTTGACAAAAGCCAAGGTGGTCACCTCGGGCAATCGAGAGGAAAAATACAGAAGGTCGCCAAAGCCAACAACATAATGGAAAAAAGCCTACGGCACCTGGTATTCCCAGGTGGTCTCCCATCCAGGTACTAACCAGGCTCCACCCCGCTTAGCATCCGAGATCAGACGAGATCGAGCGCATTCAGGGTGATGTGGCCGTAGGCGATCCTGCACCCTACTTACAACTCTCTTGACAAAAGCCAAGGTGGTCACCTCGGGCAATCGAGAGGAAAAATACAGCTGGTCGCCAAAGCCAACAACATAATGGAAAAAAGCCTACGGCACCTGGTATTCCCAGGCGGTCTCCCATCCAGGTACTAACCAGGCCCGACCCTGCTTAGCATCCGAGATCAGACGAGATCAAGCGCATTCAGGGTGATGTGGCCGTAGGCAATCTTGCACCCTACTTACAACTCTCTTGACAAAAGCCAAGGTGGTCACCTCGGGCAATAGAGAGGAAAAATACAGCAGGTCGTCAAAGCCAACAACATAATGGAACAAAGCCTACGGCACCTGGTATTCCCAGGCGGTCTCCCATCCAGGTACTAACCAGGCCTGACCCTTCTTAGCATCCGAGACCAGACGAGATCGAGCGCATTCAGGGTGATGTGGCTGTAGGCGATCTTGCACCCTACTTACAACTCTCTTGACAAAAGCCAAGGTGGTCACCTCGGGCAATCGAGAGGAAAAATACAGAAGGTCGCCAAAGCCAACAACATAATGGAAAAAAGCCTACGGCATCTGGTATTCCCAGGTGGTCTCCCATCCAGGTACTAACCAGGCCCGACCCCGCTTAGTATCCGAGATCAGACGAGATCGAGCGCATTCAGGGTGATGTGGCCGTAGGCGACCCTGCACCCTACTTACAACTCTCTTGACAAAAGCCAAGGTGGTCACCTCGGGCAATCGAGAGGAAAAATACAGCAGGTCGCCAAAGCCAACAACATAATGGAAAAAAGCCTACGGCACCTGGTATTCCCAGGCGGTCTCCCATCCAGGTACTAACCAGGCCCGACCCTGCTTAGCATCCATGATCAGACGAGATCGAGCGCAGTCAGGGTGATGTGGCCGTAGGTGATTTTGCACCCTACTTACAACTCTCTTGACAAAAGCCAAGGTGGTCACCTCGGGCAATGGAGAGGAAAAATACAGCAGGTCGCCAAAGCCAACAACATAATGGAAAAAAGCCTACGGCACCTGGTATTCCCAGGCGGTCTCCCATCCAGGTACTAACCAGGCCCGACCCTACTTAGCATCCAGGATCAGACAAGATTGAGCGCATTCAGGGTGATGTGGCCGTAGGCAATCTGGACCCATACTTACAACTCTCTTGACAAAAGCCAAGGTGGTCACCTCGGGCAATCGAGAGGAAAAATACAGCAGGTCGCCAAAGCCAACAACATAATGGAAAAAAGCCTACGGCACCTGGTATTCCCAGGCGGTCTCCCATCCAGGTACTAACCAGGCCCGACCCTGCTTAGCATCCGAGATCAGACAAGATCGAGCGCATTCAGGGTGATGTGGCCGTAGGGGATCCTCCGCCCTACTTACAACTCTCTTGACAAAAGCCAAGGTGGTCACCTCGGGCAATCGAGAGGAAAAATACAGCAGGTCGCCAAAGCCAACAACATAATGGAAAAAAGCATACGGCACCTGGTATTCCCAGGCGGTCTCCCATCCAGGTACTAACCAGGCCCGACCCTGCTTAGCATCTGAGATCAGCCGAGATCAAGCGCATCCAGGGTGATGTGGCCGTAGGCGATCTTGCACCCTACTTACAACTCTCTTGACAAAAGCCAAGGTGGTCACCTCGGGCAATCGAGAGGAAAAATACAGCAGGTCGCCAAAGCCAACAACATAATGGAAAAAAGCCTACGGCACCTGGTATTCCCAGGCGCTCTCCCATCCAGGGTACTAACCAGGGGCGACCCTGCTTAGCATCCGAGATCAGACGAGATCGAGCGCATTCAGGGTGATGTGGCCGTAGGCAATCTTGCACCCTACTTACAACGCTCTTGACAAAAGCCAAGGTGGTCACCTCGGGCAATCGAGAGGAAAAATACAGCAGGTCGCCAAAGCAAACAACATAATGGAAAAAAGCCTACGGCACCTGGTATTCCCAGGCGGTCTCCCATCCAGGTACTAACCAGGCCCGACCCTGCTTAGCATCCGAGATCAGACGAGATTGAGCGCATTCAGGGTGATGTGGCCATAGGCGACCTTGCACCCTACTTACAACTCTCTTGACAAAAGCCAAGGTGGTCACCTCGGGCAATCGAGAGGAAAAGTACAGCAGGTCGCCAAAGCCAACAACATAATGGAAAAAAGCCTACGGCACCTGGTATTCCCAGGCGGTCTCCCATCCAGGTACTAACCAGGCCCGACCCTGCTTAGCATCCGAGATCAGACGAGATCGAGCGCATTCAGGGTGATGTTGCCGTAGGCGATCTTGCACCCTACTTACAACTCTCTTGACAAAAGCCGCGGTGGTCACCTCGGGCAAGCGAGAAGAAAAATACAGCAGGTCGCCAAAGCCAACAACATAATGGAAAAAAGCCTACGGCACCTGGTATTCCCAGGCGGTCTCCCATCCAGGTACTAACCAGGCCCGACCCTGCTTGGCATCTGAGATCAGACGAGATCGAGCGCATTCAGGGTGATGTGGCTGTAGGCGATCTTGCACCCTACTTACAACTCTCTTGACAAAAGCCAAGGTGGTCACCTCGGGCAATCGAGAGGAAAAATACAGCAGGTCGCCAAAGCCAACAACATAATGGAAAAAAGCCTACTGCACCTGGTATTCCCAGGCGGTCTCCCATCCAGGTACTAACCAGGCGCGACCCTGCTTAGCATCCGAGATCAGACGAGATCGAGCGCATTCAGGGTGATGTGGCCGTAGGCGATCTTGCAACCTACTTACAACCTACTTACAACTCTCTTGACAAAAGCCAAGGTGGTCACCTCGGGCAATCGAGAGGAAAAATACAGCAGGTCGCCAAAGCCAACAACATAATGGAAAAAAGCCTTCGGCACCTGGTATTCCCAGGCGGTCTCCCATCCAGATACTAACCAGGCCCGACCCTGCTTAGCATCTGAGATCGGACGAGATCGAGCGCATTCAGGGTGATGTGGCCATAGGCGATCTTGTACCCTACTTACAACTCTCTTGACAAAAGCCAAGGTGGTCAGCTCGGGCAAACGAGAGGAAAAATACAGCAGGTCGCCAAAGCCAACAACATAATGGAACAAAGCCTACGGCACCTGGTATTCCCAGGCGGTCTCCCATCTAGGTACTAACCAGGCCCGACCTTGCTTAGCATCCGAGATCAGACGAGATCGAGCGCATTCAGGGTGATGTGGCCGTAGGCTATCTTGCACCCTACTTACAACTCTCTTGACAAAAGCCAAGGTGGTCACCTCGGGCAATCGAGAGGAAAAACACAGCAGGTCGCCAAAGCCAACAACATAATGGAAAAAAACCTACGGCATCTGGTATTCCCAGGCGGTCTACCATCCAGGTACTAACCAGGCCCGACCCTGCTTAGCATCCGAGATCAGACGAGATCGAGCGTATCAGGGTGATGTGGCCGTAGGCAATCTTGCCCCCTACTCACAACTCTCTTGACAAAAGCCAAGGTGGTCACCTCGGGCAATCGAGAGGAAAAATACAGCAGGTCGCCAAAGCCAACAACATAATGGAAAAAAGCCTACGGCACCTGGTATTCCCAGGTGGTCTCCCATCCAGGTACTTACCAGGACCGACTCTGCTTAGCATCCGAGATCAGACGAGATCAAGCGCATTCAGGGTGATGTGGCCGTAGGCGATCTTGCACCCTACTTACAACTCTCTTGACAAAAGCCAAGGTGGTCACCTCGGGCAATCGAGAGGAAAAATACAGCAGGTCGCCAAAGCCAACAACATAATGGAAAAAAGCCTATGGCACCTGGTATTCCCAAGCGGTCTCTCATTCAGGTACTAACCAGGCCCGACCCTGCTTAGCATCCAAGATCAGACGAGATCGAGCGCAATCAGGGTGATGTGGCCGTAGGCGATCTTGCGCCCTACTTACAACTCTCTTGACAAAAGCCAAGGTGGTCACCTCGGGCTATCGAGAGGAAAAATACAGCAGGTCGCCAAAGCCAACAACATAATGGAAAAAAGCCTACGGCACCTGGTATTCCCAGGCGGTCTCCCATCCAGGTACTAACCAGGCCCGACCCTGCTTAGCATCCAAGATCAGACGAGATCGAGCTCATTCAGGGTGATGTGGCCGTAGGCGATCTTGCGCCCTACTTACAACTCTCTTGACAAAAGCCAAGGTGGTCACCTCGGGCTATCGAGAGGAAAAATACAGCAGGTCGCCAAAGCCAACAACATAATGGAAAAAAGCCTACGGCACCTGGTATTCCCAGGCGGTCTCCCATCCAGGTACTAACCAGGCTCGACCCTGCTTAGCATCCGAGATCAGACGAGATCGAGCGCATTCAGGGTGATGTGGCCGTAGGCGATCTTGCACCCTACTTACAACTCTCTTGACAAAAGCCAAGGTGGTCAGCTGGGGCAATCGAGAGGAAACATACAGCAGGTCGCCAAAGCCAACAACATAATGGAAAAAAGCCTACGGCATCTGGTATTCCCAGGCGGTCTACCATCCAGGTACTAACCAGGCCCGACCCTGCTTAGCATCCGAGATCAGACGAGATCGAGCGTATCAGGGTGATGTGGCCGTAGGCGATCTTGCCCCCTACTCACAACTCTCTTGACAAAAGCCAAGGTGGTCACCTCGGGCAATCGAGAGGAAAAATACAGCAGGTCGCCAAAGCCAACAACATAATGGAAAAAAGCCTACGGCACCTGGTATTCCCAGGTGGTCTCCCATCCAGGTACTTACCAGGACCGACTCTGCTTAGCATCCGAGATCAGACGAGATCAAGCGCATTCAGGGTGATGTGGCCGTAGACGATCTTGCACCCTACTTACAACTCTCTTGACAAAAGCCAAGGTGGTCACCTCGGGCAATCGAGAGGAAAAATACAGCAGGTCGCCAAAGCCAACAACATAATGGAAAAAAGCCTATGGCACCTGGTATTCCCAGGCGGTCTCCCATCCAGGTACTAACCAGGCCCGACCCTGCTTAGCATCCAAGATCAGACGAGATCGAGCGCATTCAGGGTGATGTGGCCGTAGGCGATCTTGCACCCTACTTACAACTCTCTTGACAAAAGCCAAGGTGGTCACCTCGGGCAATCGAGAGGAAAAATACAGCAGGTCGCCAAAGCCAACAACATAATGGAAAAAAGCCTACGGCACCTGGTATTCCCAGGCGGTCTCCAATCCAGGTACTAACCAGGCCCGACCCTGCTTGGCATTCCGAGATCAGACGAGATCGAGCGCATTCAGGGTGATGTGGCCGTAGGCGATCTTGCACCCTACTTACAACTCTCTTGACAAAAGCCAAGGTGGTCACCTCGGCAATCGAGAGGAAAAATACAGCAGGTCGCCAAAGCCAACAACATAATGGAAAAAAGCCTACGGCACCTGGTATTCCCAGGCGGTTTCCCATCCAGGTACTAACCAGGCCCGACCCTGCTTGGCATCCAAGATCAGACGAGATCGAGCGCAATCAGGGTGATGTGGCCGTAGGCGATCTTGCGCCCTACTTACAACTCTCTTGACAAAAGCCAAGGTGGTCACCTCGGGCTATCGAGAGGAAAAATACAGCAGGTCGCCAAAGCCAACAACATAATGGAAAAAAAGCCTACGGCACCTGGTATTCCCAGGCGGTCTCCCATCCAGGTACTAACCAGGCTCGACCCTGCTTAGCATCCGAGATCAGACAAGATGGAGCGCATTCAGGGTGATGTGGCCGTAGGGGATCCGCCGCCCTACTTACAACTCTCTTGACAAAAGCCAAGGTGGTCACCTCGGGCAATCGAGAGGAAAAATACAGCAGGTCGCCAAAGCCAACAACATAATGGAAAAAAAGCCTACGGCACCTGGTATTCCCAGGCGGTCTCCCATCCAGGTACTAACCAGGCCCGACCCTGCTTAGCATCCGAGATCAGACGAGATCGAGCGCATTCAGGGTGATGTGGCCGTAGGCGATCTTGCACCCTACTTACAACTCACTTGACAAAAGCCAAGGTGGTCACCTCGGGCAATCGAGAGGAAAAATACAGCAGGTCGCCAAAGCCAACAACATAATGGAAAAAAGCATACGGCACCTGGTATTCCCAGGCAGTCTCCCATCCAGGTACTAACCAGGCCCGACCCTGCTTAGCATCTGAGATCAGCCGAGATCAAGCGCATCCAGAGTGATGTGGCCGTAGGCGATCTTGCACCCTACTTACAACTCTCTTGACAAAAGCCAAGGTGGTCACCTCGGGCAATCGAGAGGAAAAATACAGCAGGTCGCCAAAGCCAACAACATAATGGAAAAAAGCCTACGGCACCTGGTATTCCCAGGCGCTCTCCCATCCAGGTACTAACAAGGCCCGACCCTGCTTAGCATCCGAGATCAGATGAGATCGAGCGCATTCAGGGTGATGTGGCCGTAGGCGATCTTGCACCCTACTTACAACTCTCTTGACAAAAGCCAAGGTGGTCACCTCGGGCAATCGAGAGGAAAAATACAGCAGGTCGCCAAAGCCAACAACATAAATGAAAAAAGCCTACGGCATCTGGTATTCCCAGGCGGTCTCCCATCCAGGTACTAACCGGGCCCAACCCTGCTTAGCATCCGAGATCAGATGAGATCGAGCGCATTCAGTGTGATGTGGCCGTAAGCGATCTTGCACCCTGCTTACAACTCTCTTGACAAAAGCCAAGGTGGTCACCTCGGGCAATCGAGAGGAAAAATACAGCAGGTCGCCAAAGCCAACAACATAATGGAAAAAAGCCTACGGCACCTGGTATTCCCAGGCGCTCTCCCATCCAGGTACTAACAAGGCCCGACCCTGCTTAGCATCCGAGATCAGATGAGATCGAGCGCATTCAGGGTGATGTGGCCGTAGGCGATCTTGCACCCTACTTACAACTCTCTTGACAAAAGCCAAGGTGGTCACCTCGGGCAATCGAGAGGAAAAATACAGCAGGTCGCCAAAGCCAACAACATAAATGAAAAAAGCCTACGGCATCTGGTATTCCCAGGCGGTCTCCCATCTAGGTACTAACCAGGCCCGACCCTACTTAGCATCCAAGATCAGACGAGATCGAGCGCATTCAGGGTGATGTGGCCGTAGGCGATCTTGCACCCTACTTACAACTCTCTTGACAAAAGCCAAGATGGTCACCTCGGGCAATCGAGAGGAAAAATACAGCAGATCGCCAAAGCCAACAACATGATGGAAAAAAGCCTACGGCACCTGGTATTCCCATTCGGTCTCCCATCCAGGTACTAACCAGGCCCAACCCTGCTTAGCATCCGAGATCAGACGAGATCGAGCGCATTCAGGGTGATGTGGCCGTAGGCGATCTTGCACCCTACTTACAACTCTCTTGACAAAAGCCAAGGTGGTCACCTCGGGCAAACGAGAGGAAAAATACAGCAGGTCGCCAAAGCCAACAACATAATGGAAAAAAGCCTACGGCACCTGGTATTCCCAGGCGGTCTCCCATCCAGGTACTAACCAGGCGCGACCCTGCTTAGCATCTGAGATCAGACGAGATCAAGCGCATTCAGGGTGATGTGGCCATAGGCGATCTTGCACCCTACTTACAAATCTCTTGACAAAAGCCAAGGTGGTCACCTCGGGCAATAGAGAGGAAAAATACAGCAGGTCGCCAAAGCCAACAACATAATGGAAAAAAGCCTACGGCACCTGGTATTCCCAAGCGGTCTCCCATCCAGGTACTAACCAGGCCTGACCCTGCTTAGCATCCGAGATCAGATGAGATCGAGCGCATTCAGGGTGATGTGGCCGTAGGTGATCTTGCACCCTACTTACAACTATCTTGACAAAAGCCAAGGTGGTCACCTCGGGCAACCGAGAGGAAAAATACAGCAGGTCGCCAAAGCCAACAACATAATGGAAAAAAGCCTACGGCACCTGGTATTCCCAGGCGGTCTCCCATCCAGGTACTAACCAGGCCCGACCCTGCTTAGCATCCGAGATCAGATGAGATCAAGCGCATTCAGGGTGATGTGGCCGTAGGCGATCTTACACCCTACTTACAACTCTCTTGACAAAAGCCAAGGTGCTCACCTCGGGCAATCGAGAAGAAAAATACAGCAGGTCGCCAAAGCCAACAACATAATGGAAAAAAGCCTACGGCACCTGGTATTCCCAGGCGGTCTCCCATCCAGGTACTAACCAGGCCCGACCCTGCTTAGCATCCGAGATCAGACGAGATCGAGCGCATTCAGGGTGATGTGGCCGTAGGCGATCTTGCACCCTACTTACAACTCTCTTGACAAAAGCCAAGGTGGTCACCTCGGGCAAACGAGAGGAAAAATACAGCAGGTCGCCAAAGCCAACAACATAATGGAAAAAAGCCTACGGCACCTGGTATTCGCAGGCGGTCTCCCATCCAGGTACTAACCAGGCCCGACCCTGCTTAGCATCCGAGATCAGACGAGATCGAGCGCATTCAGGGTGATGTGGCCGTAGGCGATCTTGCACCCTACTTACAACTCTCTTGACAAAAGCCAAGGTGGTCACCTCGGGCAATCGAGAGGAAAAATACGGCAGGTCGCCAAAGCCAACAACATAATGGAAAAAAGCCTACGGCACCTTGTTTTCCCAGGCGGTCTCCCATCCAGGTACTAACCAGGCCCGACCCTGCTTAGCATCCGAGATCAGATGAGATCGAGCGCATTCAGGGTGATGTGGCCGTAGGCGATCTTGCACCCTACTTACAACTCTCTTGACAAAAGCCGAGGTGGTCCCCTCGGGGAATCGAGAGGAAAAATACAGCAGGTCGCCAAAGCCAACAACATAATGGAAAAAAGCCTACGGCACCTGGTATTCCCAGGCGGTCTCCCATCCAGGTACTAACCAAGCCCGACCCTGCTTAGCATCCGAGATCAGATGAGATCGAGCACATTCAGTGTGATGTGGCCGTAAGCGATCTGGCACCCTGCTTACAACTCTCTTGACAAAAGCCAAGGTGGTCACCTCGGGCAATCGAGAGGAAAAATACAGCAGGTCGCCAAAGCCAACAACATAATGGAAAAAAGCCTACAGCACCTGGTATTCCCAGGCGGTCTCCCATCCAGGTACTAACCAGGCCCGACCCTACTTAGCATCTGAGATCAGACGAGATCGAGCGCATTCAGGGTGATGTGGCTGTAGGCGATCTTGCACCCTACTTACAACTCTCTTGACAAAAGCCAAGGTGGTCACCTCGGGCAATCGAGAGGAAAACATACAGCAGGTCGCCAAAGCCAACAACATGATGGAAAAAAGCCTACGGCACCTGGTATTCCCATTCGGTCTCCCATCCAGGTACTAACCAGGCCCAACCCTGCTTAGCATCCGAGATCAGACGAGATCAAGCGCATTCAGGGTGATGTGGCCATAGGCGATCTTGTACCCTACTTACAACTCTCTTGACAAAAGCCAAGGTGGTCACCTCGGGCAATAGAGAGGAAAAATACAGCAGGTCGCCAAAGCCAACAACATAATGGAAAAAAGCCTACGGCACCTGGTATTCCCAAGCGGTCTCCCATCCAGGTACTAACCAGGCCCGACCCTGCTTAGCATCCGAGATCAGACGAAATCAAGCGCATTCAGGGTGATGTGGCCGTAGGCGATCTTGCACCCTACTTACAACTCTCTTGACAAAAGCCAAGGTGGTCACCTCGGGCAATCGAGAGGAAAAATACAGCAGGTCGCCAAAGCCAACAACATAATGGAAAAAAGCCTACGGCACCTGGTATTCCCAGGCGGTCTCCCATCCAGGTACTAACCAGGCCCGACACTGCTTAACATCCGAGATCAGACGAGATCAAGCAAATTCAGGGTGATGTGGCCGTAGGTGAGCTTGCACCCTACTTACAACTCTCTTGACAAAAGCCAAGGTGGTCACCTCGGGCAATCGAGAGGGAAAATGCAGCAGGTCGCCAAAGCCAACAACATAATGGAAAAAAGCCTACGGCACCTGGTATTCCCAGGCGGTCTCCCACCCAGGTACTAACTAGGCCCGACCCTGCTTAACATCCGAGATCAGACGAGATCGAGCGAATTCAGGGTGATGTGGCCGTAGGCGACCTTGCACCCTACTTACAACTCTCTTTGACAAAAGCCAAGGTGGTCACCTCGGGCAATCGAGAGGAAAAATACAGCAGGTCGCCAAAGCCAACAACATAATGGAAAAAAGCATACGGCACCTGGTATTCCCAGGCGGTCTCCCATCCAGGTACTAACCAGGCTTGACGCTGCTTAGCATCCGAGATCAGACGAGATCGAGTGCATTCAGGGTGATGTGGCCATAGGCGACCTTGCACCCTACTTACAACTGTCTTGACAAAAACCAAGGTGGTCACCTCGGGCAATCGAGAGGAAAAATACAGCAGGTCGCCAAAGCCAACAACATCAATGAAAAAAGCCTACGGCACCTGGTATTCCGAGGCGGTCTCCCATCCAGGTACTAACCAGGCCCGACCCTGCATAGCATCCGAGATCAGACGAGATCGAGTG